>NC_142771.1:41662523-41987800 GCF_988280905.1 Pimephales promelas
AATAAATTGATAGTCCTGCTGCACGGATTTTCGTAATTATTCCAGATAATATAACAAATAATTATTGATAGACCTACTTGTTAAAAGGGCTTTGTGTGTTTCGTTTATTGGGTTATCTACTGTCAATTATAGAAAACAAGAATGAATGAATTAATTAAAACGAATTTGATTAAAACTAATTTAATTTATAAATAAATAATAATATTGACACACGCTTTTCTGTCATTATTTCATCTCTCTCTCTCTCTCTCTCTCTCTCTCTCTCTCTCAATTTCAATTCAATATAGCTTTATTAGCATGACTGTGTACAATGTTGCCAAAACATCAACATATTATATATAAATAATAGAACAAACACACAGAACATATTTGTATAGATCATGTCATATAGATCATGTCATATGTAGCATGGTAAATAAATAAACACAGTATATATTAATAAATGAATAAATACAATTAGCTGTCTCTGGCCTTGTGAATAGCTAACACATATTTAGCCGCTAGTGCAGCTTTATTATCATCTTCTCCGAGTAACAAGAACATTTTCTCAGTGTCACTCAGATCAGAGAATGATGGGATCAAGGATTCAAATTTGGGCAGAAAAGTTCCTCTAATATTAGTATATTTGGGACAGAAGAGCAGAAAGTGTTCCTCATCCTCTATGTGCTGTAGATCACAGTGTCTACTCTCTCTCTGTAGTAGGATCATAACGCATCATTTGTATTATCTATGTGTATGTTAAAATCTCCAACAATTATTGCTTTATCGACATTCACCAATAGATCTGAGAGGAAGTCTGCAAATTAGGAATTCAGCATATGGCCCTGGGGGTCTATATACAGTAGCCAAGGCTAGAGATCATAGGGATTTCTTTCTTACATCTAAGAACTTAATATTTAGTATAAGTACTTCACACAAATTAAACCTGTGCTGTTTTCTGAGTAACATTAAGAATATCTCTATGGATTGTTGCAACACCCACAACCAATCAGACGGGGCTCGTGCTTATAACAGTATCCTGGTGTACTAGACTCATTTAGACCGAAGTAATTTAAAGAGTAACTAAACACCAACTTTTTTTAGTTAATGAACTGTAAGAATGGATCTTTATTAATACCAGTCATTGATTCTAGTAACTTTTATGGCATTTGTTTATAAAGTGTTCTATTTCTACAATATATGGTGTAAAAACGTCTTAGTGCTGCCCTCTTCAGGTTGAACGGTGGCTACTGCAGTTGAATTTTCCTATTGGATGTTTGCGGTGGTACGTGACACAGCGGTTGTTGGTGACGTAGGCAAGTTCCATACAAAGAGATGCGTCTCAGGTGCACGCCCCCCTCCACTGGGCTCTGCCCACTTTTCCAGCATTTTTCAAATATTGCCAGTGGGTGGACCAGGCTCTGACCAGGGGTTTAGTTACCCTTTAAGCCGTTAGGCAAAGTATATCAAAATTATTATCTGTGACCATTTCATTTACAATAACCGCCTTAGGTGTGAGCGATCTAATGTTTAGAAGACCTAGCTTTAGAAATCGTTTTTGTCCACCTGCCCATGAGATCCTCCATCTCTCCACCGGCCCTTATTGCCTCAGAACAACCTCCGGAACGAAGGCACGGCTCACCTCTGGCGGTCAGCTGATTCATCCAAATAAAGCATGGGAACCACTGTGTGATGATGGCAGTAGGATGTGGGGTTCATCGCCTGTAAATACATGATTCTAGTTTGAATAAAGCCTCATTTCTTGTGTTGTTGATTTGTTTGCATTTGCTTATTGTGATGGTTACTGTGCTTATTGCTTATTGTGATGGTCAATGACCAAGTCCTGGACAAGAAGGCCTGATCTTCCTGATGTTGTGCACAGCAAACCTGCATGATCGAGCTGTCTTTTTCGTAATGTGGTCTGAGAAGGTCAGCTGGTCATCAAAGACTGACCTTGATGAGGTGATTGAGGAAGAATCTAGGTGGATAGTGAAGTCGTGCTGTAGAGACGGATTGGCAGGGAGGACGAGAAGCTCAGTCTTAGCCAGGTTGAGCTGCAGGTGATGTTCCTTCATCCATGCTGAGATATCAGCTACACAGCTTGAGATTTGTGCAGGTACTGTGGGATCATCTGGTTGAAATGAGAGGTGGAGCTGAGTGTCATCAGCATAGCAATGGTAAGAGAAACCATGTGGCTGAATGATGGGTCCCAGTGTTGTGGTGTAAATGGAGAAGAGGAGCGGTCCAAGAACTGAACCCTGGGGAACTCCTGTGGTCATTTGATGTGCTTTGGAGACCTCGCCTCTCCAAGCGACCCTGAAGGACCTACCTGTGAGATAGGACTCAAACCAGCGGAGGGAAGATCCAGTGATGCCCAGTGATAAGAGGGTGGACAGATCAAGATACAAGATCAGGGAAAGATACGATGGTTGGATCTTTAACAACGAACATAATCATCATAATGACAGAAAACATAACTATGGGTTTGCATCCATCATAATATGAGATTATATACACAAGGAAAAAAGAACAATGATAAGTTTAAATATCTTTGAATAATACAAGAAAACTGATTTTTGTTGTTGTCATTTATAAGCCTGAGGGATGAAACATTCAACAAGAAAAAGAGGAAAACATAAAGGACAGCCTTTGGGGGCCCAAAAAGGCTTTTTGCCAGTGAGCGAATATTTTGGATATAAAATAAACAACTTAACAACACATTCAAGAGATGACGATTTGGGGTTTTTGTAATAAAAAAATATATCTTTAAGGATAAAACTGTGGGTCACAAGAACTTTAATCAACCCCAAATGTATTGGTTATACTACAATCACAAAATAAATGGGCTGTTTCTTCAACAAGGCCACAAAATAAGCAAGTTTCACCAATATCAAGATATTTACAGAGATTAATTAAACCTGATGCTCATATCTTTTAATTTGTTGCACTTGTGATAACACGCCGTAGGTCACATGATAACGTCAACATGGCAGATGTCTGCTTTGCATTCACACTCAACGAGATCAGGCTATAAATGACCTACTCTTTCAGCGCTCGTTAAGTACTCATTGCAATTAAGTACTCAGTGAGTATGCGGTTTCGAACGCAGTCTAGGTCGGTTCTTCCGCCTACATCCCGCTTGACCTTTCAACCTGATTACGTAATGTGTGGCGCATCTCAGCTAGTGCAAGACGAGCATTTGTGGTTTAAAAGTATATAAACGTTTATTTTTGTTATAAAATGGCGGATGGTTTGTCAAGATCAGACTCTTATTCCTCAGCTGGATCGTGTCGAGACTTTGAAGCTGCACTGAAACTCACATTTGTACACCATTGAAGTCACTAAATGGAGAAACATCCTGGAACGTTTTCCTCAGAAAACTTTTTCAACTGAAGAAAGAAAGACATGAATATCTTGGATGAAACAAATTATCAGGAAATGTTACTTCTGAAGTGAACTAATCCTAATAGCATAAATAAACAGTTAGCCACACAGGTTTGCTTAAGAACATCCATCTTTATTTAGAAATGTAGATGATCTGAATGTAAAATGTAAATGTACATCTTTCCATACAAAAAGGTATAGTTAAAAATAAACAACAATCTTTTAAAATGCAATCTGAGTTCGAACAGCACGCAAGAAAACCTCGGCAGGGTCTCGAAGGCCTGACGCCTGGATGAGCAACCAGCTTTACTTCTCCACGCATTCGTTACAGCACTGCAAACTAACCAACACAATATTCTGCCATGTTTCATATGCCTCCCGACTACAAATGTGCACAGCTGAGTTGCTTTAAGTGGTCCGAATCAATATCTTTTGATCAACAAGTGCAAATACCCCCACTAAAATGTTCCTTTATTCTCAATACAGCTGAAAAAACCCAAATCGAATACACACAGTGTGAAAGTCACAAAAGTTTGCATCATAGTCAAGCCGTTATTGCTTACAATGAACACTTTTGCGCTCTAGTTAGTCATAGAGCGTACAGTACCAGGGTGTGTTTTCCATCCGATGACAATTCAACATAACATAACAGAGAGAGAGAGAGAGAGAGAGAGAGAGAGAGAGAGAGAGGATAGAGTAGAGGAGAGAGAGAGAGAGAGAGAGGGGGGGGATAGAGTAGAGGAGAGAGAGAGAGAGATCAAAGAAAGCAGGTTTGAATGAGGATGGAGATGAAGAGGTTTTACCCTGTCACTACTGGGATTGTAGTGCTGTCAAAAGTACCGACTTCGGTACAAAGTCAGTACTGACATTTTAATCATTTGACGCTTTGAGCATAATCATAAACACCTCTGCTCTGATTGGACATTGTACTTACACACTCATCAAATATGTCTGTGATTGGCTACATGTTGTGAACATACATCAATAACACTCTTCAGCAAACGCTTAGACACACACGTGGGCGTTTGAAAACAGGCGTCGATCCGTTCGTTGATCATTGTAGCCAGTCACAGACAAATCCGACGAGCTCATGAACACAGCGGCCAATCAGAAGCGTATATGACTACGCTCAACACATTTTTGAAATTTCAGTAGCGACTTGGTGCCGAAGTCGGTACTTCTGACCACACTGTGGGATTGTGTTTTCCTGAAAGTCATCTGTGCTTGGCCTGGGCTCGGCTCTGTAAGCTGTGGAAGTGGGCTTCCCGCAGAACTCGGTTGATGTGCTGGTAGGACAGCGGGTCCATGTGTCCCGACTGCTTGGAGGCACTGATGGGACTGATGGGCCCGATGAGGTCCGGTCCACTGTTGCTCCCGGTGGCGGACTGATCCGGACTGCTGATCCAGCTCTCGCTACTGGACGACTGTGAAGAACAAGAACCACCGCAAGATCAGGACAGCGACATCTTTGAGAAATTTGGTCCCTTTGAGAACCTCGGCAGGGACTATATCTTGTGGCGTAAGAATATTACCAAAGTCCCTTTAAGATGAGTGATTTCACTAGGCGGCCATCTTAGAAACGCAAGTGCAGTTCATATCTCTTTGAACGGGGAAACATCAAATTCTTTGAAAATGTTTGCCAAGCTTACGATTAAATCTCTATATTTGAAATCACCAATTAAATCTGACAGCAACGGTCTCATAAATTTAGTTTCCAAACGCTCGAATCATGACAATTTTTTTTTTTGCGAGGACTTTACCAATCTGTGATTGGCTCTTATTTAGAAGGCAGGACTTATTCCACCATATGGAATGTTGCAGTTTTCCCCATTCAAAACCATACGAGTGATGCGTCTTGTGTTATTCTACAGTATTTGGTTCAAGTTTGGAGTTTCATGTCCCGATGCCATTCCTAAACTTCACTTTCTCAACTGTATTACAATACAAGCCAAAGGCAGTTTTTTAAAATCTAATATCTAAACATACATTTTGTTTTACATTTTCTGGCGCTCACACACAAACTACTGTCGGGTTCAATATACACTGCCTGTCCCAAAGAAAGAAGTCGCTGTTTGGATCTAAATAGGAAAATGCTAAACAGTCTATGATTCGATCATTATTGGACCCGTCGCAGGGAGTTTGATTGACAGGCGATCTGACCATCTGATCATAATCCGCCATATCTGACCATTTTTGTCCGGCAAAGCAGTCAGGAGTTAGTAGATTAACATTGGAGGATTTGAACTTGAAAAACTGACGTCCTCGGTTAAAACACACTCCTTCTGATGTTCATTCATGTTTATTTGATGCTAAAAATTAACTACAAAGAAGAGATAATCGGTTCACGAGCAGCTTTAACTGAGGCAGCGATCTGTCAGACACATTAAAGAGCCACAAAACGGTATTTATTGTTCATATTTAGTTAAAAAAATGATCAAATTTGAAAGGTGAGTCTTTGTTTTATATTGATTTCCCTTCATACCTCAGACTCCCATGATTCCCTGCCCGTCTCAGGGCTCTGGAGGGACGAACTCAGTCTTTTGGCCTGAGGCATCTGAGCATCTTCATCAGCGCGCTGACGTTTCCTTCACAACATCAGTGCAGACGATCAACAACAGCAGAATCACATTGGCATTTGAACCATTTTATTAAACATACTTCGTCACACTATATATATCGAACTAAAATGTATTCAGACCTTCAACATTTCTCACATTATCAGAGTTTATTCGCTATAGTTTAGAAAATGGTAGTAAATCTGAGCAGAACTCAAGAGTTATCACTGGATATTTGACTGGTTTTGTCCGTGCTTCTGTTAGACTCAGATGAATTATGTTGAATATCTGTCAGCTGTTAAATTTAACTACACAATTAGATAATGCCAGTTTAGATCAACCAATTACCAAGCAATGCTTCATGTTGTTCAGTCTGTGTGTGAAAAGAGCATTAGCAATTAAAGAAAAAAGGTTTGGTGAGACAAACTTTAAGTTGGCTTGAAAAAGTCGACCAGAGAGTTTAAAGAAATTTAAAGTAGTTTGAAGTTTGATAGATGAATTAGTTAGAAAAAAAGAATAGTTAGAAAGAAAACGATTGGTTAGAAAGAAAGGAAAGATTAGGTAGAAAGACAAATAAATAAAATATAGATAGACAATAAATAAAATATAGATAGATAGATAGATAGATAGATAGATAGATAGATAGATAGATAGATAGATAGACAGACAGACAGATAGATAGATAGATAAGTTTCAATGAAAGAAAGATTAATTAGAAAAAAAGATTAGTTAGAAAGAAAGAAAGCTTAGTTAGAAAAAAAGATTAGTTAGAAAGAAAGAAAGATTAGTTAGAAAGAAAGATAGATTATTTAGAAATAAAGAAATATAGATTAGCTAGAATGAAAGATTAGTTAGAAAGAAAGAAAGATAGATTAGCTAGAAAGAAAGATTCGTTAGAAAGAAAAAAGATAGATTAGTTAGAAAGAAAGAAAGATTTGTTAGAAAGAAAGATTTGTTAGAAAGAAAGAAAGATTAGTTAAAAAGAAAGATAGATTAGTTCGAAAGAAAGATTCATTAGAAAGAAAAAAGATAGATTAGCTAGAAAGAAAGATTAGTTAGAAAGAAAGATAGATTAGCTAGAAAGAAAGAAAGATTAGTTAGAAAGAAAGATTAGCTAGAAAGAAAGAAAGATTAGTTAGAAAGAAAGAAAGATTAGTTAGAAAGAAAGATTAGCTAGAAAGAAAGAAAAGTTAGAAAGAAAGATTAGTTAGAAAGAAAGATTAGCTAGAAAGAAAGAAAGATTAGTTAGAAAGAAAGATTAGCTAGAAAGAAAGAAAGATTAGTTAGAAAGAAAGAAAGATTAGTTAGAAAGAAAGAAAGATTAGTTAGAAAGAAAGAAAGATTAGTTAGAAAGAAAGAAAGATTAGTTAGAAAGAAAGATTAGTTAGAAAGAAAGATTAGTTAGAAAGAAAGATTAGCTAGAAAGAAAGAAAGATTAGTTAGAAAGAAAGATTAGTTAGAAAGAAAGATAGATTAGTTAGAAAGAAAAAGATAGATTAAGGTAGAAAGAAAGATATATTTGTTAGAAGGAAAGAATAGCTTGAAAGAAAGAAAGATTAATTAGAAAGAAAGATTGGTCAAAAAGAAAGATAGATTAGTTAGAAAGAAAGTTTACTTTATTTTGCTCTCATCACTTACATAAATTAACTATAATGTTCTGCACAGACTAGTAAAAAAATATCTGGCGTCTGAATAATTTTCGGTTCGACTGTATATTATTATATTATATTCATTTGTATAAATACTTAATAGCATATTAGGTTTCTTAATTCTGATATGAATGCTACAATCTAGCATATTCCCTCTCTCTGAGTTTGTGTGAATCGAGATGCATGAAGAAAGAGACAGATCTACCCCTCTGGGCCCAACGTTACTACTAGACATGTCGAATTATTTATGATGAAATAATAATGTCTTCTCACCTGTTTTCTGTCAGCATGTCTGTGAATGCCACGATCTCGTATCTTTGCGTATATTATTGAGCTCTTGGATCAGCTCTGATCAACACCCTGCTGTGTCATGCTACACTCAACACTTCATCACACCTCTGCTAACAGCTTAACACACATACACACACGGCATGTTCGGCTCAAAGGCGTTCAAATCACTAAATTAAATGTAAGAAAACAAGCGAAGGTCGTATTTGATCAATTCTGCCTTCATAAACGTGTCAGACTCAAACTCATCCGGCTAGTCTCTATCATAGCTGTGTGCTAACTGACACTTCACTCACTTAGCTGCAAAACCTCGCGGGATTTTCGACTAATTTAACGCTGTATTCTTTTTGGAGTCGTACTTTCACAAACGTAGCAGATATAATAAGGTTTTTCTGTAAGTATAAACCGGCAAATCGTCTATTTAATGAGCCTGTGCGACACAAAAACAAACCACCGCGGATGCTGTTATTTACATGCCACTGCGCATGCGCGGAACTCAAGCCTGTAAAACACGAGGGCGTTACGGGATTGGCTGATCGCGTGATGACATCACGTTCTATGTGCACGAGAGCCTCTCCTCATCCTTATTTATTCAAGAACACATTTGTATTTTTTTAATTTATCCATGCAGCTATAACGATATATCAGGACATTTATAAAATATTACATTTATAACAGCTGATGCACCGTTTTCATTGTTACTCCAAACGTGTATTCAAATGTAACATGCGTTCTTTCCACGAGAATTTTCTTTTTTAGAATCTGCTTTATCGGAAGGCTATTTTTTATTATTATGTTTTCTGTATAGATTTTTTATACACAAGATTGTGTTTCTTCAATAATATTACACTGTATTACACTGAAAAAGTAAAAGATTCAAAGGGAAATTTGCTAAACAGTGTTTTCCTAGCAACTGCCTAGTGCGTTTGGAATTTATTAATCCTACTATGGCTATTTAGGCAGAGGCCTGGCTTATGAATATGAATTAGAGCCGACTGACGTTGCTTGGTAACCTTTCTTGGGCGTCCAGTTACGTAACCAAACTAACGGGAATATTCAGGAGTCAGCTGATTCCGGGCCTGCCATTTAACCAATCAGTTACGCCTAATGGAATTATAGAGCCTCCCCCTAATTAATATTCATTAAGAAATCCTTCCCATAGTAGGAATATTAAATGCTCGTGCCGGAAGTGTGTGTGTTTAGCGCAGCCCCGCCGCCTCCGCAGATGACACACACACACACACACACACACACACACACACACACACACTGAGAAAGGAGGAGGTGACGGGGATTAGAGCTGCGCCTCATCATTAAACCTACATATCAGGAGAAAATGGGAAATACGGACTCAAAGCTAAATTTCAGGAAGGCGGTGATACAGCTGACCACAAAAACACAGGTTTGTGTCGATGCTGCTGTTATTATTCGAGGCGGTTATTAGGAGCGCGCGCGCGTGCGTGTTTGTTTCCAGATGGACCGCGATCCTCACAGAAAATTATTATTTACATACTTACAACCTTAATGCAGCATTCATATATTTATATGTTGTAAGTTAGTGGTGCACTGGTGTTTCATTCAGAAGAATGGTGCTTGTGACAGGTGTCATGTACTCAATCTGCATTGTCGCTCATTCATATTGAACTTTGTAAAATATTTAATTGTATTGCAAAACTGTATTATAATATTATTTTAAAAAATCTAACCGCTATATTTTTTCAAAGATAAATCATCGTTGCGCTAAATTGCATGATAACTGTTTTTTTTCTTTGTCGTTTTTATTTTTTTTCCGGTTTTAAGCATACATCTTGCTAAATAAATGATTGCTTAAGATTTATTTAATCTATTTTTTTATTTTATTTTTTTTTATCTAAGTTTTGTTTTATGTTGAGGAAAAATAGATGACGTATGTGAGACCCCGCCCCAATACTGTCGTGACGTCTTAAGTTTTTTAACTGTCAGTCATCCAAAGATATTTTAATATTAATGCAAAATACCCCAGAGGAATAGGATATGATGTAACTATTAAGAAAATAATGTAACTAATAGTTATTATCACCATAACTTCCCTAGTTGATTGATTACATTAAGATTGCAAACATTTTTTTGTATTACAAGTTTTCTGAAATTACGTTTAAGCAAATGAGGCATTATCTAATTATAGGCACTGATTTGCATATATTTCCAGAACAGAAATCTGTACGTCCGATGAAAGTCTCAAAGGTTTTTACAAATGGGATGTTTTGGAAATAATTCAGAAATTACTGTAAACAGCCAGAAAAAAATCACTATAATTTGGAATAAAATGTTTATTAAAATCAGGCAAATTAAGAACATGTTCAATATGAACAAACCCCTTGTGAATATTGATAGGAATAAAACTGTAAAGTTTAGTGATTGATCGAAGATTTCTGAAAACTCAGTTTGAGAAAACGACCTTTGTATGGAAATCTACAGAATCAAATGCAATAAAATAAACAGGTAAAAGTGTATTTTGGATGTTTTTTTTTTTTTTTACATTAATCTGAAACTACATGTTATGAAAAGCCAAAATCTCAAAACTGACCAGTGCATGAAAAAGCAGTGTTTTTAAAGTTAAAAACTAAAAGTAAAACTTTTCTCCACAGGGAAATTGATTTTTAATCATAACTTATAAACCATTAATGACAGTTGTACTTTGAGCTTGTTAAGCGAGAGTTAGAGTATTTGCTTCTGTTAAAGCTGTCAGGCTGCATTATTTAAACTATTTTTTTAAACAATTGGGTTTAACAGCAGAATTCCTGGTGAAAACTACATTACCCATGATGCTGCACAGACAATTCTGAGTCGAAACAAGCTCCACCCACTCCCATGACTCCCTGCGAATGACGTAATTGAGTCGATCTTCCTTCATTCTCAATATACTTATATATAAAATTGAAAAATAATGTATTTATAAACGAAGGCTAGTTTATTATTTCTCCATTGTTTTTTTTAATTTCATTTTTTATTATGGTGTTGGCCATGCCTCATGGGATTTGTAGTTCTTCCCCTCACTAATGATTTCCATTAGACAAGAGTGGATGTTAAACTTCATGGTGATTTATACTTGGCTTTCGCCAAGATACGCACAAACTAAGACGTAGCTTTACAGTGACCTATGCTTCTCCATCCATTTACACTTCTTTCCATATGGTGGTGTGACTCCCCTTCTGTCCGGCGTTAACGGTGCAGTGTACTTGCCGCGTCAGCACACACTACGGCTGCTATTACAGTGTGGTCTTACTGGACCAGCACCACAATCGTCTGGATTGAGCCGAGTAGGGGACATCTCTATCCACAAGTTTCCGAGGGGCGCTCCTGTAAAAAATAAAGTGGGTGAAACTTCCGGTGACGCGGCGGAAGTAGCATTCCAATGGTATTTTGTGTGTTAGTTAGCGAAGAGGCTAGCTGTTTTTCTGAGAATTATTTTACTGTTTAAAGACGCAAATCTTTATGAGAGATGTCGTTACGGAGCTCAGGGACAACATGTGCTGTTCGCGGTTGTATGTATAACCGGACTAAACTAATTCAGTGGCTTAAATGTGATTGTTTTGAACATAAGCTGAAAACGAAATCAGAGTGTTCCTGCCAACGACTGTAGTTTCCATCACCTCCCAAAAGACGACGAATCTTCCTGTGTACATTTGTTTAAATTCTTTATATTCTATAAACTCTATCAGCATGTGATTGGCTGTTCCCTACTGATGTTACAGCTAAACTCAGGATCAAAGCCTGTGTTGACAGAATACCAAATGTGCCAGTTAATGTATTCAAGTAGCACATTCATTTATAATTTTGAATAAACTCCAAAGCACAGTGACTAAGTGTGTATTTTTTTTTAATTGTTTGTCAGCTCATGTAACCCCTCCACCCGGGTCCTACTCGCTCCGCTCCGAGCGGGCCTCGAACCCGGGTCTCCGGCGTGAGAGTCGGGCGCTCTAACAAGGAGGCTAAAGACTGCAGCCCCTAGCGTCTGTCGCTAGAGCGCCTATTGAGATCGGGGAGTGAGGTTTACTCGCACAGCAACTACCAGCTGGCCTCCGTTACACTCGCACAACTGTCTGTCACCATGCCTTGATGAGTATTGATTATTAATAATGTTATAATAATACTCCCAACCAAAGTTGCGGAGGATAAAGGTACTGTTATTTCACCCTTTTTAATTTCGTTGAGGTTGTGTTCCCACATCGTTAGCTAGTTTGGATCGCTATAACTTGAATGACTGTCAACTGTTGAATGAACGAGTGTCAAGCATGTCAAGTCGCGCTTTGTTTACTTCGAACCGGAAGACGCGCCCACTTTTGACGCAAGGCCCCATGGGGCATAGGAAACTTGTGGATAGGGTCTTCAAGTGGGCACCTTCCGTCCTCAGTGTTTCGTCGACTAGCCCACGACACCCCAAGAGGGCTCAACAGTGACCCCCAGAGTCACCCCCCTCCGTCCCCCACTCAGCTCAGCCCAGCTTACGGACCTCTACATCCCTCCTGCTGCTTAGACCTAATCACAATCTCTCCGAAACCCAACCATACGCGTCAACCCGTTTGACTAAGGCTGTCGAGCCCCACTGTCTTCGTTAAAGTAGTTTCAGTGACAACGGTTCCGTATGACATACCACAACAGACCTTTTGCATTTTTCCAGAATTCTTCATGGCACTATGTCACGATTCTCCAAATCCTCGAATCGATTACATTTCCGATTCTAAGGTCACGGTTCGATTCGATTCTTGATTTTTATCAATCGGCCAATCAGGATGCTCTCTGTCTTAGATGCGCTTCATGAGGCACACACACAAGATCTCTCGCTCTCTCCCTCTCTGCCGCATGCGCAATACGGTTTGGAGCACAATTTTTTCTGTCTCGGCATGCACGCTCGCTCTTGCTCACTCTAGAGTCCGGGAGATTTTAACTAAATTGCGTGCATCAGAGAGCCAATATGTGGGAGACTCCCGGCACTTCCGCGAGACTTGGGATGTCTGCAAACTATGGCTTTTTTGAAGCACGAACATTGTCAACAGAACTCACTGGAAATCCAAAAAAACTTCCACAGCTGCGACTTCAATGAAAGAGGACGAGGGTTCAAGTTCTGTCGATGGGTCTCCTGCACCTGCAGTTGCCATGCTATCTTTTAAATGGCTGTAGCTAAGTTAGAGGAGGTTGACCATGGACTCGCCGCACTTCAACACGTGTGTTTTTTCTGCTTGGCAAGCCGAACGGACGTGACGTGTCATTTGATCGATTTCCATTTAAAATCGGAATCGTGACACCCTTACATGGCACTGTTAACTCTTTCAGCTGAACAATGCGTGCTGATCCAGACCACAAAACAATATCTGGTCGTAAGTTAGCGGTAGCAATCTCAGGTGGAAAAATAAGCCGTTGATCAAGATCAGCCAGCATCTTCCAGTCTCAAGCAGCTTCCAGTTTTCCTGGGCGAGAATTGGTGTTAACACCTTTTCTTGGTGGTTTCTCGCCTGGGCGGAGGAATATTGTCTTCTGTTTGTAATGTTTTGCTAGAACTTATTGGTCATACTACGCTTACCTTCCAATGCTAAAGCCAAACATCGCAGTACTTGGTCATAGCGCCAAGTAAACCGACCTTGGCTAAGAGCCACCTTACATCCTGTCAGAATGTGCCTTAATGTGGCAGGTGATGAACACAAAGGACAAGAGGGACCCTCTCCTACCCAAAGGTTCAGCTTATGCGGTGATGGGAGAACATCATATGTTGACCTGATAAGGAAACTGATCCTACTCTCTTCCATTGACCAAAGGTCTTGCCAGCCCATCTTGTGTTGTTCCACACTCTCCCATCTCATCCACTCTCCCTGCTTGGCCTGGGAAATGGCCGTAAAGCCGTTAAGTTCACAGTCTTGTACCTTTGTCCAATTTTCAAATACTTTTTTGCTTCAAATCAATGTTTGTTGTGTTATGATGCACATTGTAGCTGGTTGGCTTGATCCATGGCTCTTTAATGAAGACTTTTTTCAAATCCCGATGGGAAAAATACGCCCGGAACCAGTGGCGCTGAAAATGGGTTGGGAATCTTCTGAATGTTAACGATTGCGATTCCAATTCTGCTTATCGATTCCTAATCGAATGGATTCATATTCTTATCGATTCCTACTTTCGATTTCAATAAGGTAGAAAAAAACAAATTAGATATCGTTCACATGTTTTGTCTTGTTGCAAAACATTTAATTGCAGCTTAATACCATGAACAAAAAGGCTGATGAACACTTACACAAGGAACGTTTTTCTGTGGTTTAAAAATAACATAGAAAAACAACTAGCCTAACTAATATTAATTTCAAGCATTGTTAATAAAGACAAGTAAACACTCAAAGATACGTCTGAAATAAATTGTTTTAAGATGTTCAGGTATTCAGGCACAGAAACTGTAATCAAATGTAAAATAACACTGCATTTTTTAAATGAATTATACATTGGAAATAAAGTTACAAAAGTTACGAGCATATTTTCTCTGTTTTGTTGACGCCTCGAAATTTTACTTTTCATAACCTGACCATGTGAAATAAACATCTGTTTCTTTTTCTCTGCCAGTGATTGCATGATTATTTTGAACTGTTAATCAAATATTGATGAGGTTTCTGAGCTCATTGTTTGGCTCAGCCCAGCTGTTGCTTCAGTCTGAAAGGATTTGCATGCGTGTTAAAGGAACACTGTTTTTTTTATAGTAAACTATGTTATTCCCTTAACTAATACGAGTTGGGGGTGGGGAGGATGGGCGGAGCTTCAAGAGCTCGTGTCCTGAAAATATCAAAAACTTTTAGCCTTTTATGTTCAAATAAAAAAACGGAGTCAGACAAAGATGGAGAGACTCAAGGAGAAGTGACAACATTTCTGAATGGTTAGTTAATGTATTTATGTAGCTTATGTATAGTTATCTTAGTAATCGATTAGCATATTCTGTATAATATTATAATCTATAAATAGTGTTTCTGGGGTGGGGTTTATGTAAATGATAGGGGTAGTGATGTCACTAACCCGGGAGGAATGTGGTGTATTTCCTACCAGCAGTTTGTTGTAGTCCTTTTTCTGTAAAAGAAAATATCTCCCTTTGCTTTGAACTTTGTGCGTTATAATATAATCAACCAGCCCTTTAAACCGGTGTGTTCCTCCTCCTCAGCCCGTGGAGGCCACAGACGATGCGTTTTGGGATCAGTTCTGGTCGGACAGCGCCACCAGTGTCCAGGACGTGTTTGCCCTGGTGCCGGCCGCTGAGATCAGAGCCGTGCGAGAGGAGTCGCCCTCCAATCTGGCAACTCTCTGCTACAAGGTATAAACCACACAGGTTACACGTGACATTAAAGCGTTAGTTCACCCAAAAATGAAGATTCTGATATCAATTTAAGATATTTCTGATTAAATCTGAGAGCTGGATCACTCCTCCATATATGCTTCATGGGATTTCATTCTGCCGGGCCTAAAAAGTTAGTAAAAACATCGTTAAAATAGTGCAAGTGACTACAGTGGCTCAACCTTAAGTTTATCAAGCGACAAGGATACTTTCTGTGCCAAAAAATAAATAAATAACGACTGAATTCCTCAATTAATTTTCTTCTGTGTGGGCTTCAGAGTGAGTTCACGAGAGCCTTGACACACACAGATCTAATTGTTAGGTAATTGCATGTAATTATGCATACTGTTTACTAAATAATTAACTGGTTTAAGTAGAGCCAACTCAAATTAAACAAATTAGTTTAATCAAATCAACTTTTATGAGTATTTAGAACTTGTTTATCTTTTAAGTTCACAAAACTGACACATTTTAAGTTATCTGAATTGTTTTATTGTTTTGAGTTTTATGAACTTGTTTCTTTTCATTTAGACAAACTTAAATTTTACTGACTCTGGGCTAAGATTTCTATCTCCCAGCATGCTTTGCCATGCCACTCGAAAGAGAATGTACATTCAATTAAAATGAATCTGAAGTGTTATGATATTTTTATTTTCATGTTAAGTGTTATGTTAAGTGTTCATGTTAAGTGGGATATTTAATGCTTTGCTATGCTAATTTAGAAGAGTGTCTGTTATGTTGGGTTTTTCAGGGGTGTCCATCACGGTGACGAGTGGATTATGTGAACAGACAAATGTTAAAAGTTTTATATTGTTGTACTCATTCAGCAATTTCCATGCTAATGCTATCAAAGTGCTAATGCTAGTTGAAGCTACCCAAGTTTACACTACTCAAATTTTAAAGTTGAGATTACATGATCATTTAAAGTTAAATGTATGATCTAGTTTGCTCAAATATTTCAAGTTAAGCGCAATTAAAATGTATTGAGTACAAAATAGAAATCTTCCAGTTCTGCTTTTTAACAGATGTAATTATAATTTATAAAAAATTTAACAAATCACCTCAAATAGTTTGAGTTTGACCTTATTCAGGTTTACAGTGGCACAGTAATTACATGTAACAAGTGTAACAAAGTGCCACGGTCATTAGAGAGTGTGCCTCATCAATATTAGGCCGTGACTGTGAGAATCTGGAGTCGCTGGTGCAGGAAACAGCTTTACTTTCCCCTTCCTGTCTCAATCCTTGCACTTCCTGTTTGAGACTGCCCATCAGAGGGAAAACATGATTGGAAATCTTCAAAGTCTTCAGGCTCACATGCTGGCGGACGAGAGAGAGAATCGTTATATTGTTATATCTATTGTTCTCCCCTGCTAAAACTTTTATTAAACTTAGCTAGCTTTAACAAGCTAGTGTTTGCTATCATACTAATTTGTTAACATGTTAACAATAATATGTTATGCAGTAGCACTGGCTGTATGTGTGCAGCAAAAGGTTTTATTTGCTCTCAGATCAAGCTCATGCACCACTCGTCAACCATGATGGTAACTATCCTAAAATCAACATTAACAGAAAATCTTCTAAATTAGCATAACAAAACATTAATGTTAAGTGGGAGATTTAGAAGTGATCTAAATCTCCCACTTAACATTAATCTTGCACACACACACACACACACACAAAAAACACACATTATATTAGGCTACACTTAATTTTAGCATTTACTCTCCCTTTTAAGTTTGTCTAAATTAAAATAAATAATTTCATAAAACTCAAACTAATGAAACAGTTCAGTTTACTTAAATGTAAACTGTTAACTTGTTATATTATTGTGATTATTTGGAAATGATTGTACTCTGTTTAATTTCACAGTGGCTCCAAGAAGTGTTTTAAACTTGGATGTCTAACAAAAGACATCAAGGGGGTTATTTTATAGAAAGATAATATAAACACACATTTTGAACAAAACATTTCACACAAAAAAAAAAGCTTTATATGTATTATGGTTTAGTATACTCTGCTTTTTAAAAGCTTGGGATCAGTAATATTTAAAAAATAAAACATTCAATAAATAGGATATGCATTATATTGATCAAAGGTGACCGTAATGTTATAATGCAGGATTATATGTCAAATAAATGTGGTTCTTTTGGACTTTCTAATCATCAATTAGCCTAATCATGGAATTTAATAACTCTTCAAGTTCAGTTCAATTTGAGTAATTTCTGCAATTTTATATTATTTTATTTTAAAGAATTAAAAGATCTGTTTCATGTCTATCCTTGTATTTTTCAACTGCTCGAGCTTGATAGAAAGGGTTTAATACGTAATTAACATTAAAATGTATTAAGAGATTTTGTAGATAACATAACCAACACTGATTGTAATAATATTTCACAGTGGTACTGGTTGAATGTATTGTGTTTGTCGAATGTTGATCATTGTTAATGCGATGATCTTAACCTGTGCTTGCAAAGTTATTTCTTAAAAAAAAAAAGAAAAAAAAAAAGCATGCGTTAAAATATAAATAAATAAATATAAATATATAATAAAATATAAGATATTGATTCAGGGCTATTATTAGCTGAAACTAATAAAAACATCTGTGCTAACTAAAATAAAGCTGATTATATTTATAAAATATAAATGTTAGTTGAAAAACTTAAAGTAAATGAAAATTAGAAATGTTAACTTGGCAATAAACTGAAACAAGTTTAAGCTAAAGCACTGAAATTAATATCTGGAAATAAATAAGAATAAATTAAGCATAAATAGCCATATAACTAATAAAATAAAATGACACAAAAGCACATAATGAAATCACAAAAAAAAACTAAACTAAAATAAATATAAAAGCTAAAAATATGAAAACAAAAGCTAATTCAAAATATTAATAAAACTAAATAACACTTTATTGCTTTAATGTGGTTATCTAAAACAGTGACATTTTCTATGTCATAATTAAATGTCATAATAATTTATTAACAAACAAGTATTCATTACTTCAATGAGCTCATTGTTTCTGAATTAAATTATTACATTGTTAAAATGAATAAATTTGTATCTAACTGTGATTCTTTTTATATGTACATTTCTGAAATGCATAACTTAGACACAGTCTCCTCGGATAACAGACACTCTAAATTGTAATATGAACTCGTGCACTTTCTGTAAAGCTGCTGTGAAATTATGTGTATTGTGAAAAGCGCTATACAAATAAATGTGAATAGAATTGAATTGAATTGGTAGTTTTAAGCCCTATTCAGACGGGACTAGTTTAACATGGAGAGGTGGAGTAATGTAATTTTACCACAGGATAATAATAACATCAGCCAATTCACACAGGATAAGAGATCTCAGTAAAACTAGCAGAAGTGTGGTGGCTGATGGGTAACTTGATTTACACGGCATGTGTGTATTACGCTGCTTTCTGATAACATGTGCGCAAACATATATAATCTATATTTCTATATATAAAACAGTTAGGGCAGAATAAATTCAGATTGTATGTTAATAATAGGCACTTATCTAACGCTAAAAGAAGTGTCGAGCCTCTAACGAGTGCTTTCCATCTTTTTTCTGATCTCGAGTTGTTTCCAGCGCCTAGAACGCAACTAAATGCTTTTTTAAGTGCCTCCATACGTGAAAAAAAATACTTTAAAACAGGAAATGACGGAATATTTACGTATTTACAGCAGGACTATTCGCATGAGATTAGCATTACCTGAGATCCTTTTTCCGGAAGCCAAAAGTTGCCGTAATCTTTACTGATATGTCGGTACTTACTTCACCCTACTCTCCATGTTAAACTAGTCCCGTCCGAATAAGGCTTTAGTCTGACTGCATATCTCGGCACCTCAGTGTGTGTGTGTGGATGTGTGGGTAGCTTTCTATATACTCTGACATGAGAGTGTGTGTGTGGTCACAGGCGGTGGAGAAGCTGGTTCAGGGCGCTGAGTCCGGTTGTCCCTCAGAGAAGGAGAAGCAGATGGTGCTGAACTGCTGTCGGATGCTCACTCGAATCTTGCCCTACATCTTCGAGGACCAGGACTGGAGAGGCTTCTTCTGGTCCACCATCCCTGGCTCTGGCAGAGCGGGGGTAAGGATGACCACGATGAATAATAACGTTTTAGTGCTATCAATAGCCACAGAAAAAACGATATTCACCCGTGTAAATTTAAACCTACATAAGTGTATTCAGAAATAGCAGTGTAGGATTATGAAACGCTCTCAGATGAGTGTCCCTCAGCATACAGTACATTCACACAAGCACATTTATGCATTTACATTGTGTCTTAGCTAGGGGTGCATCAATATGAACATTTTGGCCGATACCGATATTTTTATTATATTTGCAAACCGATATATTGGCCGATACCGATATTTTTATTATATTTGAAAACCGATAACCGATATATTGGCCAATACTGATATTTTTATTATATTTGAAAACCGATAACCGATATATTGGCTGATACCGATATTTTTATTATATTTGAAAACCGATATATTGGCCGATACCGATATTTTTATTATATTTGAAAAACGATAACCGATATATTGGCCGATACCGATATTTTTATTATATTTGAAAACCGATAACCGATATATTGGCCGATACTGATATTTTTATTATATTTGAAAACCGATAACCGATATATTGGCCGATACCGATATTTTTATTATATTTGAAAACCGATATATTGGCTGATACCGATATTTTTATTATATTTGAAAACCGATATATTGGCCGATACCGATATTTTTATTATATTTGAAAACCGATAACTGATATATTGGCCGATACCGATATTTTTATTATATTTGAAAACCGATAACCGATATATTGGCCGATAACTCTAAATACAAGTTTTTGTATCATTTTTGAGAGCCTGATTACAAAAACAAAAGTCTCACCATTAAAATCCATGTCCCAAACACACAATTATAATAACGTTCACATGATAATTTTATGTAGCCGATATTACAGACTTAACTAGCCTATATTTTTCTTTTTTGAAGAGATTTCAATCATATTTAAAGGAATCATGTTGAACAGTGCGCATCTGAAGTGTCTCAGCTGAAGGAAATAACACATTATTTATTGGTTTTAATATATCTGGCACATTTTCTTATTGGGCCGATAATGATAACATTAAAAATAAACATATATCGCCCGATACCGATATGGCGACCGATATATCGGGCATCTCTAGTCTTAGTTGTGGTTGGTTACGACAACTTCCTAAAATTCAATTTCAACCTATTTTACACATCAGATTTCTAATATTGTGACCAAAGTGCTGTTATTAACACTTTATAGTCATAGATTATAGTTAAAAACACAAGTACGCTATAAATACTAAGTAAAGTAAACCAGTTGAAACACAGTTTTATCTCTTCTTCTCTGGATAGATGGATGAGATGGAGGATGAGGATGAAGGGGCCCGTCCGCTGGCCGAGTCTCTCTTACTGGCTCTTGCTGACTTGCTTTTCTGTCCAGAATTCACCGTTCAAAGCCACAAGAGAGGAAGACCTGTGAGTTCAACTCTCATCATCTGTACAAAGTTGTGTTTTCAGACAGTGAGGATTTCCAGTCTGGATTTAGACCGTACCAGCACTGAGACTGCTCAAATGATCTGCTCTTATCATCCGATCGTGGTTGTGTCTCTCTATTAGTGTTACTTGATCTTAGTACTGCATTTGACACAATTAACCACAACAGTCTTTTAAATAGACTAGAAAATTATGTTGGCATTAGAGGAATTGCACTACCATGGTTTAAATCGTACTCGTACATTTCCATCGAGGAAGCCATTGACTTCCTAAACACTCAAAATAGTCATCAAAGATGAGAATCTTAGGCCAAAACAGTCAATATTTTACTATACTATATTTTTAGGCAAATATACTTAAAAGTAAATCTTTCTCCCAACAGTTCCAACAGTTTAAATATATATTTTTTGAGTGATTTGTGAAGGGCTTGAGACTGTGTCCTTGTGGTGCCTTCTTCGGCCAATCAGTGTTGCCATGACATCATCATCATCATCATCACCCAGCCCTGCTCTTTAGCATTTACCAATAATCAAGTGTCTCTCAACTCTGGCCCTCGAGGTCCACTTTTCTTGCAGAGTTCAGCTCCAACCCTGATCAATACACTTGAACAAGTTAATCAAGATCTTCAGAATCACTAGAAAGACACAAGGGTGCGTCTGAACAACGTTGGAGATAAACTCTTTAAGAAAGTGGATTTTACGCGTTGAACACCCCTGGTTTAGGGGATTGTTGTGTGAGGAAATCACACCAAATGGGTGTCAAGTTGGGTATTCAAATAAATGTTAAACATACAGCCAAACCAAAATGTTCTCAGACACCTTCAGCGTTTCCCACATTATCAGTTTATTCGCTATAGTTTAGAAAATAGTAGTAAATATGAGCAGATCTCAGAGTTATCAGTGGATATTTGACTTGTTTTGTCCGTCCTTCTGTTAGACTCTCACAGATGAATTATGTTGAATATCTGTCAGCTGTTAAATTTAACTACACAATTAGATATTATCAGTTTAGATCAACCGATTACCAAACAATGCTTCATGTTGTTCAGTCTGTGTGTGAAAAGAGCATTAGCCATTACAGAAAAAACACTTGTAGATTTGAAAATCATGCTTCCCCCCATTATTGTCGAATCACGAAAGCTACACCAGATATATTTTGCCAAGAGAACAGGCATACCTCAATCCGACAGGCGGGATAAACGATTGTCTTTCGATATCCCTTTGCACGCAATAGGATATAGCGCTACAACCAACCAGAGTCCCATGCGTTTTCCCATCTGTGGAGCTAGTCAAAACATTTATATACTTATATACTTTTTTTAACCATAAATGCTTGTCTTGCACCAGCTGTGATGCGCCACACATTACGTAATCAGGTTGAAAGGTCAAGCGGGACGTAGGCGTAAGATCAGATCTAGTGTTTACAAAGCCAACATGCAAAGACTAAGACAAAAGCCATTTACAAAAATAAATAAAGGAATAAAAGCTAACAATGTTTTTTGCCCTTAACCTTTCAACGTGGTTACATAATGTGTGGCTATTGCATGATATTCATATCTACTCATGTCAGCGATGTAATGAAACGCCAGTAGTTGATTGTCCACACTGAGGTCTCAGATTGAGCTTGTGTGGTCGTGCACAGGAGTCGGTGGAGGACATGCAGGCGATGGACAGCTGCGAGTACATCTGGGAGGCCGGCGTGGGCTTCGCTCAGTCCCCCCCGCTCAACTACATCCACGACCTCAACAGGTGAGCCCGAGTCCTTTCCCAGGCCCACGTGTGTGTGCGTTTGAGTTTCCATGGGGGCCTTTTAATCAGTAACCACACAAGACATCTAAAAGCCCGGATCTGTTTTTCCACCCAAACGGATGATCAGATTATGTGTGTGTGTGTGTGTGTGTTTATAGGTCTGAGCTGCTGAGGTTACTCCTCACCTGTTTCTCAGAGGCCATGTACCTGCCGCCGACAGCAGAAAACAGTCTCCTCAACCCCTGGGTCTCCTTCTTCTGCTCCGCTGAGAACAGGTCAGGCTCCTCGGGACACACACAAGACAAACACAACACTCCCCAATCAAACACCCGCGGACTTAACGGTGTGTTTGCTTAGTCAAGCCTCCAGTCCTAAGCATTAAACTGCAAGTAAGCTGCATTGTGGGTTTGTTTGATCTGGGCTTGTAAGAAACCCGGCTGGTGAGTTTGATCAAGGCTGGAGTTAAACTCTGCAAGAAAGAGGACCTTAAGGGCCAGAGTTGGATGCTCGTCTAGTCTTTAGAAATCACACCAAATAGAAGTAAATGGGTGTGATGTCAAGTTAGGTATTACAATTTTGCATAGCATAAATGTTTCATTGTTAAACGTATTTACTCTACTTCAAACGGTGGGAATATGTCAGCGTTTATGTAATGAAATGACTAAAAAACAGCCAGATCAGGGCAAATTAGTGTAGCATGTCAAGTGCAAAATGGCTTTTTCAGTGTTAAATAATGGACACAAATGCCAGTAATATCTGTTGCATCGCTACTTTTACGCTGTTTGTCTTTAGTAAATCCTGACTGTAGTTTTAAAGGCCAAAAGAGGGTTTTAGCTGACACAAATCTGGCCCCTTATATCAATAATTATGCTTCCATCCAAAGTTGATTGTTTAACGGATGTGCAATATTGCATAAAACATTAGCGAATAAAGCTGTGTTTCCATCTGATGTGTTCAACAGAGCAAAACTGCCACTTTCTGGAAATTGGTGTCAAATTATCAGTAATAAAAATGGAAGTTGCTGCAATCAGGAAGAAAATCTGGCTCTTTTTTCCTCCATCATAAATGAGTTGCGTCTCAGAGCGTTAGATGAATCTCAATAAACGCTGTCATGTGATCTTGCGTTCAAATGCCGGTGTTTGTCTACAATCATGTAAGGCACTAATTAAACCATATCATTCTGATGACTGACTTTGGCTCAGGCGTTTCTGAATTACCAAACCAACATCAGTTTTTTATGTCATTTTCACAAAATTTGCATGAAAATAGGTAGATGAAAAAAAGCTATTGTGCTTTTCAAATGTATCTTGATTTAACAATGTTTAGAGATTTGTACTGAAAACTGTACAAATCTGAAAACTGAAAAGACTTTTTTTTTTTTGCAGTGAACACTTTAGCATTTAACTAGCAACAACCTAACAAGCATCCAGAACACCTTAGTAACTGCATAACAATACCTACCTAGCAACACCCCAACAACCATACAGAAATCTCTAGCAACTGCATAGTAATACCTACCTAGCAACACAGCAACAACCATCAAGAACTCTATAGTAACTGCATAGAAATACCTACCTAGCAACACCCTAACAACCATCAAGAACTCTATAGTAACTGCATAGCAATACCTACCTGGCAACACCCTAACAACCATCAAGAACTCTATAGTAACTGCATAGCAATACCTACCTAGCAACACACCAATGACCATCAAGAACTCTATAGGAACTGCATAGCAATGCCTACTTAGCAACACCCTAACAACATCCAGAACTCTAGTAACTGGATAGCAATCCCTAGCAACAACCTTGACAATCATCCATACATCTCTAGTAACTGCATAGCAATACCTACCTAGCAACACCCTAACAACCATCAAGAACTCTATAGTAACTGCATAGCAATACCTACCTAGCAACACACCAATGACCATCAAGAACTCTATAGGAACTGCATAGCAATACCTACTTAGCAACACCCTAACAACATCCAGAACTCTAGTAACTGGATAGCAATCCCTAGCAACAACCTTAACAATCATCCATACATCTCTAGTAACTGCATTGCAATACCTACCTAGCAACACCCTAACAACCATCAAGAATTCTCTCGCAACTGCACAGCAATGCCTTCCTAGCAACACCCTAACAACCATCCAGAAACTTCTAGTTGCTGCATAGCAATACCTAGCAACACCCCAACAAACATCCAGAACTCTTGTAACTGTATAGAAATTCCTAGCAACACCGTAACAACCATCCAGAAATCTCTAGCAACTGCATAGCAATGCCTACCTAGCAACACCCTAACAACCATCAAGAACTCTCTAGTAACTGCATAGCAATACCTACCTAGCAACACCCTAACAACCATCCAGAACTCTCTTGTAACTCAATAGCTACTCCCTAACAACCATCCAGAACACCTTAGGAACCACCTAGCATTGATGTTAAAGCTTCAGCGATATAAAAGTCTCTCTCTCTCTCTCTCTCTCTCTCTCTCTCTCAGGCACGCTCTGCCTCTCTTCACCTCTCTGCTGAACGTGGTGTGCGCTTACGATCCGGTGGGCTACGGGATCCCCTACAACCACCTGCTGTTCTCCGACTACCGGGAGCAGCTGGTGGAGCAGGCCATGCAGATCCTCATCGTGAGCCTGGAGCACGAGGGCCGCCCCCCCTCCCCCGCACGCATGGAGGAGCAGGACGTGAGCAACACACACCCCACAATGCACACAACACACACACACTAAAGCATATGCTGAGACTGGGAGAGGCCGGCCACATCAAACAAAATTAGCTTACACTTTATTTTAAGGTGTCCGTGTTAGAGGACACTACAGTACAGAGTGATAATAATCAACTACATGTACTCACTATAGGGTTAGGATTGGTTTGGGGTTAGTTGTGTGTAATTATGCGTAATTTATAGTTATTTCGTTAGTAACTACATTACATTACCAGTCAAAATTTTTGGATTTTTAACGCTCTTCTGCTCACCAAGGCTGCATATATTTGATTAAAAACACAGTAAAAACGGTAATATTGTGAAATATTATTACAATTTAAACAGCCGATTTCTATGTGAATAAACTGTGTAGTAAAGTGTAATTTATTCCCGTGATCAAAGCTGGGTTTCAGCATCATTACGCCAGTCTTCAGTGTCACATGATCCTTCAGAAATCACTCCAATATGATGATTTGTGGTCTTAAAAACCTGTAATAATTCTTTTAAAAGCATTAATAATCTTTGACCGGTGCAAAAAGGACACTGTAAAATAAAGCGTTACCCAAAATGTTCTGCTGATTATAATGTGAGCCACACCTTCTAATGTTTCTCTCGTTTCGCAGTCCGCCGGCCCGAATAACCTCTTCGTGAATTACCTGTCCAGAATCCACCGGGAGGAGGTACGGAGAAGCGCTCACGATACGTCGCGGAAACGCCCAGCATTGTTGTGTTGATGTGTTTCTCCTCGTGTCTGCAGGATTACGACTTCGTGCTGAAAGGTTTGGCGCGCCTGCTGACCAACCCGCTCACTCAGACGTACCTGCCCAACTCCACCAAGAAGATCCAGTTCCACCAGGAGCTGCTGGTGCTTTTCTGGAAACTCTGCGACTTCAACAAAGTAAGAGATCGGGCGCTTCAGTACGCTCCACATCCGAAGCGTCGCACGTAATCCCTGCGCTTTCTCTTCCAGAAATTCCTGTTCTTTGTGCTGAAGAGCAGCGATGTGCTGGATATACTAGTGCCCATCCTGTTCTACCTGAACGACGCCCGGGCCGACCAATGTAAGCGCTTTTCAAGAGTTACTTCACCCCGAGAAATGTCACTTCCTTCATCATTTACTCACCCTTTTGTGAAACACTTTGTGTACATTGTAACTACGTTACCTTCAAATAAAGTGTAACGTTTATGTCATGATTTGATACATATCACGATACTGAACTCACGATACCATATTATTGCGATACTTCAAGACAAGGAGTAGTTCACTTTTAAAAAAACTTTTGCTGATAATTTCATCACCCCCATGTCATCTAAGATTTCCATGTCTTTCTTTCTTCAGTCGGAAAGAAATTAAGGTTTTTGATGAAAACATTCCAGGATTTTTCTCCATATAATGGACTTCAATGGGAACCAAACGGTTCAAGGTCCAAAAGACAGTTTCAGTGCAAACTGTTCAAAGGGCTTTAAACGATTCCAGACGATGAATAAGGGTCTTATCAAGCGAAACGATCGCTCATTTAAAACTTTTATAAGCTCAAATGGTCGCTTTGCTCTGTTCTGTGATGCGCGTTCGTGACTCTCCTGTTCGAACTCATTCATCAAAATGAACAAATCTTTTCCCGAGTCAGTTCGTTTCATTTTGTTCGTTGAATGAACCAAATGACACGAAAAACGATTCGTTTACATTGATGAACGATTCCGAAAAGGAGAGTCACACAGAACAGAGCAAGGCGTTTTATAAAACTTGAACTTTGTTCTTTATTTATTAAATGAGCGGTCGTTTCGCTTGATTAGACCCTTATTCATCGTCTGGAATCGTTTAAAGCCCTTTGAACAGTTTGCACTGAAACTGTCTTTTGGTCCTTGAACCGTTTGGTTCCCATTGAAGTCCATTATATGGAGAAAAATCCTGGAATGTTTTCATCAAAAACCTTAATTTCTTTTCGACTGAAGAAAGAAAGACATGGATATCTTGGATGACATGGGGGTGAGTAAATTATCAGCAAAGGTTTTTTCAAAAGTGAGCTACTCCTTTAAAGGGATACTCCACTTTTTTTTTGTAAATACTGTAGGCTCATTTTACCACTCCCCCAGAGTTAACAAGTTGAGTTTTACCGTTTTCAAATCCATTCAGCCGATTTTCTGATATTTAATAATAAGAATATCAGTAACCAGACAGTTTCTGGTCTCATTGACTTCCATAGAAGGAAAAAAATATACTATGGAAGTCAATGAGACCAGAAACTGTCTGGTTACAGATATTCTTCTAAATATCAAAAAAAACCGACTGAATGGATTCGAAAACGGTGAAACAACTGTTTAACTCTTGGGGAGTGGTAAAATGAGCCTATTTCCAAAAAAAGTGGAGTATCCCTTTAAGGATGAGTCCTCTAGTTTTAATGATAGTTTTCAGGTTGAAACGGGCTGTTTCTGTACCCGTGAAGGTCTCTTCTTGTCATGCTTGTGTCGTGATGTAGTGTGTGTGTTGATCCTCAGCACGGGTCGGCCTCATGCACATCGGCGTCTTCATTCTGCTTCTGCTGAGCGGAGAGAGGAACTTCGGTGTGCGTCTGAACAAACCGTACTCGCTTCACGTCCCCATGGACATCCCAGTGTTCACCGGCACACACGCAGACCTGCTCATAGTGGTGAGACACACACCGCCACTCCAGTCACCTTCACTTATACAGCGCTTTACCAATATAGCTCGATTCAAAGCAGCTTTACAGTGAGAATAGGAGATTACAGTAACAGAGATTGTTTTAGCAGCTCTAGAATAAAGTTATTGTCCAGCTAAAGTTAGTTTTGATTGATTCACTTCCATTTATTAGTTATTAGCTTAGCGTTAGCGTGTCGCTAACACGACACCGCTCTGACTGAACACAAAAACGTCTGATAATGTGAGAACGCTAATGGCGTAAATATATATATATATATATATATATATGTTCACGCCATATATACTGTATATATACAGTATATATATATATATAGTATATACATATTATATATATATATATATATATATGAAGAGTTCAGATGCAAAAGCCTCTAAATGCCATTTGAAATTTTCTTCTTTAATGATGATTTTTATCAAGCTTGTATATTTAAGTTCAGTAATTTCACTTAAATAACAATTAATAGGTAATTATCATTGCCATTTAAGTGAAATCACTGAACTTAAATATACAAGCTTGATAAAAATCATCATTAAAGAAGAAAATTTCAAATGGCACTTAGAGGCTTTTGCATCTGAACTCTTCATATATATATATATATATATATATATATATATATATACACAGTATATATATATATATATATACAGTATATAAATATACTATATATATATAGTATATACTGTATATATGCCGAGCACTTGAATATATATGTGCGCAGGTGTGTAATCTTTCTTTCAATTCACACTAAAGGTTTAATATGTGGGCTTTGTATCTGGTTTGATTAGAAACAAACATATGAGGTGTTTAAATCTCTAAACACTGGTTATGTGTGCAGGTTTTCCACAAGATAATCACCAGTGGCCATCAGCGTTTACAGCCTCTCTACGACTGCCTGCTCACTATTGTGGTGAACGGTGAGTGTCTGCGTTTGCACTGGGCTTTACCTGGATTCAGATTTCATCATTTGTTATGTCACAAAAAAAACTGATCCCGACACTTGCTTAAGAGACTAAAAAAATCTACACCTTCATCCTTCCCTCGCACTTTGTAATCTTTCCCTCGTGGGTCAAAATGAACCGAAGCCCTATTTTTATTTTATTTTTTTGAATCAGAAAGCTAATTTGATTTCATTTTCATACTATTTTTTCTATTAAAGATTTTTTGCTATTTTTTATTTTATTTACCTTTAAATCACTACATTTGATCATTATAATAAATAAATAGTAATGCAAGCAAATTTCTCACATGTTTTCATATTAAATTCAAAATAACTCACAATTTCATGCATAACCCTTGTAATTCAGCTCAAAATATCTCACATTGTGTGTTGGGTTGGGTATCGAGAATCGAGTATCGATTGGAACCGGGACTAACTTTTCGTTTTTCCCGGAATCGTTCAAAAGTTAAAATTTCAATTCCTAGTTTCGATATTCACAGTCCGCCGAGCGGAAGAAGAAACCGCTGAACAACACCAACGAAGAAGCGTCTACCGGAAGTGTTGGCATAACCACGCGAGTCGAACATGAGTACCTTACGTCGGAGATCCAAAGTGTGGCTTCACTTTTCTAAAAATTAACGAAATCTCGGCAAAATGCAAAATTTGTGACAAGTATTTGTGACAGAAGGAGTATTTCCTTCAGAAAGGCCGTTGGTTAGCAAGGTTAGCTAAACTTTTTTGACTCTGCCTCTTAAAAGAATCGAAATCGAGAATCGTTAGGAACCGGAATCGAAACAAGGAATCG
Source organism: Pimephales promelas (assembly GCF_988280905.1). Taxonomy (NCBI): domain Eukaryota; kingdom Metazoa; phylum Chordata; class Actinopteri; order Cypriniformes; family Leuciscidae; genus Pimephales; species Pimephales promelas. Next base: position 41,692,166 of record NC_142771.1, read on the forward strand.
GAATCGGAATCAGAATCGTTCAAATTCAAACGATACCCAACCCTAATTGTGAGTCTTTGCCGACCTCTTGTGTAAAAATAATAATATAAAATGATATTTCATAACTCTTGATAGCTCTATTTGGAGCAAATGAGCTGTTCCTCTGGGTCCTAAAGTCAGTTTCTCATCAATATGCATTCAGATGTAGAAATATTTGTTTTGGTAAAGTTTTAGCACATTTAGTTTGATTTTTGAGCACTTTTAGGTTTTTCTATGTGTCCTTAAGCATTCCTCCCATTACATTAATTCATAAGGGGGTCAAATTGACCCGCGAGCGAAGGATTTACTACTTTTCACATTTCAGCCACAAAACTCCTCGAACCCATTACATTTTTCTTTGTTTTGTGTATTCGTCGTTCAAGTGCGACAAAAGTCCAAGGGTCTGACGAACACCCAATTTTTAAAAAAAATATTTTAAAAGTGAATTTCGGAGGATGAGGTTTCCTGAGACCAAATGGAATGTTCAGATTAATTTAGAATGTTTGGTGCGTGTAGTTTGGTGCGTGTCATCCAAGAGTTGTGTTCTTTGCGTCCTCTGTCACATAACCTTTAGTGTCTCCATACCTGAAGAGTCTGTCCATGGTTGCGGCCAACAAGCTCCTGCATCTCCTGGAGGCGTTCTCCACAAACTGGTTCCTGTTCTCTGCTCCTCAGAACCATCATCTGTCCTTCTTTCTGCTGGAGGCCTTCAATAACATCATTCAGTACCAGTTCGATGGTAAGGACCACACTCTCGTTTATCTGGAAACTGTGGAAACTCTTACTTCTTACTTCTACTAAGGGCCAATATTTTTAATTAATTTCCAGGGCATTTTTTAACCTTGGTAACATTTTTTGTTTTTTTTAAGAATGACGTTATTTAATGCATTTGTGTTGTCTTTTATTTCAGATACGTAAATTTAGGCAATCGCTACCAATAAAATATTTATCACCATCAGCAAAAGCCTTCATTACACTGCAAAGCTGCATCTGACTATTTACATTTATTCAATTTATTGTCAATATATAACAAATAATGTTTGTATATATAACAAATATATAAGATTTAGACATTCTACTAACTTTAGCTTTGCAACTACATGTCAAATATCAGTCATTAGAGTTTTAGTAGACTGTCTACTTAATATCTGTAAACTCTTTATTGTGGTGCTCCTCAACAAACATTATACTGACTGTAAGTACATTTGCAACCTTGTCATCTTATTTCACTAAACTGACCCTAACAACTAACCATAACAGTTTACTACAGACTATTAATACTCTAATTAGTTAGTTGACATGTAGTTGCAGAGTTACTTATAGTTATTAGTCTGTCTAAAGTATTATTAGATAAATTATATACAGTACATAAAACACGTCAACAGCGTTCCCCTTCACTAGGGTTGGGTATCGAGAATCGAGTATCGATTGGAACCGGGACTAACTTTTCGTTTTTCCCGGAATCGTTCAAAAGTTAAAATTTCGATTCCTAGTTTCGAAATTCACAGTCCGCCGAGCGGAAGAAGAAACCGCTGAACAACACCAACGAAGAAGCGTCTACCGGAAAGTGTTGGCATAACCACGCGAGTCGAACATTAGTAGCTTACGTCGGCGATCCAAAGTGTGGCTTCACTTTTCTAAAAATAACGAAATCTCGGCAAAATGCAAAATTTGTGACAAAAGGAGTATTTGTGACAGGAGTATTTCCTTCAGAAAGGAGTATTTCCTTCAGAAAGGATTATTTCCTTCAGAAAGGCCGTTGGTTAGCAAGGTTAGCTAAACTTTTTTGACCCTGCCTCTTAAAAGAATCGGAATCGAGAATCGTTAGGAACCGGAATCGAAACAAGGAATCGGAATCGGAATCAGAATCGTTCAAATTCAAACGATACCCAACCCTACCCTTCACTGAGGTGCTCCTTCAGTTCTGCTCTCTCGCAAAAACTGGTGAAATGAATCTCTTACTTGCATCAAATCTGCGCTTTATTGTTTTATGCTAAAAGAAGACAGCCAGTAAACGTGCGTTGAAACCATAGACTGTAAAGAAATATGTTCGTAGTGTCTGTGACATCACCCATATGTTTCTGAAGAGCATTTTTGAAGCCCAAAGTGGGCGGAGCCAGTGGTCGCCATTTTGGATAACCGAAAATGTGCAGCGAGGCGGATTAGCTGAGGAGACGTGACGTAGACAAGCAGCTAGCAGTGACATCAGCGGCAATCCACCTGTCACTCAAGTGGCCACGCCCTTAATTTTGCACAACTTTATGTGCAAATGAGTTATAAAAAAATTCACTCTCCTCACAGTCGTCAAGAAGGGCAAAATTAGCTTTATAGACCAAAGCCACTTTTTGCACCAGTCTGTAAACTGTAAAGTTGGGCATTTTAACATGGGGGTCTATGGGATTGACTCTCTTCTGGAGCCTGTCTCTAGTGGCCAGTCGATGAAGTGCAGCTTAGGTCACTTCTGTGTTGGATTCAAGAGAGAGAAATGGGGAGGTTGGCGCTTTATTGAGACAAACTCAGCTGAGGCTAATCTAAACGCCTCTGATTGGCCATTGCATTCGTAGCTTAACAGAAATGTGTGATTGGTTATAATGCTCAACGCTGCAAAAAATGTGTAAAAAGAAATCTGATGCAACGTGAGCAGATCTAAAAGATCTAAACACTTTCATTCATTTTCACATTTCACTTCAATCGAGACAGTCGTAGATTTAGTTTAATTGGGCAGGGGAATTTTTTGCCCCCTTATCTTTTTTAATGATTTTTTTATAGGTGTTTTTGATCATTTTGGTGGCATTTTTGCCCCAAGCCCCTGACCCTCTGATGCTGTTTTGATCAGGTAACTGTAATTTGGTGTACGCCATCATTCGGAAACGCAACGTCTTCCACCAGCTGGCCAACCTGCCCAGCGACCCGGCCACCATCCAGAAGGCCTTGCAGAGGAAGAGGAAATCTCCGAACGCTATATCCCGGACCAGCTCCCAGGAGACCGTGTCCATGGAGGGATCGAGACCGGCTGTCCCCGCGGAGCCCGGGACACTGAAGGCCAGTCTCGTCGCCATACCAGGTAGATCTGCTTATTTCTGTCTTTACTGGATCATATACAGTTAAACCAAAATGTATTCAGACGGTTTATTCGCTGTAGTTTTGAAAAAGGTATTAAAATATAACTCCGAATCACTGGTTTTGTCCGTCCTTCTGTTAGACTCTCACACATGAATTATGCTGAATATCTGTCAGTTGTTATATTTAACTACACAATTAGATAATACCAGTTTAGATCAACCGATTACCAAGCAATGCTGAAAGGAGTTGTTCACTTTTCAAAAAAAACTTTTTCTGGTAATTTACTCACCCCCGTGTCATCCAAGATGTCCATGTCATTGTTTCTTCAGTCGAAAAGAAATGAAGGTTTTTGATGAAAACATTCCAGGATTTTCTCCATATAATGGACTTCAATGGGAACCAAACGGTTCAAGGTCCAAAAGACAGTTTCAGTGCAAACTGTTCAAAGGGTTTTAAACGATTCCAGACGGTGAATAAGGGTCTTATCAAGCGAAACGATCGCTCATTTAATAAATAAATAACAAAGTTTAAGTTTTATAAGCTCAAATGCTCGCCTTGCTCTGTTCTGTGTGACTCTCCTGTTCGAACTCGTTCATCAAAATAAACAAATCTTTCTCAGAGTCAGTTCGTTCCTTTCGTTCGTTGAATGAACCAAATGACGAGTTCGAACAGGAGAGTCACGAACGTGCATCGCAGTACATAGCAAGGCGAGCATTTGAGCTTATAAAACTTAAACTTTGTATATGTTACCGGTTGTCACTTTATGAAGAGTTTTTTGCTATAACATTTCACAGTTTGCTTTATTTTGCTCTCATCACTTACATACATGAACTTCAGTATAGTGTCCTGCACACACTAGTAAAAAAATAAATAAATCACAAATTATATCTGTTGTCTGAATAATTTTGGTTTGACTGTAAATGATATAGTAGTATTAGCCAGTGTTGGGAGTAACACATTACAAGCTACTGGTAAAGTAATGCATTACTTTTAAATTTAACAGCAAAATATCTGTTACTTTTTCAAATAAGTAACGCAAGTTACTTTGTTTTCCCAAATTTGATTTGATTGACACTTCTTCAGTCCCCCTGATAAGAGGAATCGTGAGTAAGTGCGGAGGTGTTGTGTGTGTGAACATGACGGTTCCTGTAGATCTAGACTAAATGTGAGCATGCATTTACTCATCTCACTTGCACAAAAACAGATTCAATATTCCTCAAAATGATTAAAACAGTGAAATGCTAACTCAGAATATTACACAAACCTGCAGTTATTAAAGGAGTAGTTCACTTTAAAAAAAAACTTTTGCTGATAATTTACTCACCCCCATGTCATCCAAGATGTCCACGTCTTTCTTTCTTCAGTCGAAAAGAAATTAAGGTTTTTGATGAAAACATTCCAAAAATTTTCTCCATATAATGGACTTCAATGGGAACCAAACGGTTCAAGGTCCAAAAGACAGTGCAAACTACAAACTATTCAAAGGGCTTTAAACGATTCCAGACGATGATTAAGGGTCTTATCAAGCGAAACAATCGCTCATTTAATAAATAAATAACAAAGTTTTATAAGCTCTGTTCTGTGATGCGCGTTCGTGACTCTCCTGTTCAAACCCGTTCATCAAAATGAACGAATCTTTTCCCGAGTGAACTAGTTCATTTCGTTCGTTGAATGAACCAAATAACACGAAAAAATATTATTATTATTTATTTATTAAATGAGCGATCGTTTCGCTTGATAAGACCCTTATTCAGCGTCTGGAATCGTTTAAAGCCCTTTGAACAGTTTGCAGTTTGCACTGAAACTGTCTTTTGGACCTTGAACCGTTTGGTAAAGTTTTTTTAAAAATGAACTACTCCTCTAAATATGTTAAATAACATGTATTTAATCTGACTTTATTAACCGATTTCTTTGCTGGCGACCTTCGATGATCCAAGTCAACCATACTAATAAACAAAAACTAAGTTAAATATCACATTTGTGTTTGAGTTTTTTACTGCTGTTTTTAATGTAATGTTACGCATTACTTTTTAAGGGTACGTTTACACGACAACGATATGCTTAAAACGTTTTACGATTAAAACGTAAAGTTTTCCGCGTACAGACGACACCAGTGTCAAAACGATCCCCATTCACACGGATCCACGGAAACCCCCAAAAACAATGTATTCTGCTGCCAGACCAGTAGATGGCGATGAAACACTGTAGACTGAACACGTAATACACATGTGCATGACGTCATCGTCTTCAGAGATTCAGGTTTTTGTTGATTACACAGAGACTGTTTTCAACTAAAAACTTTTTATTCATTTTGGCCGTTCGTTTACACGAAAACGGCATTTTGGGCGCCTGAAAACGCGAACTTTTGGAAACGGGTTTCAAAGTGCGCGTTTTTGAAAACGGTCTCCATGTAAAGCGACAAAAACGAGAATCTCTGAAGACGATGACGTCATGCACATGCGTATTACGTGTTAAGTCTACAGTGTTTCATCGCCATCTACTGGCCTGGCAGCAGAATACAGCGTTTTTAGTCATTTTCGCAGATCCGCGATCGTTTTGACAAAATACGCGGAAAACTTCTCCGTTTTAAGCGTATCGCTGGCACCCTAAAAGTAACATCCCCCAACACTGGTGTTAGTGAAGACCACGGGATAGTGTAACTTCATGTAAGAAAGGCTAACTCTCTTCAGACATCAATAAACTGACGGAGAAGTCCCAGGTTTCAGAAGACGGTACTATGATAGCAGTGCCACAGGCCGAATACCCAGAAACCCCTGAGCACAGCGCTGCGGCGGGAACCAGCGACACAGAGTCCATCTCAGGACGAGACACTGAGGTCAGAGAAGCCGACGCACACGGTCACGTTCACTACTCGCTCTTCAAACGCAGGTGATAACAGTGATTCTCTTGCTAGGATGTCTTCTACACCGAGGCAGAGATGGCGAGGAGACGTCTGTCCAGCTCTTCATCATCCGTCAGCCACTGGAATCCCAAACCCGACTGGGTAAGATGACTTCATCATCACTGCCTTTAGGATAAGGATACGGAATTGACGTCAAGGGTTAAAAATAAGAAAGCGATATCAGCAACTGAATTATACTCTAAAATATTTCAGTGAAAATCTAGGAATATATTTCTCTTGTTATAGTTAGTTTGTAAGTCTGTCTATTTAAGCTATGTATATTTATCTATTTATTTATTTATTTATTATTTTTTCATCTATTTTTCAATTAATTTTATTCTGTTTATTTTTTTTTTGCTGTATAATTTCTGTTTACGAACTGTGATGATTGTATGTTTGTAATCTGTATTCTAATAAAAAAAAAAAAGGAATTGACGTCAGTGTTGACTGCAGGAATTACTGTCAGTTTTATTTTTAATTTTTTCATTTTTTTATTATATAACATAACATATTATGCATGTTTTGATGAGACATCACAATAAAAAAAATCTAATTTATTATCAAAATATCATTGATTAAACAAAACTTATGTCTGCTTTAGTCCCCGCCCCTAAACCCTCGACATCCAATCAGAAACAGGGGAACAGTAACCTGTTGCATAACACAAATCACAATATGGAAGAAAATGCTTTAGTTTCATCAAGACTTTTTAATTTGCACTCAAATCACAGGTCCTGTCCTGGAAGAGTAAGCTCCCACTGCAAACCATCATGCGCTTGCTGCAAGTACTGGTGCCACAGGTGGAGAAAATCTGCATTGACAAGTAAGAGGAGAGTAGCCGTTGGTAGTGGCATGTGGTGTGATGTGCAAGTGTGACGACGTGTCTCTCTCATCAGGGGTCTGACGGATGAATCGGAGATCCTGAAGTTTCTCCAGCATGGCACTCTGGTGGGTCTGCTTCCCGTTCCCCATCCCATTCTCATCCGGAAATACCAGGCCAATGCGGGAACCGCCATGTGGTTTCGCACGTACATGTGGGGAGTCATTTACTTGCGGTAAGTGTTACATCACAGTGTGTCTTTGGCTTTCTGGGCATGAAATCATACGATCCACCTTATTCCTGATGAGCTTGCTGTGCTTTCAGTCATGGGTGGGGGGAACTTTAGCTCAAAAAGCCTGACACGACAATCATTTCAAATCATCGACTGTAAAAAACATGGACGACGCCCCTTCGCTCTCTTCCATTGCTCAGAAGTGAAGCCGCCAGTGTCCTGATATGGCGCTGACATCTTGGGACTTGAGTCTGCGCAGAAGCGATCTCGGGACCAGACATGTGTAGTCTTGAACAGGAAGTAAAACCGCAAAATCAAGGCCCCGCCCTCACTCTCGCAGAATCAATCGCAAGCACACGCTCCGGCACTTTGTTTTTAATTAATTATAGAAAAAAGATCCCGAAAAAAAATCTCTTGGTGCTTCAGTGACTACTTCGCTCTGAGGACCTGTCAATCATGATGTCACACCACGGCATCAAATAACTAACTAAAACAAACTTATTTTATTTGTATAAACGTGACAGAAACCATCTTTGGAAAAACGATATTTGAAATGTAATTTGATTGATTAGTTCGTCTCCGTGCCGTTGAATAACACGGGGAGGCGGGGTTTATGGCCTATACTGGGACCGGCCACCGGGGGGCGATCTGGTTTCACTTTTCAGGGCTTGTGCGGCACGCTTGTTTCAAATCATAAGTTGCCCTACAAATAACTCTGATCCGTGAGTTCGACTGAACGAGCTGTCAGTTTCCCTTCATGTTTCCTTTTCAGACGCCATGAGAATAACGTAACACTTGGTATTTTAACGCGACAAGAATATCTACTCCTTTTCCTCACGATTATTTTCTCTTTGCATTCCGCTTTAAAGGAACACTCCGACATTTTGGGACGTATCCCCCAGAGTTAGATAAGTCCATACATACCTTTTTCATTTCCGTGCGTGCTGTAACTCTGTCTAACGCACCCACCGCTAGCCTAGCTTAGCACAAAGACTGGAAGTAAATGGTTGCAGTTGCATACTGATCCCAAATAAGTGACAAAATAACGCAAACATATTCCTATTTACATGTTGTGTTTTGTACAGTCACATAGTGTACAAATAACATGGTCATATGAGACAAAGCCATCTTTTAACCGTATAAATATTGGGAACTATATTCTCAGAAGGCGAAGCACTGCTACTTGGGCGGAGTGATAACCGCAGCTCCGCAACATCTTACTCATTTTATTTCTTCCTGGCTGTGTCGACGTCTACGCTACTTGGCGTATATCTTCTTCGCTGTTGCATATGTGTGCTCGGCAAGACCGTTTTGTGTTTGAGCGCCCCCAAGTTGTGTCTACTCCAAACACGTGAGCAAAAGCGCCAATCTCATTGGTCGGATAGTTTTTGACGCGGTGCGTCAAACTAAAAAAAAAACGAACCCGAGGCATTTTTAAAAAAATGACGCTTTTACGCGTGGTGTTTTCCGCGTCGGTGTGCACACTCACATTGGCACCCTTTGTTTAGTCGCGAGGCGTTAAACGTCAGCGAATATCGCGCTCGAAATTCGTCCCGGTGTGAACAGGCCTTTACAGTGACGACAGGAAAATGATTCAATGGTGCAAACAGAGTTCATCTTGGCTGTACAGCAGCTCTGAAAGACAACAGTGGCATTGTTCTGCTGACGTCACTCAGTGTTGATTCAGTTCCACTGTGAAGATCATCAATTATTAAATGAGTTCATTTCATCTATAAAGCAGTTCTGGAGAAACCGTGATGTCATCGTCAGTGCAGGCAGATCAATAATACTGATGAATATTTAGCAAGCCAGAGGCGACAGGGGCAAGATCATAGAGAAAAGTCACTCAGTTCTCCTCTGGCCAATGAACGAACAGTGTATGATTATGATTCATAAGTCAGAATTCAGATCAGGATTCAAATATGCATCCAGTTCCTCTGACTTGAAGATGGTTTCATAACGCATAACAGAATAATATTAAACAACACAATAGAATGAATGTCCTTTTTTTCACATGTCCAATACAGTCCCGACAGATCAAATCAAATCCCACTCTACATTATTTCAAACAGAATATTTTGTTATTAAATATTGTATATTTGAAAAGAGTTCTTGCATGACTCTTAGCATACAATTGTTTTTGACACAGTTTTGGTTTGGGCAGGTAAGATTACATAATACATTGCATAATATATGTATTATTTATTTATTATTAATTCTTTTTATTACATTTAATTTTTAATTTCATTTAATTTAAATTTTATTTTAAAATATATTTAAATTGTATTTAATTTTTTATTTTTAATTAAATAAAATTTATTTTTAAATTCATTTTATTTTTATTTTATTTTAAACTATATATATATATTTTTTTACATTTTTATTTTATTTTATTTTATTTTATTTTATTTTATTAGAGGGTCCATTCAGTTTTGGTTTGGGCAGATTGCGTAATACATAATACATTGCATAATATATGTATTATTTATTTATTATTAATTATTATTATTACATTTAATTTTTAATTAATTTTTAATTTCATTTCATTTAAATTTTATTGATTAATTTTTGATTAATTAATTAATATATTTTTAATTAAATAAAATTTATTTTTAAATTCAGTTTATTTTTATTTTATTTAAAACGATTTTTTTTATTTTTTTTTATTTCATTTATTAGAGGGTCCATTCAGTTTTGGTTTGGGCAGGTCAGATTACATAGTACATTGCATAATATGTATTATTTATTTATTATTAATTATTTCATTTTATTTTATTTAAAATGTATTTAAAAATATATTTTATTTTATTTTTATTTATTTTTAATATATATATATATATATATATATTTTATATTTGTTAATTTTTTTATTATTATTATTATTTTTTTTTTTGTAGTATTATTATTAGAGGGTCTGTTTCTTTCTGTAAGAACAGGTCCGAAATATGTGTGTGTGTGACTGTGGCACGTTGAATCAGTTGTTCTCAGCCGAGTAACTGTAACACAACGGTGAGTTTGATGTGGTTTCTCCTCTCACTGCAGGAATGTGGATCCTCCGATCTGGTACGACACCGACGTGCGTCTCTTTGAGATCCAGAGGATGTAGAGATGACCCGTCACACAGAGAGCCCGCAGACCTCGTCCGGCCTTATCCTTCTGCTTTAACCCGTTCCCCAGAGAAGAGGCGACTCGCTCTCGCCTGCGAGACTCCACTGAAGGTGCCAGTCCACCCGCCAGCTCTGGCTGCGGTTCAGATGATAACGCGTCTATATATAACCATACGTTCCCGTAATACAAGCATACTGTGTGCAGCAGCAGCCCAGACATGTGAAACTCTCTCTTACTGTGGTTTTTATAGGAAACAAGTGCTTATTATCAGAAGGAATGCTATTTGTAGCATCGTAAAAAAAACTTGTGAATAATTTCTAGGAAGCTTTTAGAAGTTATCAAGCATTGACCTTTGGATTGTATTAATATCACCACAAGAGGGCGATATTGCTGAATCCTCCTTTTTTGTTACATGTTGGAACATATACATTACTCCAAATTTTCACTATACTAGTCTAGACAGGAATGACAAATAACTGGAGGAAAATCAAAAGCTGGTTTAGATGACTCCACAAGTATTCATATCTATCATGAAAATGTACAAAAAAAAAGTATTATATCGCAGCTGTTTGATGGTATATCAATATCTCTATTTTTGTCTGCATATCAGTTTTGCTAATGAGATCGTGTAAATATCGCTTGATGTTTGAAGTTACTGGCTACATATATGATAAATATGACAAACAATCAAATAGAAAGATTAGCTTGTGGTGTGTGCATTTCTGCATATGTTCATCTTATTGTTTAAAGTGCCGATAACTGTAAACAGATTTGTTGCAGTATTTATAAGAGAGTTTGTGGTTCAGATCAAGACTTTGCATTTGTACTTGTGTTTTAATGTTTGTGTATTTGTGCAAAATTTGTCCCAATATATATTGAGAGAATATAGAGTACAAAAAAACACACTTCTCACTGTGTCACGTTTTTGTGTTCAGGCTTCATTTATTCACAATGAAGAAGAGCATAAGTAAAACAGGTTGAGTACAGCAAAATGTGTGCTCACTTTAATCTGGACACATAGTGACCAGAATAAACAGAAACTGGGAATGAGAGGGCAAGATCTACTTCCTGAGGATTTCACTGCATTGCCAACATCTGTAACAGGGGCCATATTTCAGAAAATATTTATTCACATATTAAAAGGTTTCAGTTCAACATGGTCTACATCTCCACACACGTACACACACACCAATAACAATGTAGTACAAAATGTCACTTTCAGCCAAACAAAAATATACTATTAAAAATATATATATATTACAATGTGCATAAGCGCGTTCAGTTCATGAGTGGTCAGTGGGTTTATGAGGTGAGGCACACCTCGAACAGACTGGCCACTGAGTGCAGCCGGTAGAAGATCCCGAACGGCATCCCGATGTTCACCGCAACCGCCCACGTCTGAAACTCGTACACATCCGACCCGACGGTGTTGTCGAACTGAGGCCGGGCTCCGAAGGCGGGCATGATCCAGAGCTACAAAACACAAATGCAAGCGTTCAGAATTCCAATATAAAACTGGTGTTTTAAAGACACAAACGCATTCTGAAACAAACAAAACTGAATTTTAATGCAGGCTTGTCAAAATTAAGGCAAATAAGACAAAATAGAGAATGGAACCATCGTTAAAATGATCGAGGTGATTTCTCCTACACCTGGTGTTAAGATGCGTTTTGGTGGATCGGATCACAAGTGGGCGAGGGAAACATTCCCGTTCACACCTGGTGTTTTAATTCGTCTCTTTCGTCCACTTTCAAACACTTCTGTCCTGATTTCTTCGAGTTGAGGGTCTGTGACGGGTAAATGTGTGGGTTTCTTCAGATCTTTGATCTAATGGACACAATAAGCTTGTCCGATTGCTTGTCCAGAGACGACGGAGAAACACACGGAGAGCATCAGCTTTAGTTTCTGCTCTGAGAGACTCGAGACCAGCCGAACGCTGGGAGTGTGTGTTAGAAATCAGGAATGGTGAGAGAACATTGTGTTTGGTATGTTTTCATCTTCAAAACAAACTTGGGTCTTCATCTGTCAAAGTTTAACCCCATCTGTCTAGAGCTCTTCTCATGATGCTAACGCTTGACGTCAGTAGACGGAGAGAAGACGATCTTTTGAACACATTAGATCACATCAGTGTTTACACTACGAATGTAAACCAGTCGAATGTCCCTCTGGAAGTGGTTGACAAGCGTCGTCCACTTGTGACCCGATTGACCAAAACGCATCTCAATACCAGCTGTAAACGGCCTAATTTTAAGCTTTGTGTAACAAAAAAATAATCGTGTAATAGGACTTTTTTTCCATATTCATCATTCAGTGGCTCTGAATTGTCAAAACGTCTCTCAAAACGCTTGCTACGGATTCGAAAAACGCAGATAATTGAACCCCATCCAAAAAAATTTTATGACGGTTGGAAGTTTCAGAAGCGATTGAGGTCGTATTTATTTTTTAACGTGCGAAAATCGGTGTGCAACTCACTAAAAAGTATCAAGGGTCAGATACTCACAATGATGTTGCAGAGCAACAGGAATGCGCAGATCTCCTTAATCATCCTCCTCTTCCAGGTGAGGCGACCCTGGAGGATCCCCAGCGGGATGGGTAGCGTGTGAGCCGGGACGATCGAGCTGCTCCTCCTCTCCGGGTCTCTCTCTCTCACGGCCATGACGTTTGCGAAGACGGTGCTGGTCTCCGTCTCGACGAACGGCTCCCGGTGGAGGCCCTTGATGATGAAGGCGTTCTGGAGACACAACTGGATCACGGTCAGGATAGCGCTGACCAGGTTGAGTCTGTTCGTGCTCCCCATGACCCCTGACGCCAGAACCGCGACGATAATGAAGTAACAGATGAGGAACTGTCCTAAAGACGCTCCCACGAGAAGCCCGACATCCAGACTCCTCGTTGGGTTCTTCCCTGACACTTGCTCCCTCTTATCCATGCGGAAAACCACACAACCGATCAGACACGTGATGGACATGAGAATGATGGCGACGATGTTCATTATATAATGCATTATTAGCGCTCCCTCCGTCTTTTTCGGGTCTCCTTCCACCACGTCCACCTCGTAAACCACGAATGTCGCCAGACCCGCCACTAGGATGATCAGACCCGCCACTGGCCCGACTAGGACGTCCCATGGGCTGAAGCGCAGCTTGTGACTGTGGTGTTCATCCATGTTGCGGCCCACGTTCTTCCACATGACGTAGGCCAAGGCGGAGGCGAAGAGGCTGTACTCGATGTTGAAGGGGTACAGGTAGTAAAAGGTCTTCTCGAAAACATCACACATGTCATGGAAACACTTGCATTCGCTGACTTCAGCGCGGTCTGAAAAAGCAAGAAGACAGAGAAACGTCAAAAAGATGCCCTATAGCCAAATTAAGCATTTCAATCAGACAGTCCGGGCCGCATCTGAGCCATGTGGATTTCATGTGTATACCGGATGTGGGCCGGATCCGGGCCGACACTATGCTGTTTGGGCAATGAATGAGGTTTGATTGAAAATTTGCTTTGAAGCCTCAGTGGAAACCAATGACAAACTGAAATTATTGTGATTTTAACGGTAAAACACGATTTTAACGGTAAAAAAAGTTTTAACGGTGATTTTAACGGTAATGCTGCGGTGAAAAACTATTTATTGGTTTCTATACAATATATATACTATATACGATGAATAACTGTGATGGATCTAACCGTACATTTTACAGTAAAATATAGTTTTTGTAAGTGAAAAAGAACAAGTCATTGTATGATTTACAGAGAAAAAACGTAAATTAACATTCGCACAATTCCCTGCGCGACACTTCACATTTGAAATATACGGTTAATAACAGTGATAGATCTAACAGTACATGTACAATTGTACGGTAAAATATCGTTAAATTTACAGTTTTTGGAAGTGAAAAGGAAAAAGTCCTTATAATTGACAGTAAAAAAAAAAACGTAAACTGACATTCGCACAATTCCCTGCGCGACACTTCACATTTTAAATATATACGGTTAGTAACAGTGATAGATCTAGCAGTACATGTACAATTGTACAGTAAAATATCGTTAAATTTACAGTTTTTGGAAGTGAAAAGGAAAAAGTCCTTATATAATTGACAGAAAAAAAAACGTAAACTGACATTCGCACAATTCCTTGCGCGAAACTTCACATTTTAAATATATACGGTTAATAACAGTGATAGATCTAACAGTACATGTATAATTTTACCGTAAAATATCGTTAAATTTACAGGTTTTGGAAGTGAAAAGGAAAAAGTCCTCATATAATTGACAGTAAAAAAAAACGTAAATTGACATTTACACAATTCCCTGCGCGACACTTCACATTTTAAATATACGGTTAATAACAGTGATAAATCTAACAGTACATGTACAATTGTACGGTAAAATATCGCTAAATTTACAGTTTTTGGAAATGAAAAGGAAAAAGTCCTTATATAATTGACAGTGAAAAAAAAAACGTAAATTGACATTCGCACAATTCCCTGCGCGATTTTCTGCACATTTTTTATTATTATTGTTTTTTTCCACTTCACATTTTGATGTATTTTCGTTGAAATAACCATTTCTTCATAGTTTTTTCTTATCAGTTATGGACATTACATTTTATGTTTAATTTAGTTGAATTAATGTTTACTCCATGATGGTGTTTAGTGTTTGTGTGAATGACGCTGTCTCTTCTATATATTAGTATTAACTTTCTCAGCGTGTGGAAAAGCAGCTTGTGATTAGCTTTGATTGATAATGTGACTCACATCTCCACTGTTGTCAGTGTACAATGGTACAAAACAAATATTAGTACTACAATAGATCAGTAAATTAACTTCATCAGACAATGAAATATGGTTTTTGTTTTTTTTGTTTACTATCAATTTAAGTTTAGTCTGTAAAACCTAAAATGTCGCTATACCGTAATTTTTTTACGGTAAATTTCTGGCAGTCTTTTTTTTTTTTTCAGAGTACTTTCGATGCTCTTTCTACTTATCCCACATAAGTATGCAGGTGTGCATTTGCGGATGTCAAGCACCTTCTGTGGTGACGTTGTAGCTGTGGCCGTTGTTTGAGGAACCGTTGGACGAAGGGTCCTTTGGAGCCACTGTTTGATGGAGCGACTCTTCAGTCACAGCCGTCATCCACACCATGAGGTTCGTAGACAGGGTCAACATCAGGCCAAATCTACAACAAGGAAGCGAGGGTAAATATTACTATACAGTAACACTAGTGTCCCTGTTCCAAAGAAGCATACAAGGGTATAGGTTTCCTATCAAAACCAAACATTTCCTTGAGCTAACTCAAAAAAAATGTGTGCTCATTGCTTCACACAACTCAACAGTCACTGGACTTGAAGTGTGGGTTACAAACAGATCGTTTCCTTCACGGATCTGAAAGGTTGTGATCATTTGTCATTTCCTATTAATAAAATGACTAAACCTGTAAACAAACCCAAGCTTTATCTTGAACCACACTGATAAAAATGATTCTGTGGCGAATTAAATGTTACGGGGGAAAAAACCTACATGAAAAACTTAGTTCAGGCAAGAATGAAAACTACATCGAATCTAATTGAGTAATCTATATAAGTACTCAATAACTATCATTGATATAAAATTAAGTAAAAACAACTCAACTTTTTGTAATACTGGGGTTCCCATCATGTACTGGGGCATGAATAATTAATAAGGTTGACACTTAAAAACGATCGTCATTGTGTACCAAATCTAGAAGTGCCATGTCACGTCTTCTATTATGTATATGGAAGTTATACAATATCTATTGTATTATTGTTACCTTAGATGTTTCTAAGTAAAACATACACTTTAAAAGTATAGTTTAATTCAGTGTTGTATTGTTCGAGTTAAATTTGTTAAACTTAGTTAAGTAGATGCTACTTAATTCTATATGTGAAATGAAATATAATTAAGTAATATTAACTTAATTACAAAATGAATGCTAAGTTCAATAGTAAGTCTGTTTTACTTGATAATAACAGGTTGTACAGAAAAAAAATGTTTATAAATGTGTTTTTTATCAAGTAAATCCTTCAAGTTATTTATTTTTCCAGTGCAAGGACTCACCGTGTGATGTTTTGCTGTATCTGTACGCAGTCTTTAGCGTGAACCCAGAGGACGTATGTCTGGAATATCGAAGAAAGTATTATTTAAAAAATCTATAAACACAAGAACGAATAACCTAAAAGAGCAGGAAAGGGTTTTCACACCTGGACGATGACAAACAGAGCTTGCGCAGCAGGAAACACGACTTTCACCGGGGAATCGCAGTGCATTCGACCCACGTAATACATGATCTTGAAAATGTCCATGGTTACACTGCAGACGCCAAACAGAACCAGTCCAGCTGATGAAGACACAAGCACAATATAAGCTTAGATTATACAACCCAACCAATCATTATTCAGACACCAGATATCATTTTTTTTTTATATTTGTGTGCAGGACACTATAGTTCAGCAAAATAAAGTAAACTGTGACATATTCAATTCTAAAAACTCTTCATACAGTGACTACCAGTAACATTTATACAAATTTCGAAATAACAACGCAAAAGTTCTTTCTGAAATCTTTGATTCCATTCAACGTTGCTTGTCAGAACCGGATTTGATCGTACGAATGAAGTCTTACCTCTCAGCCAAACCGGACCAGCATGACTGTCTTTATACAGCACTGCTCGATGCACCCGAGAAGTGTGGACTTTGTAGTAAACCATCCAAATGGTGGTGAGGATGACGAGTAAGATGAGGAAAATCAGAAGATGAGAAGAAGAGATCTGGACCTTGTTGAAGACACTCCCGCTCACTATGGCGATTCCCAGGAGTAGGATATTTAGGGAGATGAACCCCGAAAGAAGCCATCCCCAGTTTCGCCCCTTCTCTACTGTTTTTAACCTGCCATGGGCAAGAACCGGGCCGGCCGTGTCTCCATGGGAACACTGTCAAGAAAAGAAAAATCAGTTAAATTTACGGTAAAAAAAAAAAAAAAACGACTGCCAGAAATTTACTGTAAAAAAAACCTTCGGTTTTACAGACTTAACTTGAATTTACAGTAAATAAACGTATTTCATTATCTGATATAATGTTAATTTATCGATCTATTGAAGTTCTAATATCTGTTTTGTACCATTGTGATACACTGACGACAACCAATCACAGCGGAGATCACGTAATCAATCAAATCACACACGCCATCATGGAATAAACATTAATTTAACAACATTTAATGTAACATAAAACCCTAATGACGTAACTGATTCGAAAAAAAAACGACGAATTATTTCAACAAAAATACATCAAAATATGAAGTGTCGCGCAGGGAATTGTGAGAATGTCAATTTACGTTTTTTTACTGTAAATTGTACAATGACTTTTGCCTTTTCACTTCCAAAAACTGTAAATTTAACGATAGTTTACCGTAAAATTGTAAATGTACAGTTATTCACCGTATCTAGAGCAGAAGCTTTCTGTTAACCACTTTACAGTTTTTATACCGCAATTTTTTTCATTTAAATTAATTTTTACAGTATTTTACCGTAAAAAAATCACAATCATTGGTACTAACCTGGATGGTGGATATCTGGTTCTCGATGGCTTCAAGTTCTTCCTTGGTCGTCATGTTGATTGAGTTAGAAGAGCTGTCCACAAAAAAACACAAGTAAAGTTGCAATTGAGTCCGAGTTGCAAAGAGTCTTCTGGATTTGGAGAAGTCTAGCTTCCTCAGGCTGTACTGTATATATATATACTTGAACCCGCATCTAACCAATCTCCTCCCCTCTCTTCCGCTTACGTCTAGTCCTACGTCGGTCCCTCATCGGAAGGAGACCTGCATCCTCAAATCTGACCTGACAGTATTGGGAATCCAGAAGGATTTCACCTTTGCTTGCACTGGAGCACGGCCAGCCAATGGCCCTCAGCTATTGTGATAACAGTGTTTAACAAGAGCTACCTGTGCCACCTCCACTCTCTCGGTGTGTATGGTGACGGAGGAAACGTGAAGTTCTGATCAGACACCCTCAGCTCTGAGTCATCAACAAATATTACGCTTTCATTTACCTCAGTCATCTCTGTTTTCAAAATATCAAGCCTTTATTTACTCGGCTTTTGGGGATCCGTGCGATAATGCCTAGCCTCACCCAGTATCTTTGTTTGAGGGCAGTCGTACAATTTGAGATTAATTGTGCCATTGTATCTTTTGTGACACCATAAGCGCCATGCATTAATGACGATTATTATTGTTAACAGCATGCAACAATATTTAAAGCAGATTTATTATTAATGCTTGTGTAGTTGCTATTTATATATTCACATTTAATCAATTAACAGGCACTTTTATTCTATGCGACATTCAAAAACATTTCAAGAGTACACACACACACACACACACACAAAACAAAGAACAATAAGTTATGAAAACATGCCTTTGCAGTCAAGTCACCTTCCTATTTATAGCGCTTTTAACAATATATATATATTGTTTCAGAGCAGCTTTACTGTGATAATAGGAGATTACAGTAACACTTTACAATAAGGTTCATTAACATGAATGACCAAAACTTTAATTATTAATCTTAATTAGTGTTAATTTAAACATTTACTAATACATTTTTAAAATCAAAGGTATTTGTAAAACATTATTTAATAATGTGTGAACAAACAGCTGTACTTTTATTAACTAACATTAACAAAGATTAATAAATAATGTAAATAAACACTATAGTTAATTAATTAATGTTAACTAATCTAACTTAGTGTTTTTACATTGCTTTAACTCATCAAAAGAAGTTTGCAAATTTCAACTTTTTTAAACAGTACAAGTTTCAAAGTTTCAACTCAATTTCTTTAAGTCAGATTAATGTCAGATTAAAGTTGAAATGACTTAAACATTCAAGTTGATTGTACTTTTTTTACAGTGCAACTGTAAAAAATATTTTCAAGATTTGCTATCACAACATTTTTTTCTTTTGTCAAATCAACTTAAATAATTTATTTAGTTCAGATAACTTATTATTTATTAAATTAATCTCCTTCTTTGCATTAACTTTTTCCAGTTCAATCAACTTAAAATTTTAAGGCAACCAGGTTACCTAATTTTAAATTTTAAGTTAAACCAACAATATTTTGGCACATTTATTCAATCAGCAGATGCATTAAACAAGCATTTACAAGTTATTACTGTCAGTGTCCTCCACTTACCACGAGTAGAAACCGCTGGCCTTCTGAGGAGCGTGCCACTTCATTGCACTTATACACGCTTGCCGACACAATGATTTACTGTAGTAACACTGAAGGACCTGCAACCTGTCAGACACAACGAATTATTAGACAAAAAATGAACATCTAGGACACAATGTGCAATTAAACAATAAATCTTCAAACATCAGTGGTGTATGATAATGCCACAGTAATGGGACATCGTGAAATAAACACCGTAAACCCCATAAATAACAATATGCAATTATTAATGCAGGTGTCAATGCCTGGAGGTTATATAATAATAATTCCTTGCATTTAAAGGTAGAACTGTAAACAACATTAATATGAGGAAAGTGACGTCTAATTTAATGTGCATCAGAATTTCATGTTAAAACATATGAATATATGGCCAATAAAGCTACAAATGAAAGATATGAAAACAATATTTTCATAGCAAAATATCAAAACAAGAGCATGAACCCACTTTAAACACAAAAAAGGTTTGAAACCAGGGATGCAAGATGATATCGGGACAACATCGGCATATAAAAGCTTAAATTGACCATCATCGGCAGATTTGAATATTACTGCCGACGAGCCTTGCCGATTTGGTGGCGTGTACGAAGCATGAGCGCCAGCGACTTAAACTTAAACTAGGGGTGTGCCATCACGCTTTTTGATCGTGGACGGTTAAACGTATCTGCTTTTGAAGAAAAATCATAGTGTGTTTCACTATAGATTAATGGAAACACTAATCACCATTATGTAGGGATGCACCGATATGAACATTTTGGCCGATACCGATAACCGATAAATCTTTATGTTTAAAAGCCGATAACCGATATATCGGCCGATAAATCTAAATCCAATTTTTATATAATTTTTGAAAGCCTGATTGCAAATCAGTAATCATTGTAATGTTCTCATTATAATTTCATGTAGCCGATATGACAGCACATTTTGCACTTAACTATATTTTCCTTTTTGATTCCAATCATATTTCAAGCAATTAAAATCAATCATGTTGAACAGTGCGCATCTTAAGTGTCTCAGGTGTCAAGTGTTGAAGGAAATAATTTATTATTTATCAGCTTTAATATATCAGCCAAATTTTATTATAGGGCCGATAACGATAACATAAAAATGAGCAAATATCGGCCGATACCGATATGGTGGCCGATATATCGTGCACCCCTACTATTATGGTGACTTATGAAACACTTACACCTCTGTTAATTCTCAATAAAACGTTTGTAGAAGTCTGACAGAAATAAAGTCAGTCTGGTTAGTAATAAGTGAAGCTGGTAATGCTGTTTGTGGAGTTGTTTAATCCTCCTCTGATGAGATCTTCACAGATTTAATGTCTTCTTTTCTCTTCTTTTCCTGCTTATGTTTTTTTTTTAAGTTTTGAGAGATTCACACTAACACAAATGCAACTTCTAAGAAAATCAAATCTTGACCTTTTTTCTTTCCCCAAGAGAATGCATAGCGAGCTCATTACCCTTAGTTTAAGATATTACACATGGCTTTCGTAAATGACTTGGGTATTCTGCGTCGTCACGCCCTCCTCTTCGACAGACTCCGCCTTGATTTCCTTCTCTTGATTTCATCTAAGACAGTTGTAGGTTTATTTCCAGTCCAGTTCTGGTGTATTTCTTTGCTCTTGGCTTACATGTGGCATTGCTATGGCCTACTTATGGCCCAGATCTGGCAAGCAGAAGCGGTCATTCCACGCTGCATGTGGGCCAGATTAGTTTTCCACAAGTGCCAGATGCGGGCCGGATCTGGGCCGAACCAGTTTTGCTATGTGGGGATTTACCTCAGAAAAGCCATTTAATGACCGCAGCGCAGCCTAGCTAGAAAAATGAACTAGGCAAATGAGTGGATCATTTATGTGCTAAATATATTGATATTACATATTATAATTTTACTCATATCAAATTTTATAACGTTATTATAAAAAAACGCATTATATTTGATTTGTTAATTTGGTAACTTCCTGTAGCATATTTACAACATTAGTGAGAGATTTTTCCTTGACAAAAATTAACATGTGGTAGCCTACCTGATATTTCTCCAAATTAATTGATTAACATTGTTACTAAACTGAAATTCTGTTTGGTCAGCAAATGTTTTGAGAATCACAATAC
Source organism: Pimephales promelas (assembly GCF_988280905.1). Lineage (NCBI taxonomy): Eukaryota > Metazoa > Chordata > Actinopteri > Cypriniformes > Leuciscidae > Pimephales > Pimephales promelas. The sequence goes on from NC_142771.1 coordinate 41,713,658, forward strand.
ACTTTTGTTTTGTTTTGTTTCTTTTTTATACAATCCTTTCTAATGAAGTATATTCATAGGCTGCCTGCTGAACATAGGTTTGAGCTCTTATATTTCTGAAATCTAAAAGTTCAGATTAATGCATTTAACTTTAAAATGTAGAAAACTTTTCTTGCCCCTGGATCTAGAAGAACTGAGGTCCACCGTCCACCCCACATTAGGGATGTCACTTTGATTGAGAAAAATCAATCATTCGAATGGATACCACATATCAAGAAATGTATTCGAATACTTTTTTATTTGAAAGTGCATCTTTTACTACAGTCGTTCAAACAACTGTTGAGTGTACGTTTTACTTTTTGTTAAAATTTAATAACTATGCTAAACTTACTCTATTGCTCTCTCTAGACCCATTTTGTTGGATCATGTATTCTGTATAGGCAATAAAACATTGCATGGGAAACATATGGAAATGAGGCAAATAAAAAATTACACAATGTTTAAAAATGTAGTCGCGGTTATAATGTAAAAATAAATAGCTATTTTAACCCTTTTCAAACACAAAAATAAGCTCAAAGGGTGCCGATAGTTCTATAAGAGGATTTGGGGCTTTCATTTTCACATAGGGCCCAACAGTGAGCCCTCAGAGTCCAAGAGCCTTGTTTAAGAGGCCTTGTGTAGGCTATGGGACACATATATTACAGCATTAATACATTTTCTTTTCATTGTTAATGGGTTTTCTGAACCAAACTGGATTGTACAGCCTTAAACCCCAGCCTAGACTTTTTAACTTGCTGGACTGTGATGCTATTTTTCTTGTGGAAACAATCTTATTTGCATTATATTTTCCTGTTATCACTGTAAAGCTGATTTGAAACACTCCATAGTGTAAAGAGTGCTGTATAAATAAAGGTTACTTGACTTAAACAACAAAATAGTTTTGCTCAAGGCTGTTTATGAATGTGTGTGTTATGTATGTATCAGATTATGTTTTATTTTGAATCCCAAAAATCACTAAAACTAGACATTTTTTGCAGATATCACATGGTTTAAAGCATCACTTGCACTTCTTACGTTTTATGGGTTACTTTAATTGTATTAAACACATTATGTTGACTATAAGTAACTTTTCACCTTCAGATTAACTCTCATTAGAGTATTGGTACGGTTGGGGTTATGACATGTAATTCCGAAGTCACTTCTGTTGGAGGATCATCAAAATAAAGAGTTATTAAGCAGAGAGTCTACTAATAGTCCAATGAGATGTTAATGCAAAGTCGACAGAATGTTCTAAACTAAGGGACCATCAAAATAAAGTGTTACCGAAAGTCTTTCATAGGAAAAGATTACATTTTTTGTGAGGACTGATCCGAAGCCACACCCTCGCGAGCAGCGCGCGCGTCCGAGGTGTCCTTGGAAACTACGCGCGTCTCGAGCGCGCAACACGGGTTCATTCCTGAAGCACAACGCGCGCGTGGAGGAGTGCAAGAGTGGAAGAGTGATGGAGGCTGAGGTTCGAGATCACCATGAATGACAAATACCACAAGGCAGCTCGGGATGGCTACCTCGACCTGCTGAAGGAAGCGACGCGCAAGGACCTGAACGCGCCGGACGAGGATGGCATGACACCCACGCTATGGGCCGCTTACCACGGCAACCTCGACGCGCTGCGGATGATCGTCGCGAGAGGGTACAGTCGCATGCACGAGCTGGGTTTGCACGTTACTTAACTCTGTAACCCGCATGTTTGCGCGCGCCGCGCGGGCATTATTGGCCACGTTAATATTATCAGCACCAGATAATTCTGCACAACGCTTGATGATTTTATTGAGTTAATTGGGTGTGCAGTTCTCAAATCTCCAATCTACTTCCTTAAATCTGTTCTTCTGATGTCAATGGTTGTTTATGTAACATTTCAGTTTGCAGAGGCCATTACTGAGGTCAACATGACACCATAAATGGTTAGGGTTATTCACTGTAACGTTTTATAAATCACCCGGAAACACTTTACTATAAGGTTTATTTGTAAACTGCATGATAAGTAATAATGAACTTCACTTATACAGCATTGTTGATTTCAACGTTTACCAATACTTTATTAAAATCTGAACCAACTCATCTGTATTTTTTTATTAGCTGATGTTTAAAAATGATTAATAAATACTTGGTACATGGTTAGTTCATGTTAATGTTAACTAATTAACCTTATTGTAAAGTGTTACCACCAGTTACCAGAAAATGTACATCTGGTTATATAAACTAAGTCTACATATAAACACTTACTACATTTGATTACATCAACAAAATGCCAGTTTTAAGAGTCAGATATTTAGTGGGTTTTGTACTGGTGTTTTTCCGTTGTTCTAGTGATTGGTTTTTTGTAGTGGTATTTTTATGCGTTTTTTTCCTGTAGGTCTAGTGATCTGGTTTTGTAGTGGTAGGCCTATTTATTACTGTTTTTTCTCATGTTTTTGAGTTCCTGTAGCTCGGAGAGCATGCCATTAGCAACACCAAGGTCATAGGTTCGATTCCCTATTAATGTATGGGCTGATTAAAAATGTATAGCTTGAATGCACTTTAAGACGGATATACTGCCCTTTTGTGTCATCTGAGTTGTTTTATCAGGATGCATTCTACATGATTTGATCGAAGGCCACTCTGTCAATGCCGATAGAAGGCAGATAAAAGCGAAACACACAAAAGCTTTCATTAGAGCTGACCTGGTTTGCTTGTGGCCCTTTATAAAAGCTCTTAATTGTCAGAAGTTCTCCCAGTCCTGAATGGATAATCGGACCCTTTGACCGTTGAAAGCCACTGTGATCTCCACATAAAGCAAAGCAAGCGTCACATTTCTGCATTAGAGCCAACTTATGCCAATGTACACATAATTAATCCCTTCATCTGGGTGTTTCTTCTCTGTAGTGATTAAGTCAAAGCATAAAACATGAGTTCCCACGATAACGCTCAGAAAAAAAGGTTTTCGAGAAGTCATTAGTGCATTACAGTACATGAGAACACTGTGCGACCCATGCTATTAGAAGAAATAGGGACAGTAAAATTACCCTAAAAATAGTAATGACCGTAAAAATAGACATTTATGGGTGGCGGGAATCATACAGCAGTCATTTGTTAGGAGATGTTCCCGTACGTTTATAATGCTCTGGCTGTCATACATCTTACGTTTATAATGCTGTTCCCGTACGTTTATAAAGCTCTGGCTGTCATACATCTTATAGTCTGACAGTGTTAGTGGGGTAAAAATGACAGTTCATAACTCACTGTTTCAGATAAGGATCTGCAAGGGTATCTTATTTTATAGGATAATAAAAGTATTGGCATGCAAAAAAATCAAGGTCAAGCAGGGTTAGCGGGTCATAATCCGAATTCTGGCTTGACCCAGTACAGCGCACAGCTCCCTTTGCTAACTGTGAAAACCTTGCAGCTTTTCTCATCCATAATGCATCACTGCAAGGCTTCACCTGTCCACCCATTCAATATTAATCAGGCTCAGCCAGCGCTAGTTTATAGAGATGCAGTTTAGCTGTATTGGGAAAATTAGCACTCCACAATTCATATATTATACATACGATTTGAGTTTTCACTATAATGCATTGATACTTGTTAAATATAAGTATAAGTTTCAAAAACTCAGTTCAAGAAGAAGACATAAAACAACTCAAACTCTAAAACCAGCATTTTTAAGTTGTCTAGGAGGGGTTTTACTGCCCAAAATAAAAGGTCAGTTACAAGTTTAGTTACAAGCAATCCAATTATCATGTAATGCATCCGATTGGATCAACCTGATCAACATGCGAAGAGTTCAGATGCAAAAGCCTCTAAATGCCATTTGAAATTTTCTTTTTTAATGATGATTTTTATCAAACTTGTATATTTAAGTTCAGTGATTTCACTTAAATGGCAATGATAATTACCTATTAATTGTTATTTAAGTGAAATTACTGAACTTAAATATACAAGTTTCATAAAAATCATCATTAAAGAAGAAAATTTCAAATGGCATTTAGAGGCTTTTGCATCTGAACTCTTTATGCAATTTCACAATAAACCTCTATTGTATTGAGTCATAATGCAAAATTATACGATTTTAGCCTTATTGACTGCTTGATAATATAAATCACCCCCAGAGGGAGAATGAGAAGTCATAATGCAACGTGTATCATTTATAGCAAGCACTTATTACATCCATGCCGCCCTAATGCTAATGGAAATGTGTGATCACATCAAAATTGAGACAGTTGTACTGTGTATGTGTTTGTAGATATTTCAAGCCAGATTTGAATAATTGTGTGCTATTTTCTGGATTGAATAGTGAATAATATGTAGTTTCTTATGGCATGCGGTGGCTTCTTTGTTGATCAGGTCGGCGGTTATGCAGGAATTTAGTGTGACATCACCTGAGCAACTATCATTCCCCCTAGTAAGGAGACACCTATGAGTTACTCTTATTCAGGAAGGAGATCGCGTTACAGATCCAGTGCTCTGCAGAGAAGATTACTGGCTTATATAAGAAAACATACTAAGATTTGCTTTATGAGGTTGTGTTGCGTTGTGTAACACATTTGTTTGCCCTTTTATGACATTTGATGATTTTGGATACCAAATGTGCTCATAGAGCGATGCATTATTTACTAGCCTTCATGGATGACGAGCCAGTGCTGAAAACATAATCAAAAAATCATGTGATTGCCAGTGTGGTCTCAGCTATTATTAGGGTATAACACAAGTGACAAAGACAGTGTTATCCAGTTTCACACTAACACATGAAAGTGTGAATTATGTTGCCATGTTATGTATTAAATATCACTTAGATTATATAACCTACAGTCAAACAGAAGGACGGAGTTCTTCTCATATTTTATTACCATTTTCGAAACTATAGCGAATGTGAGAAATGTTGAAGGTGTGTGTCTTACATAATGTGTGCCTCACATTATCTGTCACTATAGTTTAGAAAATATAATATATAAGCTGTGATGTAGTTAATCTGGTTCATTTCTTCTTCCTTTTTTTTTTGGCAAGTAGAAGTTCTGAATGGCCGTTAACTTAAAAATTAAGTAGCCAAATTGGCTGGTGACTGAAAAAGGGTAATTTCAAACCCTCATTGGTGCCCAATCCTGGTCCTGGAGATCTAACTACCTGCAGAGTTCAGTCTGTAATTGTCAAGCGCTCCTGAAGATCGTAATTATCTGGTTCAGTTGTGTTTGATCAGGGTTGGAGTTGAACTTGGCAGGAAGGTAGATCTCAAGTAACAGGATTACTAGTTTCATAAAGGTCACCGTTAAATGCCACACCTGATCTGGATCTCTATCACGCCTCTACTTTCAGGGGGAACCCAGACAAGTGTGACATATGGGGGAACACGCCACTCCACCTGGCCGCCTCCAATGGCCATCTCAACTGCCTGTCCTTCCTGGTGTCGTTTGGTGCCAATGTGTGGTGCCTGGACAACGATTACCACACGCCTTTGGACATGGCCGCCACCAAGAACCACATGGATAGTGTGCGCTATCTGGACTCCATCGCTGCCAAGCAGACGGCGCTCAACCCCAAGCTGGTGAGCAAACTGAAGGACCGGGCTTTCCGCGATGCCGAACGGCGCATCAAGGAGTGTGTTAAACTGCAGCAGAAGCACCGGCGGCGTATGGAGCGCAAGTTTCAGAGAGAGACAAACGAAGCATCAGTCTCGGACGCCATGAGTTTCTCCAGCTACGCCAGCAGCACCTTGAGTCGCAAGTTACACCACTTCAACACCGCCACTAATGTGCCATACTCCCAGGTCAGAAACTCTCAGATCGCTCTTCGATAGTTCCAAGCCAGTCACTTTTTACCCTTTTGCCAACTTTGTCGCTCTAGTCTATCGATTTTCAATACTTAAAGAGTCCCCCTGTGGTGAAAATCGTGCTTTTAATGTTGTTTATATGTCTATGTGATGTTTTTAATGTGCTTGAAGACAAATAATTTGTAAATTCACAAGTAATGCCGTCGAAACTGCAGTGAACCAAAAACAGGGTTTGAAATCGCTGGTGTTTTTGACGTCACAAACTACCTTGTAACCAATGTGCCATTGGCTGAAACCCAGTGAAACTGGCTCTAGGATTTTCATACCATGTGATTTGTTCAAAATTGACCAATTCTGTCACTATGCAATGCTATTAGACAACAACGCCAGCTTAATTTAACATGGTAATTCAGACACTCAGTATATCTCAGCCAATATGAGCCTGAAATCTCAGCCAATATGAGCCTGAAACTACCTTGTAACCAATGTGCCATTGGCTGAAACCCAGTGAAACTGGCTCTAGGATTTTCATACCATGTGATTTGTTCAAAATTGACCTATTCTGTCACTATGCAATGCTATTAGACAACAACACCAGCTTAATTTAACATGGTAATTCAGACACTCAGTATATCTCAGCCAATATGAGCCTGAAATCTCAGCCAATATGAGCCTGAAACGTATGCAGGCTGAAACAAAATGAATTGTCTAAAAAGCCGTAGCTTTCATTTTAACGCATTTTGTAGATATTATACTTTCTAACCGAGGCTTTTTTTTTTGCTAAAAAATACATGAATCCAAATACAAAAATCGCTGGCGTTTTTCTGACGTCACAAACTAGCTTGTAGCCAATCACATCAAAGTGCCAGCGGGCTTTTGCATATCCTTAACTAGCAGAGGAGTCTCGAGAGATGCCAGGTTATGTCTTTCTGTTGATATGAAAAATCGGGTAGATTTAGCAATATGGCGAGTGTATGATGTTTATGTTAATGATGTTATGATACTATGTCTTTCTTTGTCCAAAGCATTTCTAAAGACTCTGACTCTGAGATGGGAACATTGTTTGTGTAACATTTGCCAAACATTATTAGTGGTTTGATAACATAGTCAAGCAAAAGACTAATCATAGTAACTGCCGTTATGTATCCGACGTTGTGAAGAGTGACACCATTGTGTAGCGTTTTCCTCAGAAAGTTGGGCTCATTTACATATTCATAGAACCGGCCATACTAAAGGAGGCAAGGGTGTCGAGTCACATTCAAAATATTTGAAGGCATACTGACATGTCATTGATGTGGTGATCAAAGAAAAGAGTTTAAGGGATATGATTATTGACTACAGGGGGACTATGAATATTTGATGTTAGTTGCAAGCCACAGTCACTGAAGCAGATTTTGAACACTTTTGCAACTTTGTCGCTCTAGGCTACTCTCCACGCCACAGCCAGGGGCAAAACTAAAATCCAGAGGAAGCTTGACAAGAAGAAGCAAGGTGACGGGACATTCAAGATTTACGAAGATGGCAGGAAGAGTGTCCGCTCATTGTCCGGCCTGCAACTAGGCAACGACGTCATGTTTCTGAAGCAGGGCACGTATGTCAACCCTAAGGATCGGTCTCGTCGCAACATACGCGACATGTTCCCCAACGACAATGACGACGCCGTCTCGCGTGCCATCAGTGAACCAGACCTGCATGGTCAAGATGTGGACTACTCAGAGATTAGCACCGACTCGGGACACGACTCGCTCTTTAACCGCCCTGGTTTAGGAACCATGGTTTTCCGGCGAAACTACGTTAGCGGTGGACTTTTTGGCATTGGTAGCAGAGATGAAGGCAGTCTTGCAGGCAGCGATCGGGTCGATAATGTACGCCTTCGCAGTCGAATGCATCGCGCACCCAGTTTAGATGACGATAGCATTGGTAGCGCCCATAGCTTGCAAGAGAGGAACGTGCAAGAGCTGCCTTGGGACGAAGTTGAGCTTGGACTGGATGACGATGACGAGCCGGAAACAAGCCCACTGGAAGTGTTCCTGGCCACACAGAACATGAACGAGTTCATTCCCATCTTCAAAAGAGAAAAGATCGACCTGGATGCCTTGTTGCTGTGCTCCGATGCCGACCTCAAGAGCATTCACATCCCGTTGGGACCCCGAAAGAAGATCATAGACGCATGCCAGCGCCGACTTGAGGCCATCGAGGAGCCAGGTTGCATAGAAGACACTGAGTTGTGAAGTTCTTCCATTACTGTCTGTTTTTACCTCAATGAATGTTTAAAGTTGAAGAATTGGTAAGAGTTTACAGAACCATTGTACCTTTCTTTTTCTTTTTTTGAAGATGGGAAAAGTTACTTTTTCAACATTTGGCCAATGAAGAAACAATACAGCAGAGGTGCTAAAGCAACATACGCCTAAACTAAGGGTGCGTTTACATGACAATGATATGCAGAGAACTTCTCTTAAAACAGAGACGTTTTTCATTTGAGTTTTCGGCATTCAGACGACACCAAAAACAATCCCCATTCATACGGATCTGCAAAAACGGCTGAAAGCGCTGTATTCTGCTGCCAGGCCAGTAGATGGCGATGAAACACTGTAGACTTAACACGTAATACGCATGTGCATGACGTCATCGTCTTCAGAGATTCGCGTTTTTGTCATTGTACACAGAGATCGTTTTCTGAAACTTGCACTTTGAAACCCATTTTCAAAAGTTTGCGTTTTCAGGCACCGGTTAACGTGTAAACGAACGGCCAAAACGCATAAAAGGTTTTATGTTTTTAGTTGAAAACAATCTTGTGTAAACAGCCCCTTAGAGTGGTCAATCCTGCTCCTGGACGCTCACCTTCCTGCAGAGTTTAGCGCCAATGTAACCGGTCTTACTCGACCCAATTCAGGTGGTATTCGAAGTGGCGTCTATGGCGTGAGGCGGGCGTGCTCACAAGGATGCTAAAAACCACAGTTGCTAGTTGGCCTCTTGAGACCAGGGGAGTGATGTTTACATGCACAGCTCTTACTAGTCTGCTTCTGTTACACCAAAAGTCAAGTCACCTTCATTTAGTTTCAAAGCAGCTTTACATTGATAATAGGAAATTAAAGTAACAGAGATTGTTTTGGCTTTACAGCAGCTCTAGAATGAAGTTATTGTCCAGCTTAAGTTAGTTTTTGATTGATTCACTTCTATTGCAAAGATCATTAGTCAGTAGGTGTTCACCATTTCAATCGAAAGATCTGGATACGCCTGAAAACACCCGCCCGGAAGTTTCTAGCAATCCCAACTGATTTTAGCTAGTTCAGGTGTGTTTAAATAATAATAATAATAATAATAATAATAATAATAATGCATTACATTTATATAGCGCTTTTCTGGACACTCAAAGCGCTTTACATAGAGGAGGGGATCTCCTCAACCACCACCAGTGTGCAGCATCCACCTGGATGATGCGACGGCTGCCATAGTGCGCCAGAACGCTCACCACACACCAGCTTACTGGTGGAGAGGAGACAGTGATGAAGCCAATTGGTGTATAAGGGGATGATTAGGAGGCCATGATGGACAGAGGCCACTGGGCAAATTTGGCCAGAATGCCGGGGTTACACCCCTACTCTTTCGAAAGACATCCTGGGATTTTTAATGACCACAGAGAGTCAGGACCTCGGTTTAACGTCTCATCCGAAGGACGGTGCTCCCCATTACTATACTGGGGCATTAGGACCCACACAGACCACAGGGTGAGCGCCCCCTTCTGGCCTCTCTAACACCTCTTCCAGCAGCAACCTGGCCTTCTTAGAAGGTCTCCCATCCAGGTACTAACCAGGCTCAGCCCTGCTTAGCTTCAGTGGGCAACCAGTCTTGGGCTACAGGGTGATATGGCTGCTGATAGGGAAATAGGGAAATAGGGAAATGGAGCAGGATTGAACGCCCTTGGCCTAAATAATCTCAAAATCAGGCAGGAAAAAAAAAACCAGCCTGTCGTATGAAGAAAGAGTAATAATGTAATAATGCAATTCAACTTTTATAGTAAAGGTTTATTGTAGATCAATGTTGAAATAGCTGAATGACTATATTACCTCTGTAACTGACACAAATGGCGCAATAAGCATAAACCTGTAATTAAGTTCAAATTTAATGGTTTTATCACGTGTTATGTGGCAAATAAAGAGAGTGGAAATGAGGTCACATCTCATTACACGCTCTCTTAGTCTTACAATATTTCTGCCCCCGTGGGGCATATTTCTCAGTGCCTACACATTTCTATACAAAATGTCATTTAAGACATAAGTTTGTCTATATAATTTGACAAATGTTTCATAATTCTTTGTTAGACATGCAAAGATCTGTGCATGGTGGTAATTGTAGCTTTGCTAGTCTTTTTATTTACACACAGGGAGATTTGAATACATGTATTAATACAATCTGATTATGAGTGTTGCTGTTGTAGGAGAAAAGCGTTTGTCTTGCACCCTCACATTAAGTTACACATAATGTTTACATGTATCTAGCCATAACACGTTTTTTGAAACAGGAGTAATTGGATGAGTTGTGTGATGCATGGTTGAGTTGGCCGACACAGAGAGCCCTTTGTTGATCCCGGAGCTTTAACTTGCAGAACTCATTACCACGAGTCGTTTCGCTTTATCACGACAGCAGTTTTTGAAGTATATTGTCAGTAAACTGTATGGATCATGCACAGCATGTTCGTTAAACTCCATGTGATTGAATTATTACATGATGTCTTCCTTCAATATTTATAACAGCATTTACAGCCATGTTTTATAACGCTTACGGTACATCAACTTTATTTATAATGACATTTGCTGGTATGTAACTATTAAACAAATTCATAAACTTCCAATTTTTGTGAAGCGTGGTTTTGTTTGTCTGATCGTTTGTGAAGATTTGATTAATGTGTTAAGTGCAAAATAGTCATTTTGTTTAGTATTAATGATACCCCCCAAACGAAAAGGCTATAAATGTTATGATGACAGTAAAAACGAACAAAATTTTTATGAGCAATATGTTAAATGTTATGAGCAATAACCTTAATGACCCCAACGGGATAATAATTATGCTAAATATACAGTATATAATACATAGACATCACCAATAAGAACTACACTCCTAATACGAGCTAAACAGTGTATCATTTTATAATAATCTTTAGATTATTGCTTTCTGGTTCTGGTAGAAAAGCATCTCTTTACTGGTGATTTAAATGTATTTTTAATCATATTCTGAACATGTTGTATCTGTATGTCTTTCTTTAACAATTTGACCAGATTCAGATAATCAGCTCGTTAGAAGAGAGCCTTATGAAATTATGAAAGATAACATAACACATAAAAATATGCAGCTGTGGTTCTCCAGGACCAAGAATAAAACAACTAAAGGACTAGACGCCAACACAAAACTAAAGAGCCTGCAATGAAAATAATAATAGCGAATAATACAAGTTGTCATAACATAAGCACAGACAGATCACCTCAAAATCTGAGGTTTAACCTGATATTAATAACTTGTTTGTTTACTGGCTTCTGCTGAGGAGAGTTTTCTTTGATACTTGGAAGGTAAATGTTGTGGCAACAAACTTCAAATGCAATTATTTTATATACACATTGGCAATTGCCCATCGTATTATTTCTTTATTTATTCATTAATTCAAATGCAGGTTCGCGTTAAACCCACAGAATCTAAACCTGATTTAAAAGACTAATATAACACAATATTATAGCCAAAAATGTAAAATAACCATGCTTTTAGTTTATTTTTTTTAATCACGAGAAATGTCATAGTGTGGTATGAAAGTACAGAAAATTTAGTGTGAGTAAATTTAAATTTATTTATTTGAAATACATTTATTTTAAGCTAAGTATACTACAAATACATTTACATATTTTTGTACTTAATATAAATACCCTGCACTTTAGCTATCCGGAAATAGTGCTGAAGTCCAAGTATATTTGATTGTGAGCTATCATACTATCCTTACTAATGGTGATATTTAACATATTTTAGGCTTAATATTACGAAAAATTCAATAAAGAAGTGCTTCAAATAAAGTTTAATTATAATATCAGTCAACATGTGAATGCATTTGTAGTGTACTTAGTATTTTAAATACGTTTTGGTATAGGTTTTTTCCACTAGGGTACATTTTCATTTGGTTACTGATTCAACTCTGCAGATTTAAACATCAGTGACTGTTAAAGTCATATTCAGTATTTTTTTTCTCATCACATCCACAATCAGATTTGCTGAAACCACACCATTCATGCATTGAAATCAGTTTCATCGTAAACAGGATTTACGAAATGCACTCCCGACTGGGTTAGGGTCACTGAGTTCACCATTTCTGTCCCGTACAGCCCAGGTACTTCTGGCATCAATGTCGGCTTGTCGAACATTGGGTTGTCGTAGCCCCGGTCTAATGCGCCACCAGGCTCCCCAACGTCACCGCTGTTCCTCCATATGCTGAAAGAGGGGATGCTAGGCATTCTGGGCATTGTTACAAAGCCACGCCGATAGAGGAGAACAACGCCTGCAAGTAAACCCAGTCCGATCAGGGATCCCAGAACGGCTCCGACCACCACACCCGGCACACTGTTTCCCGCAATTTCACCGCTACTCGCTCCCGATGACGCCTGGAAATCTGCACTGGTGATGCCGAGGTTCGATCCGTGGGTGTGCACATCCTTTACTATCTCACGAGCGAGACTTTCAGCGAGATTCCCGGCGTCTTGACCCGTTTCCCCATCCAGAAGCAGCACCTGTATCTCCTGGGTGGATCCGAAAGGAATCAACGCTAGCAGGCTTTGCTCCTTTGAAACTTTCGACATGGCCATCTTTACAGTCTTGTATTTTGGCAGGCTGAGAAAGTAATGCAGGAGTCGATTACGATACGACTCAAAGTTGAAGCTTGAAGAGAAGCGAACGTCCACGACGGCGCCGCAGACATCGCAACAATGTCCGACTGGTTGCAGGGGTTTCTTGCACTCCAACGCATCGCATTTCACGTTGGCGCAGATCTCGTCTCGATTCTTAGAGTTATCGCAGATGCATCCCGTTATATCTGCGCAACTTGATCCGATAATGCGAACAGGTGAGGATCCGTGGAACTGGAGCCGGCCGAAATCTGATGATAAGTACTGGGAAAACTCAGAACTGCTGGTGAACTTCTTCCCAAGAACAGACACGCTTTTCACCGGCACATCATGATCACATGAAACGTCCACACGGAAAGAGGTCGCCTCTCGAAACACGACGTCGTCAAACTGGCACGGGACACTCTCCTCGTGGACGGAAAACTGATATGTTCCTCCATGCAGGTCGTCGATAGAAGTCGCAGCTAACCATAGTGACGGGTCGAACCACTTGAGAGACTCAGGGTCTTTAAACTGTGCCGTGACTCCAGTTCCACATCCGGGATCTCCTCCTTCTCTCACGGAAAACCCAGAACCAGACGCCAGGATCAGCTGTCCATCCACCGGCAAAGTCATCCCAGTGAGAGTGTGAGATGTTTCCACGTACACTGATACTTTCCTCTGAGCTAGAAACACCACTTGGTCATTCCCGCAGGGAACAGAGCCTTTATCCCAGTTGGTTGCGTTCTCAAAGTTGGTGTCTGGGATCCACTGCTTGTAGAGGGCATTGGCAAATGGATTTAAAATGCAAAGGAAAAGCAGGACGTTGTCTCGAAGAGCCATTTTGAGGGGAATGAGTGGGACAGAAAAACACAGAACGACCTTTGGTCTGACGCTAACGGTGCGACTGTCACATGAGAGTCCAAGCTATAACTTGGTGAAAAATTCACAAGAGCTATTTTGTTAGTAAAACATCTACTATAATGACGAAAAAGGCACACATTGGGATGACTGTGAGAGGCCATAATAGGCCAATAACAGTTAATAGGCCAACTGTTGGACCTCTACTGCATACTTTTTAGCAGAAAAACATGACGTAGGAAAGGAGAGAAAATGCTTTGTTACCTTACCCACCCTCTCTCTCTCTCTCTCTCTCTCTCTCTTGATGCCATGTTTGCCAGACTGCAATGCCATGCTACTTCAGCATTGAAAGACGCTGTGAGCCAACTAAACCTCAAGTTACAGAATTCTCATCAACATAATGAATTAATAGCTACCTTAAATTAATTAGCCAACTAGCAATTTTAAATGTTAATATTATATTATATAAGTATGTCCAACTTATCCGCATTGTGAAAATTGCCCTAGTGTACTGTGTAACATATCTCAAAGGCTTGATTGCTTGCATCTTAGCAAAATGTAAACTTATCACTATCACCCAGCTCAAGTGAAACTTATAAAGCATGGAAATATTATGATATAACAAACTTTAACATCATGATTGTCTGTAAAGCTGATTTGAAACAATGTGAAAAGCACACAATACAAATAAATTGGACTTGATTAAAAAAGGGAATGTTGATTTTAAACAGCTGATACCAAGATAAACAAAACTCTTTTCATCTTGGACTTTGTGGACCTTTTACTTTAGTTTCAGAACAGCTTATCACCTGTTTTAGTTAAAATAAAAAAACCTTACGTTCAGGAACCGGTGCTGAAAATGAAGGCGTCGTTGTCACGTGATGTTTAGTGTTTTTCTAACCGTTAGTCAGATAATCGACCAATCACAATCGTTTCTGATTACTTGAAATAATATTTTTGAAATTATAATTTTTTTATTATTATTACATGTAACAATCTTTTTATATAATCAATTTAAGTAAATATACTTTGTAGGCTACCATAAAATATCTGAAATAAGGTTCGTGAGATTTGCCTGTGATTCATTTGAGGAATCATTATTTGAGCCACAAAGCGCCTCCTATAGGAAGTACAGCTCAAATGAAATATTGTAACTTTTGCTTCTCATAGAGTGTGTGTGTTGTGTTCGCGAATGTTTACATACACGTCAGCAGGAAATAACACTACCTTCGCCAGCATGATCAGACAGGTGAGTTGTCACTTATTTTTCTTTTAAATAAATCTTTTATTAAAGAGCCCTCGATGCTTAAATATGGTCGTATGCATGTGCTGTCAAGTTTAAGTGCATGAATGTAAGACTACTTTTTATTCAGAGACTCTTAAAACATGTAACGTTAAAAGTGCTAAAAACTGAACTATTGTCGTTTGTCTTGAAGGACTCTCTGGGTGAAGTGCCATCATTTCATGAGGATGAATCTACATTTAGGCAGAAGAAATCAAATATCAAGTGGGATTTTAAAGTGACATTTAAAACTGTGATTATCTATAGTACACAGAGCAGTGAGTTTTCCCATAAATAATAATATATTGTTTTTCCTAGACACCCTCTGGCCTGTTTCTTTCACCTGTTCTTCCGCACGAGTGCAGTCATGATCTACCTCTTTTGTGAGTTTCTCAGCCGAAGTTTTATTGCCAACATGGTCACCATCATTTTACTTCTGTCATGTGACTTCTGGACAGTAAAGGTGAGCATGTGGAATCAACACGAACAATTACGTTCACTGTCTTAACGTATTTAAGTTCTTTCTTTCTGTTCCTGGTCTTTTTATGCATGTTGTTTCAAATTTAAAGTGCTTATTAGTCTTCGTTAATGTTTCATCATAACTTGGAAATGAATGTTCTATATTTCAGTTTGATAATGTTTTTTATTGAATATTTTGTATTTTTAGGGGATTTTATGGTACTAAATTTTATATTTCCACTGTATTTATAATCCATGTATTCACTTTTTGAGCATAGACCTGAAAATTAAATGTCCAAAGCTGTGGTAAATCTTGAATGCTTAGAGCAATAGACTGAAGTTTAATCTCTTTTCAGAGACGACACTCGGAGAAGACAAGTTTTAAAAAGTTAACTTAAAAAAGTAACAGAATTTTTACATATATTGTTATGAAAAAATTGCAAAAATACTATTTAAATTTTTTATATCATATCCCAGATAGCAAACTGACATTGAATCAACGTGGAAACATGACATCGAAACAACGTTGATCTGACATTGTTTTGCTCATCGAATTAACGTTGAACCAACGTCAGACGCGTCATTCTTTCAAAACTAACGGAAAATTAACTTGAAATCAACGTTGTTTCAAGGTTATGAAAGCAAACCAATTTTCGATTTTCATTTAGCTTTGAAGAATGCCGCGTCTGACGTTGGTTCAACGTTAATTCGATGAGCAAAATCAACGTTGTTTCGATGTCATGAGAGATGTCGTTTCCACGTTGATTCAATGTCAGTTTGCTGTCTGGGATATATGTATATTATATCAAAAATATGTTTTAATCTAAAACTGTGAGAAAATCAAAGCCATAAATCTAAACAAGTTGTTCAAAATTTGAGCTTTATATCTAAAAAAATGAGCTTTCGGTCAGATTTTGTTTTCCTGCAGCACCAAAGGTACTTGGTATATGGTACATGGTTTTTGACCATGAAGAGCACACAATGTGACTATTTTTTTCAGGACCATTTAACCTGTTCGAATCATGTTCGTGTGTGTGTGTTCACACAGCAAGTTCCAAAATCTTTACCAAGTGTCGTACCAGTCCGATTCCAAAAAAACAAAAACAAAAAAAACAAATGTCAAATTTCCGGTCAAAAATAACCGAAGCGCACCATGTTCCTGATCTTAATATCCATGTTGTTCCAAATTTAAAAAGTGCTAGTCTTCGTGAATCTTTCATTAAAATTACTTGCTCTGTCTTTGAATAAATTTTCCATTTTTGCTGACATCATCATGCCGGAATGGGCGGAGACAATTAGCCTGTCAAAATAAAAGTCCCATTGAAACGCACCATTTTATAGAAGAAAAACGGGTTGTGATGAGACTTCAAGAATGTATAATAAACCTGTTCTTCTCTATGTGTGTGTGTTGTTTTTATTTGAGAACGTGACGGGACGGTTGTTGGTGGGCTTGAGATGGTGGAATCAGGTTGATGAAGACGGTCGCAGTCAATGGATGTTTGAATCCAGATCGGTGAGTCTCGCCACACACACACAACTTTACTGTACTGCAAGAAATTAAGCATTTTTGCAACTCTGTAAGGCAGCCATATAATAAAAATCAAGTTTATGATTGTCACTAACAATTCTGAGGTAATGTGCAACTTTAAAATATAGCTGTCGCCGCTCGATCAAAGTTTAATGGTCATGTTTTGTCACTGTTAGTGGACGCACAACACCTTCAGTTGTGTAACTATTTTAAAGAGAGGAATTTCCTCTTTTGAGTCACAGTGTTCGAATATTAAAAGTACAGATAATTCATATAAAAACTCTCTTTGCTGCTCTATGAAACACTAAAGGAAACCTGTTCAGGTGTGTCAAGCACCATACAGAATAAAACAACACCATTAAAATGTTCTGAAGTCACATTATGTGTGAAAAACAGATTTACTGCCAACTATAAAACAGTAAAAATCTCAAACATTATTCCCCAATCTGCACATTAAAACATGCTGATCATGCATTTATTGAGTAAGCTTGTCATTGCAAACCATTGTTTTATGCTAAAAATTAACTTAAGCTACAAAACTAATAATTTGGTATACTTTTATTTCGATGGTCCACTTTAGACATTCGACTACGCCAACTTATTCTCCTAACCCAAACAGTCTATTATCTACTAATGAGTAGTTGCAGCGTTACTTCTGGTTTATAAAATGTCTAAAGTGGGCCATCAAAAAAAACACACATTTGAAACGCATAATGGGAGAATGAACACTGAGAGAATTTTATTTTTGAGTGAACTATTGCTCTAATTCCCGTTTGATGTATTTTCCCATAGGAAGCCAGTAAAAAGGTGGTCTCAAACTCTGAATCCCGAATTTTCTGGTTCGGTCTGATCGTGTGTCCGGTGTTTTGGGGCTTCTTTGTGTTCAGCTCCCTTTTGTCCTTCAACATCAAGTGGTTGGTGAGTTTTGAAAGTTGTTTTTTTACTGTGAAAAACCTCTGTGAGCTGTAACCTTCCTGACGTGTGTGTTTGTGTGTCTCTCTGTGTGTGTGTGAGCAGGCGGTTGTGATAATGGGAGTAGTGTTGCAGTGGGCTAACCTGTACGGATATGTGAGATGTAAAGTAGGCGGTGGAACTCAATTTAGGAACATGGCAACAAACTACTTTGGCTTTAAGCTCTTCAAAAAGGTGAAGAGAAATACTATCCCATACACAATTCATTCATAAATATCTCTTAACCGTTCTTTATTCTCTTACAGGTATTAAACCAACCGGAAGGACCCTGATGTGACCGAATGTTAACGACTAGCGGCTGTTTTTCAATCTAATCATTGTCATTTCTTTTGGTAAATTATTATTTCTTCATGTTTCCCCTGAAAGATTTTTTTTTCTTTTGTGTTTGCGTTAATATACAGACCTAACAGTATGTGACTGTTTGTTGGATAATAATTTGTATATATCAAAATTAAATGTATAATTTCAGATAACACTGTGTGTACTGGAGAATAAGTCTGAATAATAATTCTAATTTAAAAGTTTGTGGTGTTTCTTCGGTTCGTCTCCAGGTGTCTCTCTCGCTCTGAACAATTTGATTTGATCGAAGCAGTTTTTTTCTATAATCAATATTCAAGGAAATATCTATTTAGACCTCAAATGTGCTTAAAAATATATTGTCCACAGAATAGGGATATTTGACACGTATAGTAAAGCACCTTAACATTTACAATCATTTTCATCATGAATAATCATAAATATGTTTATTTACATTACAAATCATTTTAATAACTTTGGATGATTAGTTGGATAGAAGTCTAAATTGTGCGTTACCTGCTGAATTTGACTCTCATAAGGTTGTGACTGATCAATTTTGATAAGCTTTTAGGTCATGTGACTGTTTTTTGAGTTGTTATAGTAGTTCGCCTGATTTGATTGTGTTCGCTACTGTCCATAAACTGAGTAATGACTTCTGTGCACAGTAAAATATGACTTCTCACATGACGAAATTTGCTAGAGAGCTGCAATATAACATTCAGAAGTAGGTCTGGTTTTATGAATTTAGAGAATATGAACAAACAACCATCATGTGCAGCCACTTAAAAAAAGTTTTATAGTAACTATAGTACAGATCAATCATGGTAATTCAGACTAATAGTATAGATCAATCAAAAGTCTAAGGCTTTTTAAGCTGGGAAGTTTCATTTTAAGGTACTTTAAGAAGTCAGTCTGCTGTCCTTGTCTTGTGAACCCAGTGAAACTGGCTCTAGGATTGTTTAGACCATTTCTACAAATCAAATTGACATATTCTGTTACATCCATGAATATGCAATGCTAATAGACACCAACGCCAGTTTAATTTAACATGGTAATTCATACACATTTATTCATGAGCCTGAAACATAAGCTGAGTGGTTCTTTCATTTGATATTATACATTCTAAACAAGGCTTTTTCGTTTAAAATCTGATTTCTTAGCTAATTCTCACTATTTTTGTACCAAAGTGAAAACATCTAGAAGCATCCGGAGAGAAGAAGAGCATCTGTGGTGAAAATACAGCTTGTAATGTTGTTTATGTGGTGTTTTTAATATGCTTTAAGACAAACTATGTGTAAATTCATAAGTCGACAGCATTGCTGAGTGTTTCCTTCTTAAACTGCAGTGAACCAAAGACAGTCTCAAAAACACGGTTTCGCTGGTGTTTCTGATGTCACAAACTACCTGCATATTCGTAAAACCGTGCGAGGTGAGGGTGTCGAGTTACATACTGACATTGAATCAACGTGGAAATATGGCATCGAAACAACGTTGATCTGACATTTGCTCATCGAATTAACGTTGAACCAACGTCAGACGCGTCATTCTTTCAAAACTAACGGAAAATCAACTTGAAATCAACGCGTTGTTTCAACGTTGTGAAAGCAAACTAATTTTCGATTTTCATTTAGCTTTGAAGAATGGCGCGTCTGACGTTGGTTCAACGTTAATTCGATGAGCAAAATCAATGTTGTTTCAATGTCATGAGAGACGTCGTTTCCACGTTGATTCAATGTCAGTTTGCTGTCTGGGAAGGCATGAGGAATATGGGATTTATATATATTTATATATATATATATATATATATGTATAATGTATGTATGTCGTTTTGGTGATTAAAGATGAGTTTTAAGGGATAAAATGATTGAATTCAATGGGACTTTAAACCTTCCTTGAAAGGTTAGGCCAAGTGTTGACATGCTGGTTCTCTGCCTTTTCGGCTTTCTCGTAATCTCTATTCCAGTGAAGCAGAACCCTTATTGTCCCGCGGTATGTGAGCACATCAATATTATGTTTTTTGACATAAACCAGTATTGACATTATTACAACTGAGACTACAAATAAATAAATTGTAACAATCTGTTTGCTATTTTAGATGACTAAAATATGAACTACAAATATTTTAGCAAAACTATCTCAAAGATCCTCCTCAAAACATTCAGATTTGAAGAATTCACTCTCTTTTAATGAATGAATTGCAAATTAAATTGGGAAACAGAACGATTTTCAACATTACTTCAATAATTATATATTTATTCCCTGATACTATATTTGTCTCTCAACTGATTAAATGTATTTCACAGCCAATGAATTCAGGAGGTTTTTCTGTAATGTCAAGTTAGATGAAAAATACTTTATATTTAAAAAGCCGATAACCGATATATTGGCTGATAAATCTATTTTGAAGTGATTTCAATCATATTTCAAGCAAGTCAATGTTGAACAGTGCGCATCTGAAGTGTCTCAGCTGAAGGAAATAACACATTATTTTTCGGCTTTAATATATCGGACAAATTATCTTATCGGGCGGATTACTATAGCATTACAAATAAATATATATAGATACCGAAATCATAATGGTGGCGATATATCGTGCATTCCTATTAATTTCCTTAAATCTCAGTTTCGATGTAGAAAGTGAATGGCATATTCTCACTTGAGTTCTGATCGGCTCACTAATGGCTGCACGTAAAAAAAAAATATATCCATCATCATCACCACACTCGATGCCAAAAGATAATCAAGTGTTTGTTGATATCAACAGGTCCTGCTATCATGGTATCAACACGGTCTAATCCCATTAGCACTTTAATCACATTGTGCACCATTGCATGCAACAACACGATTGGCTTTTATCTACTATAGCTGATGTCCATCTGTCATATCTGTTTAAATAAGACAATATCTGTTACAGTGAGATACTTCAATGATAAACTCATTATATAGTTATACGGACAACCAATTAAGCACCAATTTTAGGGACCCTCCTCCTTCCAAAATGTGGAAAATCAAAACCTTGAACTGGTTTTCCAGAGACTCAACGTTAAGTTTATTTATAAAGCACATTTAAACATAGCAGAGCTATCCAAAGTGCTCTAAATAGTAATGAATAAAAAATAAAAATAAATAAATAACAACACAGAAACATAAAATCAAACAAAGGAAATAATAAAACAGGAATTTGAGTATCAAAAAACCAGGGAAAAGAGATATGTTTTCAATTTTGACATAAAAATGTAAATGGATGGTGCAAGGCAGATGTAGAGGCATCCGCAATTGATTCCATAGGCGGGGGTGACAACTAGGGTTGGGTATCGAGAATCGAGTATCGATTGGAACCGAGACTAACTTTTCGTTTTTCCCGGAATCGTTCAAAAGTTAAAATTTCGATTCCTAGTTTCGATATTCACAGTCCGCCAAGCGGAAGAAGAAACCGCTGAACAACACCAACGTAGAAGCGTCTACCGGAAGTGTTGGCATAACCGTGCGAGTCGAACATGAGTACCTTACGTCGGCGATCCAAAGTGTGGCTTCACTTTTCTAAAAATAACGAAATCTTGGCAAAATGCAAAATTTGTGACAAAAGGAGTATTTCCTTCAGAAAGGATTATTTCCTTCAGAAAGGCCGTTGGTTAGCAAGGTTAGCTAAACTTTTTTGACCCTGCCTCTTAAAAGAATCGGAATCAAGAATCGTTAGGAACCGGAATCGAAACAAGGAATCGGAATCAGAATCGTTCAAATTCAAACGATACCCAACCCTAGCGACAACCCTTAGTTTTAAAAAAAAAAAGATTAGTTGACTCAACTTAACTAAGTCAAGTCATCTTGTTGCTTTGACTAAGTTAAGTTGAGTCAACCAATCTTTTTTTACAGGATATAGTCCTGTCTGCAGATCTTAATCTGAAAGGAGGCAAAGGTAAACTGGAGCTTGATCATTAAGAGCTTAAAAAACGAACAACAAGATTTTAAACTGAATTCTAAAATGGATCGGGAGCCAATGAAGGGACGCTAAAATAGGGGTGACATGATCAAAGCAGCCTTGCATTTTGTTTCAACTGCAGACGACCAAATGATGACTGAGGAAGACCCAGATACAAGGAATCACAATAGTCTAAGCGTGAGGTTAACCTTCTCCAAGTCTTGTGCTGACAGAAACAATTTAATGTTTGAAATTCCTTACAACAGAATTAATTTGTTTAGTGACGCCCAATTCTGAGTCCATAATAACGCCAAGGTTCCTAACCTGGGAGGAAACAGAGGAAAAATAATTGCTTAGCTCCCCTATACTCCTCAATTTTGGGGAACCAAAAACAATTATTTCTGTTTTGTCCTCATTAAGTTAAGCATTAACCATTTCTTAATGTCCCCAAGGTAATTCAGCAAAGGTTTAATGGAATCACCAGCTTTTAGTGACAGGTACTGTAAATCATCTGCATAAAAATGAAACAAAACATTGTGCTTCCTAATAATTTCCTCCAATGGACGCACATAAAGTTAAAAAGAAGAGGACCCAGAATAGAGCCCTGTGGAACTCCACTAATAATAGGAGCAGAATATAAAGAAAATGTACCTATCTCCACTGGAAAACAGCTTTATAATACATCAGTGATGATTGTTGGACTAGTTTTCCGACTGTTATCTTGAAACAGCATCATCAGGTGTTTAACCTAAGACCCTTTTGAGTGTTCATGCCCATATGATCCAGTCATGTGCAAGAGTACATTTTATATATGTGCACAACATACCTTGCTCAATAAAAGCAACCAGCTAATGCAAATATATACCAATCTCCACCAGTCAGTTTTTCACAGCGCGTTTACAAGACACCGGTTTCAACAAAAACCAGAAAAGTTTAAATGTGCTGTAGCCAATGGCGTTTTTGGGAGCCTGAAAGCACAAACCTTTGAGAACGGCATCAGGGTGAACGTTTTTGGAAATTATACCGTTACCGTCTCAGTGTGTAAACTATAAAAACATGAATTTGTTTATTACATGAATGATATCATTAATTATTATTTTATTTTTATCGCCATATTATGTATTTTGTAATATATAGGTTATGTTGTGTGTGTTAAACAAGTGCATTGCTGTAGAAAAGAATTCCCCTCAGGGGACAATAAAGTGAATCAATTTAATTTAATAACCTGTTGAAGTTGTACATACAACAGGGAGCTCCAACTACAATTAAACACACCTAGACCAGCTAATCAAGCTGTGTGCAGGGTTGGAACCGCATGCAAAATAATAGTAGACGCATAGATAGGACGTTATAAAGTGCACAAGTATCAGTCTGCAGGACACTTGGGATGAATCCCAAATCATCCCCTATAGGCCGTTATTTGAGGGGACATCCATTCGTAGTGGTGTCCGAAAACCATAGTGCACGTTATCGATTGCACTCATTCAATCCCACATTGTACTGCAATAACGAGCGTACATGCGTACTGAATTGACTAACTCGTTTTCATTCACTCCTTAAAGTAGACAGTATTAGTGGACTAACGACTAATGGGAATAGTGAATGAGGGTTTCAAGGACGAGTTCGGATTCAGCCTAACTTTTCCTGCTTTACAAAGTGACATCGCCATCTACTGGCCTGACATGAATAATACAACGTTTTTAGCCATGTTCACGGATCCGTAAAATTCTGTTAAATTTACGGTAAAAAAACCGTCTTGGTTACGGATGTAACCCTCGTTCCCTGAGTAGGTCACTCCGAGTTACGTCAGGAGTGATGGAGAATGGGGTCCATTCTCCGTCACTCCTGATGTAACTCGGAGTGACTACGAAAGGGAACGTTTCGGTTACGGATGTAACCCTCGTTCCCTGAGTAGGGAACGGAGACGTTACGTCAGGAGTGACGGAGAATGGGGGTTTCGCATAGACCCCCATTCTCCGTCACTCCTGACGTAACTCGGAGTGACTACGAAAGGGAACGGCAGTTACTTGTAGAAAATAGAAATTTTATATATAAAATATAGCAATATTTTAAGTTTTTCAGCCTTAACTTAAATTTACAGCAATGAACATGTTTGTGATATAATGTTAATTTGCCCACCTGTTAAAGAACTAATATCTTTTCTGTACCATTGTAATACACGGGAAACCACCATTCACAACTGTGATGCAAGTCACACGATCAATTAAAGCTCATCACAAACAATAAATCAAGCTTCACAGCCAAATAAAATTGTTTACCGTTAAAATCACACAAATTTTGACAACACTGTCACAAAGTTTTTTTTTTTAATACATCGTTGTCGTGTAAATGTACCCTAAATCACGGGCTTTACTACATAAATGTTTTGTGTGTGTGTGAAAAGTCTGAGGACAGAACGGGCTATGTATGGATAACGACCCATATTGGCTGACTCCAATATTGATCAACACTGAACTCTTCACTTGCATTGGAAAGCGATTGGCAATGGCAATTTTGATCAAATAGCACCATTGAATACATCCCAGGTTGAAACAATGTGCTTTTAACAATGAAATAAAAAGCACAATAGAGCACAATAGTAAAAAATAAATAAAACAATTTCATTTTTTTTTCAATTTCATTCTTAACTTTGCTGACCAAACCAACCAACGACAGATTTTCTCTCGAAAGCATTGAAAAGTACGTATCGGGTCATTAATATTAAACAGCTGCTTTGAGAGCGTTCTCTCATCCAATGATGTAATGGCATTAGTAACGTGTCTTAATTTCTACAAACTTTAAAACACCCATTTGTCATTTTAGCTCAAAGCAGGCTTAAGTTACAGAAGACCGGAACCAACAAAAAGAAAAAAAATATTTACTTACTTATCTGTTCTGTGTGCCGGCAAGAGTCAAAATCCACTCCTAGACAGAATAAAGGCCTTCTTATAGGAGTCTCAAACTTTCTAAGCCACCTTTGACCCTCAGGTCAGTCAAAGTTCTTGGAAAACGAGCATTAAATTGGTCCTGCAATCTCTGAATGCCTCATTGGCAAACACAGGCATTCCCAGAAATGATCTCATTGGGTAGCTCACTTTACTCTTTTACAACACATGTTGTTTATACGACTTTCAAATACACACCTAGTCCATTTTTCTTCACTCTATTATACACAACTCTCATTTTTCGCAAAATAATTACTAGCTTGCGTCATGACGGCAATAACCCTTAAAATGAGTCATGCTTTCTTTTATCAAAGGATCCACAGATCCGCTTTTTATCTGACAGTCTGGACTGGTTTAACAACTTCACATTTTTGCAATTGTACAATTGTTGCCTCATACCTCTTCATTGAAAGTTTGCACAGTATTTTATTAATGTTAAAAATTTTGAAAGGATAGTCTACTTATTTTGATTTAACATGCAATTGTATTAAATGGACTAACTAACTAGATAATATTTAGACATTACTGAGTTTATGGACAGATGCCTGTCAAGGTTTTTCCTTCCAGTTTTTTCCCCTCACTGGTGGCTTTAAGACATTGATTTTCTGCTTTGAATCGACACTGACAGTGAATATACAGATAGAATCACTTGGCTTGAGACGTAATCACTGTTGACATTTTAAAGTAATTGTGGATTAATTCCATAATAACTCATTTTTTTAACTAATAGTGTTAATTAATATGTTAATAACCAGAATGAGCCAAAGCCTTGTATTTCAACTTCCAGATAATATGACAGGTACACTAATATGCATTAATACATGATTAATTATTTCATTGTTAGTGCAAATTCATGTGCAAATTACTACAATTACTAAATGACTAGTTAATAATGATGTGCCCCAACAAGTAAAGTCATAACATAATGATACCTTTGCAAATCATTAGCTAATGATTAATTAAAGCAGGCAACTGGAAGTTGAAGTGCATAGCTTTGACTAATTATGATAATTAACACATTAATTTACACCAATAGTTAATAAAATATGTTATTAAGGAATTAATACACAATGACACATTGAATTAATAGCAATTCATGTATTACTTAATCTATTAATCATATAGACTCTTTATTAGTTGCTGATGCAGTACTCATTAATTAATGGTTTAGTTCTTCATTAGTTATACATTAACTCATGATTATCTGTGCATTAGTTAAGAATGAATTAATGTATATTAGTGCACCCGTATTGTAAACTGTAACCCATTTTTCATATATAGGGCGCATCGGATTATAAGGCGCATAAGATACTGCAGTCAAACGTTTGACTGGGTTTGCGTTATGCATCCACTAGATGTGCTAAAGGGAATGTAGCGAGTGCGCGGCGCCGGAGGTGAGGCTCGTGAGCGGGCACGTGACTTACACACATAACCCGATTTATACGAGGTTGAACTGGCCGTGTGACAAAGCGGGCATAAGATGGACACGAGCGTGAATTCGCGGGCGAATTTAATTACGCGGAGCGTTGTTAACCTATTGATCCATATATAAGGCGGTCCGGCTTATACGGCGGTCGTTTTTTGAGAAAAAAAATTAAAGGCTTTGACTGCTTCTCTGAAACATTTTAAAAATAAGTTAAATCTGTCTAAATCTGTGTTAGTGAACACTTCTCCATTGCCGAGATCTACACACCTCACAGGTGTGGCATATCAAGATGCTGAGTTTGATAATTGCACAGGTGTGCCTTAGGCTGCCCACAATAAAAGGCCACTCTAAAATGTGCAAGACTTCCCTGGAGAATGTCTAATAAGGGGAGAACTTACCCAGCCAGCGCAGCCATGTGGGGCCCACATGGGTTTGACCTGGGCTATCTAACTGGGACCCAGACAGTTTTGCTCCTGGTTTCCATGTAGCCCCACGTGGGTTTGCCCAGATGAAATGAACACAGCTCAGTGTGCACAGTACAGGCTGTTAAATGTAACACATATCAGTGTTAAAGTTAATGAGATAATTAAGTGATTGAATAATGATTGAGCATTATTGAAGAACACCTGCTGATGTTAACAAGCAGAATCTCTGAAGGAGAAAATCCCAAATTGTAAGTCACCATTATGGTGATCAGTGTTTGCTTTAGTTGGGCTCTTGACCCTTATATTATTAACTTCATATTTTGTTTGTCTGCTATTATTGATTTATAACAGTCATATGAACAAAGAAAAGTGTGATCTGATAGTTTTGGTTGTGCTTTGGCATAATCATACTGTGATCTGATTAATAAAACTTATTGGGATTATATGGTTTAACTTCTTAGCAATAGCTTTGTGATTCTACAGCATATGATTGTCAGTTTTTTTAATCCAAAATATTTCATAAACATTGTTCTGATCAAAATACTTTCAAATGACTTTATTTAGAAACACAGACATCAATAATCAGCCCGTGAATCTCAACAATGGTGACAATAATAATGCATTTGGCAGTGGCTGCCACCAATCATAATTTATTGATGGCTCCCATCATGCATAAATTATGATCTGAATTGTCTATGTAATTTACTTTTCCTAATTGATTATTCTGCTCGTCACCATTGTTGAGATGGATTGACTGAATCTTGAGGTCTGTGTGTGCCTGAAAGAATTATCTTCCTTTTAAACAACTTTTAAGAAATCCTTTATACTACATCCATAATTCTGGATATTTATGCAGAATCACAGTTATTCTGTAACCAACAGCATAAATCACAAACATAAAGTTCCAATGATGACTGCCATAATATAACCAACACCATTACATACCGGTAACTTTTTTTTTCTTTGTTCATCTGGCAGTTATAAGTCAGAAACAACAGCCAAACAAAGTCAAAGTTAATAATATATGGGTCAAGAGTCCAACTAAAGCAAACAATAGCTGTGTCCCAAGGACGCTTGGCCGTTTTCGAAGGCCGATTGCATCACAGCAGCGCGACGAAGGACGTCCCAATTCAAAGGCTGCACCCTCCGAAGGTCACATTTGAAGGCCGATTGAAGGTCATCGCGGTGGGATGAAGGCTGTCCCAATTCAGTTATGCATCCTCCGAAGGCCGTATTCACAGGCCAGTTACGTCATTGCAGCGCGACGAAGGCTTTCCTGATTCAAAAGCGAAGCCAAATGCACCCTTCGTTTCCCCGTGAAAGGAAGGATACGTAAATGGACACTTCGCTGCCTATCCTACCAGATCCTACCCCATAAATCATTGCGTGGTTGACGACAGCATTTCTATTTTAAAAAAGGGGCGGCTGAGAGTTCGGTGGTGGACGGCAAATTCACATATAAATGTAAAAGTATTATGTTTTCATTTACTCAAATAGCCAGAGAAATCAGCATGAAAGGGGGGGGGGGAGGGATGAAAGTGTAGAAAATGACACCTGAAATTCCGTTACACGGAAGAAATGACCCCTGAAATTCATACATTATTGCATATTATAATGCAACTTATTAGGCCTGTATATAGGATAGCAAAGTATGCCTAATTAATGACTGTACTACATAGGTTATATACTGTATATATATATATATATAAAGGCTATCACGATCATTTTGCCAACAATGAACCATGGATTTGTTTAGTTTATGACACGTTTTATTTTTAGTTTCAACAAATACAACGTTTAACACTCAAAACTCATCGGCTTAGACTGCTTTTAAGAAAAATAAACAGTTTATTTTTATACAAGGTGTTTTATTCAAGGTGTTGTGTGAACTTATTCAATAGATTTTAGACTTCTAGAATCTTTCAAGTGCAAAAAAATAAAATTTTAATATAGTAGTTTTTCTTATAGCCTACAAATGTCTTCGGAAACATCTTTTCCTCGATTTACTGAAGCCTATATGTAAAACGCATTTGCAGCGGCACAGCCGTGCTGCATATATCTTTGCTGGCCTGCCTCATAGATACGGTGGCGCCTCTGACGTGCGACCGATGAGACAACTCTATGTTGTTACAAATTATTAACAATTATTACACTATTAACAAATTGTTGCTCACTACAACTGCATCCCATGTCAAAGTGCACACCTAGCCTGCGGAGGATTGTTCTTGTCGCCTAGCAACTGTGACTGACAGCTGCCGATGATGAGCGGGAGTAAGGACGTTTGCACTGGACTTATTATATCCATCTGGTTTAAAATATTCAAATAGGATTCACAGCCTGTATAAATATATTCACCATGGTCCCTTTCTGTAGACAATAAAAAGAATAAAGAATGTGCCTATGTTTTATCATTATAATAATTTTTTTGGCTATTTCATTACAATATTCACGTATGTTAACACCAAATATTTGAACAGTTTACAGTGTAATCTGGCTATTCAGGATGCAGCCTCAGCTATGCATTAAACCAGCTCTGGCCAACTCTTGAGCTGAAAATACATTTTTAGAAATATTTTTTTTAGTGGTTATGTGAATTGAAATTATGTGACTTAATATATATATATATACTGTATATATATACAGAAACACAAACTTTTATTTTGGAAACACAAACTTTTATTTTGGATGCGATTAATCGTTTGACAGCCCTAATATATATATATAAAATATATATATATATATATATATATATTAGGGCTGTCAAACGATTAATCGCATCCAAAATAAAAGTTTGTGTTTACATAAAATATGTGGGTGCACTGTGTATAATTATTTTACATATATAAATACACACGTGGAAACCAGGAGCAAAACTGGCTGGGTCCCAGTTAGATAGCCTAGGTCAAACCCATGTGGGCCCCACATGACTGTGCTGGCTGGGACCCAAGTTTTTCTCACGTTCTTTGTCTGGTGTTGTCCTTTGTTGGATATGTGTTTGGTGAAGCTCATTCTGTTATCTGTTCGCATAATATTTTTTTTTTTAAATATAGTGATTATATGTTAATGGTTGTCAACCGAACCTAAGGCTCTTCAGCAAAGAAAATCTTTTACATTCCAAAATAATAGAAAATTAAACACTAAAAGATCTCCCCAAAACACATCACATAACACTTAAAGGGTTAGTTCACCCAAAAATGAAAATTCTGTCAGTATTTATTCACCCTCATGTTGTTCCAACCTCGTAAGACCTTCGTTCATCTTCGGAACACAAATTAAGATATTTAAGATATTAAGATCGCTCCTGCATACAGTCCATAGGCTTCTTGAGGGACTGGCTCTTGCTGTCCCCGAAAAGTCATAAAAGACATTGTTAAAATAGTCCAAGTAACTACAGGGGCTCAATCTTAAGTTTATCAAACGACGAGAACACTTTTGTGCGCAAAAAAACAACAAAAATAACGACTTTATTTCAACTATTTGTTCATTTCTCCCTCTGCGCGAGTCAGGTTACTAGTTTAATAGCGTAAGCTTCTGTTATTGTACGTCACACGCATCACACACACATGACCAGCGTCGGCCAATAGTGAGCCTACGTGTGACGTAGCTCTACGCAATCACACTACGTTAACTGACTTACAGGCTCATGGAGAAGGAAGTGAATAGTTGAAATAAAGTCGTTATTTTTGTTGTTTTTTTGCGCACAAAAGTGTTCTCGTCGTTTGATAAACTTAAGATTGAGCCCCTGTAGTCACTTGGACTATTTTAACGATGTCTTTAATGACTTTTCGAGGACAGCAAGAGCCAGTCCCTCAAGAAGCCTATGGACTAGTATGCAGGAGCGATTTTAATATCTTAAATATCTTAATTTGTGTTCGGAAGATGAACGAAGGTCATACGGGGTTGGAACAACATGAGAGTGAGTAAATACTGACAGAATTTTCATTTTTGGGTGAACTAACCCTTTAATTTTAACATTTGCTCAACTTTAAAATTCAGAAGCAAATCATTCTGGGAACTAGAAATCTCTATATATGGAAATGTACTATGCAATATATATTTTATTTTGCAGTATATTCCCATATACTTTTGTTACATAAGGAATCGTGGGCTACTGCACTCTAATCACAGGTTTATAGTATTTTCAATCCAATCTTCTGGTCTGTTATCATTTATATCTGATGATTTTGATATCTTATCTCGTTTACAGATCAGAGATGACATGGATTATCTCCAGACAATCTTATAAGATTTTCATGGGTGTATCCAATTTGGATAATGTGCTTATCTGCAGCGCATCCTTATCTTTGAGTTGAGCTGCTTCAGGACCTTTGGGTTCATTATAGTGATGGGCTGCACAAAGACATTGGAGAGGTCACGTGGTCAGATGGTTCGAGGGGAGTTGAAATATATTTTACGAGGCGAATGTAAAATTAGTTATGAATCAACCTTGACTTCTGGAAACGTTAGAAGTCTGGGGCTTGTTTGCATGCTATTCATTTGCTGTGTTAAGCTGTGTACACAGTGTAAACGTAGTGACATAACCCACTTAATGAAAGGTAAAACAGTTTGCACACATTTGCAGGTGCATTTACTATGATTTTTCAAAATAATGTTAAGTGAGCAAACAATTTTTATCTGCAAAATTACATAACAGGCATTTTCAGGCATATTCCAGCTGGGACAATTCCGATATATAGGCTATTTCCAAATGTGGGAATCTTGATTGCACAATGTTTGGCAATGGGTGAATGTGTTTGCGCTCTCCTGTATTTTTTTAAATTAATTTATTTATTTTTTGGTGGAGTGCAGTGGTGGAGCATCTGGGAAAAAAAGTATTGTTGGTGTATATTTTATTTTAATAACAAACAACCAGTTTTGGTCTGGGAAAAGATTAATCATTTATTCTACTTTATGATGCTGAAAACTACATTATCTGATCATATTTTTTCTGGCTTTCTTAGCAACAAATTATGTGTTTTGAAAAACAGTGCTATAAAGACCACAAACTCACATGAAAAGACAAGGGTCAAACAACAAAATTGAACACTGATCATCATAATGGTAACCAAACGTATTCAATAAACCATCAACATCTAAACCTCATTCTCAAAAATAACTTCTGTTGAGATCTTGAGAGATTTATTGTCTTCTTTTATTTGATTTCAGGCTTTTATTGTTTTTTTTTTTTCATTCTTTGAGCGTGCAAGCATGATGTTGAACCAACATCACATTGATTCAATGCCATTACCATTGATTTTTACTATTGAACATTAATTGTGGGTGCAAACATAATGTTGATTAATACAGTTAAAGGATTAGTTCACTTTTGAAAAAACTTTTGCTGATAATTTACTCACCCCCATGTCATCCAAGATGTCCATGTCTTTCTTTCCTCAGTCGAAAAGAAATTTAGGTTTTTGATGAAAACATTCCAGGATTTTTCTCCATATAATGGACTTCAATGGGAACCGGATGGTTCAAGGTCCAAAAGATAGTGTTAATAACAGTTTCAGATGCAGCTTCAAATGTCTTTAAACGACACCAGACGATGAATAAGGGTCTTATCATGCGAAACGATCGGTTATTTCAAAGCTTATTCCAAAAATGTAACTTTTCTAAGGACAAATGCTAGCCTTGCTATATTCTCTGAGGCGCGTTTGTAACGTCACGTAATACGTAATTACGTTCAAAAGGTCACGGGCGACGTAGCCGGAAGTACAGAATCAAAATCGTCCGACATCGTTGTTTTTCCTTTTAATTCCTTTTTTTGTAAACGGTGTTTGAGCTAGTTTGCACGTTCAACCTATGCGTTCAACTTGTAAACACTGACTCTGTACTTTTGGCTACGTCGCCCGTGACCTTTTGAACGTAATTACGTATCACGTGACGTTGCAAACGCGCCTCACAGAATAGAGCAAGGCTAGCATTTGTCCTTAGAAAAGTTACATTTTTGGAATAAGTTTTGAAATAACCGATCGTTTCGCATGATAAGACCCTTATTCATCGTCTGATATCGTTTAAAGACATTTGAAGCTGCATCTGAAACTGTTATTAACTGTCTTTTGGACCTTGAACCATCCGGTTCCCATTGAAGTCCATTATATGGAGAAAAATCCTGGAATGTTTTCATCAAAAACCTAAATTTCTTTTCAACTGAGGAAAGAAAGACATGGACATCTTGGATGACATGGGGGTGAGTAAATTATCAGCAAAAGTTTTTTCAAAAGTGAACTAATCCTTTAACGTTGACACATTACCATTGATTTAACATTCTTTCGATGGTAGCTTGCTATCTGTGTAATTACACCATCCTCTTCAGCGAGCCCGTTCTCATCCCAAAGCGCCATATAGGACGCTTTTGCAAAAGCGTAAATATCCAACGCACATGGCACCCTTTAACGTAAAATGAGACGCAGATATATTTGGGGAGAAGGTGTCCCCTAGTGGTCTAACCCTTACCCAACACCATACCTAAACTTAACCATAACCGAAGCGTCTCATTAGACGTTAAAGGGTGCCATGTGCGTTGGATATTTACGCTTTTGCAAAAGCGTCCTATATGGCGCTTTGGGATGAGAATGCGTTGCCTCAGCGGTCTTAAAATTAGCCATTTATTTAAAAAAAAAGAATCCAACCCAATGATTCCAACTATAGAAAAAATATGTCTTTTGCGACATTCCTGCAAAAATGGTATGCTTCTTGCACATTTCGCAACACTTTCCAATGGGTGGCATTCACACAGATGGATGTGAATCTGGCAGTATTTTACGTTCAAAATAAACCTAGGGGGTATTGTGAAAGGAAGCGAAAAAAAAGTCTTTATCAATCGATAATCTGCTCCAGTAATTATAATTTGTGAGAAAAGAAATAAAAATTATTGGCATTTCATTGCATCTAGTGTTCATTTCAGTCAGAAAATGCAGTGTATTGGCAAGGTTTTCCAAGAAGCCTGGGTTGCA
The DNA here is from genome assembly GCF_988280905.1 of Pimephales promelas. Taxonomy (NCBI): domain Eukaryota; kingdom Metazoa; phylum Chordata; class Actinopteri; order Cypriniformes; family Leuciscidae; genus Pimephales; species Pimephales promelas. The sequence goes on from NC_142771.1 coordinate 41,747,367, forward strand.
ACCATCATATAACAGTAGATCTTTCTCCCGAGACCGATCAAGGGCTCTCGATGAGACTTTTGCTTTTTCTCTCACAGCTGACAGGAGTTCTGATAACGATAGCAGTCACATGCCATTTACAACTTATTTATTCTGAAGATATAGCTCCCTACTTCCAATGCAAGCTGGAAGATGAATTGGTATGGCTTTTTTCCAAGATATTATAGCACCATATAAATGATAAGAAAGACTAAGCCTGGTTTCTGTTTGATCTCTATTTTCTATTCTATTTTGATGGAGTTTGGGTTCCTTGCCAATGTCAGCTTGGTTTGAATGCTGAATAACAATACTATTGTTTTCTGTAAAGCTGCTTTATAGCTGAATCAAATGTATTTCATTGTTGGCGAATTTAGCACCTTCAACACCGTTATTGAACTGCAATGAACTGAACAATGTGCACTTGTACTCTACAGAGCTGTTATATCTGAATTAAACCTTTTTCATAATTTTTTAAATAATTGAACTGAACTGACTCTGCAATGATCCGACTTGAGCTAAAGAATGACATTTTTGTCTTCTATTGTATTCTTAACTATTGTATTGAATTCGAATTTCTCGTCTTTGCATCATTGAATGATATTTTCCTGTTTATCAATGTGAAGCTGCTTTGAAACAATATGTAGCCTATTGTATAAAGTGCTTGAATGATTTGAAAAACTTGAATGATTTGTGGTATGGCGGAAAAATGGTGGCGCAAATGGACGCAGCGGCCTCGGTGTCACATGTTACACCGACACCGCTAACAGAGAAGTTACGTGAGCTAGGACTACTACACAGACAAAGGCCAACCACGGTTTCGCCTGACTCAGCTGTCCGGGATGTAAGGCATCGAAAGCGGTGTGAGAGGACCCAGAAGCGAGGTAAGTGGTTGGGTATCCGCTGCTGGCTAAAAGCTAACCCTATCCAGCTACAGGGGGGAACATTGTTCCAGTCGGACAGGAACACTGATACCTCCGGTAAGACCCGCGGTGGGGGGCTCTGTATTTAGATCAGCAATGACTGGTGTGTTAATGCCCCTGTAGTCGCTATCCACTGCTCACCACAGCTAGAGTTTTTAGTGGTGAAATGCCAGCCATTTTATTTACTTAGGGAATTCACTGCTATTACGGTAGTGGCGGTGCTAATACTAACGAGGCGCTATACGATGCCATAAGTAAGCAACAAACGGCCTACCCCGGCTCTTTTATTGTTGCCCGGGTTTTCAATCATGCCAACCTGAAAACACCAAAATTTTGCCAACATATGAACTTCGCCACGAGGGGAAAAAAACATGCTGGACTTATGCTACACCAACATCCGCAATTCATACAAAGCCACCCTCCGCCCCCACCTAGGATACTCAGACCACCTCTGTGTACTGCTTTTCCCAGCGTACAGGCCACTGCTGAAACGCTCCAGGCCAGTACAAAGGACCATCAGAGTCTGGCCGGAAGGAGCCACCGAGGATGCAGGACTGCTTTGAGTGCACAGTCTGGAAAGTGTTTAAGGAAGCAGCCACCTACGACCAGCAAACATGCTTGAAAGAATGCACAGACTTTGTGACTGGGTACACTGAGAAATGCATCGAGGATGTCAATGTTGTAAAGACTGTAATCACATGCTCAAATCAGAAGCCGTGGCTGACAGCTGAGATCCGTTCCCTACTCAGGGCAAGAGATGCTGCCTCCAGGTCAGGATATGGAGGGCTCCTCAAATAAGCAAGACCATCAGGTAAGCGAATCGTCTGTGGGCACAGAAGATACATAACCTCTTCTGTGACGGCAAGAATTCCAGATGCATGGGGCGGGGCATCCAACCCTAACAGACAACAAAGTTAAGTTATACCACAGGCCAACAACCATGACGCTTATCACCCTGACAAGCTAAAAAAATTATATGCACGGTTTGAAGCCCTGAATAACATGCAAGCATACAAGTCCACACTCACCCCTGAAGAGGAGGACACTATCCAGAGTCGACCCAAGAAAAGCTGCAGATCCGGACAACATACCAGGGAGAGTGCTCAGGGACTGTGCTGACCATTCAGCAGGTGACCTTACAGACATCTATAACATATTCCTGAGCCATGCCGTGGTCCCTGCGAGCTTCAAAAAGACTACCATCATTGCAGTGCTGAAGATGTCAGCATTGACATGTCTCAATGACTACCGCCCTGTAGCATAGACTCCCATTATGATGTCCTTTGAGAGACTGGTCAGGAGACATATTCACTCCTCCCTCCCCTCCTCATTGGACCCCCTGCAGTTTGAGCACTGCTCAGTGTGCACACTACAGTCTGTTAAATGTAATACATTGGAGTTAATGAGATAATTGATTGAATAATAATTGAGCATTATTGATGAACACCTGCAGTTCAACAAGCAGAATCACTTAAGGAAAGAGAAACACAAGAACTACTTCCAACCACAGCCTTAGATGAAATCGACTGAAGATTAAATACACAAAATCTCTCAAGACAACTCCACAAACAGCATTACCAGCATCACTTATTACTAACCAGGTTGACTTGATTTCTGTCAAACGTCTTCAGAAGTTCTTATTGAGAATTAACAAATGCTGCAATACATTCAGGGAGCCATGGATAAGTTTCATATGATGCACCCAGAATGCGTTGCACCATGAAGCATGTCACCATTGTTGAGATTCATATGCTGATTCTTGATGTCTGTGTGTGAGTATAAATCATAGAAGTACAAAATGCTAAAATGGTGTTTTAAAATTCATTTGATACTCTGATAAAAAATGTGCTGGATTTCTTGCGGTATAATTACAACAATAAAACAAAATAAATAACATTTAGTCCATTTAAAACTCCCACACAATGATTTTATTCTTATCATCAATCAGTTTATCGTCGTTTGCTGTGATCAACATAACAATCAGATACAACTGAGCAAAGAAAAACTAATGTTAAAAACTCAAAAGCCCAACTAAAGCACACACTGATCACCATAATGGTGTCATCAAACCAAACTATGGTTTGGTTTACTTATTTTTCAATAAATCATCAACATCCTAACCCCTGTTAATTCCTCAATAAGAACTTCTGTAGACGTCTGACAGAAATAAAGTCAGCCTGGTTAGTAATAAGTGAAGCTGTCAATGCTGTTTGTGGAGGTGTTTGATCAGATCTTAAGAGATGTCATGTATTTAATCTTCAGTTGATTTCATCTAAGGCTGTAGCTGGAAGTTCTTGTGTTTCTCTTTCCTTCATTCAGTGATTCTGCTTGTTAACTGCAGGTGTTCATCAATAATGCCGTTCATCAATAATAATGTTCATCAATAATGGGGACACGCCCCCAGCGTTTGAGAGCAGAGATAACTGCTGATTTTTTCAAGATTTTGATAGCTTATTTTATGTACTCGCCGGCTTTTTTTATTATTCAAATTTGGCTGGGTGGCTAATATGACATTTTTCTGTGGTATGACAGACTCAGAACACATTCTTAATTTTGACTTTACAGGGACTTTAATTGACCTGAATCGCTGAACTCATCAAGAGCATAAATTCTGAGTAAAATTTACCTTAAGGATTTTAGCAGCGCGGTCATTTTAGAACATACAATTTTTAGCATTTTCAATGAAATCCAAACGATCAAATAAAAAAAATTCCAAAAAATACTTTATGTGGGCATACACAGACATCAATAATTAGAGTATAAATATCAGCAATGGTGACAAACAGATCACCTCTGAACATAAGCTCATTATTTATTCATGCAGCAATGCATGATGGGAGCCATGAATGAGTTTTGATTGATGGCACCCAGAATGCACTGCAACATGCTTTATAATTGTCACCATTGTTGAGATTCACGGGCTTACTCATAACTCACTAAGACCTATTCACAAAAGATTGTAGCGCATACCAGTGCTTCTCGCAGTCGTCCGAGGTCCGCGACACAAGCGGGAGAATGCTGCTTTGATCTGCAAACAAATCCTCTCCCATGTCTCACGCTTAGTTTAGCTTGATATCCCGGTGCCGAATTGCACTTTTATTACTATTACTTTTATTATATTTTTTCTAGCACCAACTGGGCCAGCAGCAGTAACCGATCCTGCGTCCAGTAGGGTTTTCTTTTCCATTTTGGCGAGTTCATAATCCACCGTCATTCAACTATTACATTACTTCAATAGGAGCAACATTTCCTTGCTTTAAGTAGTCTATTTAGGCTAATAGGATGTCAATTGACCAAGCAAGTGTTAATGCAAGTGTCGTTATTAGGCAAGTGACGTTTATCATTGGGGTATTAGGCTACCTTGATTTAATTCACAACTTTTCTCTCGCCCTACCTTTTTAGAATTACACTTCACTTGGGCCGACACAAACATGTCATTATACATGCATTTCGATGACATTACTATTATTATTTTGTGTAGGACACAGAAATATGTCTTAATTCCATGATATGTTGTGTCTGTGTTATGTCTATATCTAACAAACCAATCACCGTGATCATTGCGAGGAAGCTCGTGCATGAGAATTGATGTCATCCATAGCAACGAAAACTCACTCTTGGTTTAGGAGTTGTCATTTTTCCTTATAAGAGTAGGTCTGAAAGGCATTGTGAAGAGAAAACTCCTTTCTAAAATATTTTAGTGTGATTTAGGAGTACTCCTACACTCTAAAAAATGCTGGGTTATTTAATCAACCCAACCGCTGGGTTATGAAATGTTTGACCCATTATGGGTTATTTATATGGATTTTGACTCAACACATGAGTTGGAAAAAATAACCCATCTACCCAACATACACCGTTGACCCAGCACGTGGGTTGTTTGTGCTTCGAACGTCATCACATCATCACAAGAAGAGTCCACCATACCGGATCCACCACACACCGAGCGATCTTCAAAGAGAACTTCACTTTTCATCGAGCGAGGGAAATAAACTAAGGTAGAGTACTCTACATGTCATTTCTAATATATAAGACATATATTTTAACAACTAAGTTATAAGCTGGGTTGGTCGGAAGAGGGTGAGGCAAAGATGACACGTATTGATGCAATGGCCGTGAAGTGTTTATTTATAGAAATTGCGGTAAACGGTCTAACTTAGTGTCCGGAATACAGTGAGTCTACTTTAACGTTACCTTTCTAAAGTAATATCTTTATATTGTCGAGGCTAGTTGGTTGGTTTGTCTGGCTTGTTTGGCTAGCGTTAGCCATTATCATTGAAGCACTGGCTATTTTGAGCGCGCTAATTTTTCCCTGGAGCATTTAATGTGAACACAGTGTTAGACTGATTAAAGTATGCATAAACAGTGAGATAACCTGATATGCCAGACTAAATGCATGTATGTGCATTTATTTAAGTAATATGGTAACCCGCGATAGATAAGAAAACATTTCTTATATAAAATGGCGGCCTGGCTAGCAGGCTAACTTACATTATTTTAAGTTAACTGGATATAAATGAGCGCGCTTTTTGCCCTCAAATCTTTTAATGTGAAATGCGAAGGTATAACACAGTGTAAGACTTATTAAAGTATGTAAAAACAGTGAGATAACCTGATATGCCAGACTAAATGCATGCATGTGCATTTATTTAAGTAATATGGTGACCCGCGATAGATAACACAGTGTTAGACTTATTAAAGTATGTAAAAACATTGAAGTAACATAAAATGTCTGAATGTAAAATACATGTAATTTGAATTGTATAGGGAGAGAGGGTCTCTCTATTTTGGCTGTTATCTTCACATTGGATTACATTCTGCTGCTAGTCTGCATTGCATTTGCATGGTGACATCTGAATAGTTAATACAATAGTAATTGTATATTTCCTTAACCTCATTTTGTGTTTGTTTCAGATCAATGGTCCGCTTTGTCATTGACACAACAGAGTGGCAGCTGACAGATCTTTTTGAAAGATTTCAAGGTAAGAAATATTTGTTTTCACATCCACAGCATATCAAGTCTGCATTGCTACTCAAGCCCTTTTCAGACATTAATTCTTATGAAATATAATTTTCTCTTTTTTTTTTCAATAGCTTCCATGTAATGTGTCAAAGTGACTCCAATAGATGAATAGGGCACATGTCTTTTGTAGACTTTCAGTGATTTATTCTATTTTGTAATAACAAATGATGGAATATGCATGTTTATCTTCCATTTAATTACCTATATATTTTAGTTTTGTACTCCTCAGTTGTAAAAACAAATTTCTTTGTGTTTTGTATTTTTTTGTCTTTTAGAGGAGGGGACTGATGAGGAGAGTTTTCTTCTTTTAGAAGAGGCTACCATCAACAGTTGATCCCAAGAGCTGGCCCTGGGCTGAAGTTCTTCAAAAAATTAGAGGACTTGTAAGATCAACATTAGAGGCACACACAGTTATTATTTCTAAATATTAAAAGGAATAGTTTACTTTGAAATTAATTTTCGATATGTTTTAGCTTACCTCAAGGGCATGTAGATGTAGGTGTCTTTGTTTCCACAGTATTTTCAATTTTGTTTTGTTTTTTCGGTTAAACCGTTGTTGTCTATCAGTCATACACTGGAGGTTTAGGGGGTCCTCCCTCGGTTCACCTCAAAGAGCATGCACAGAGAAGTCAAAATTAAACATGATTTAATGACTCGTAAATGTAAGTACACATCGATGGCCTAAGACAATAAACGAGCGGTTTGTGTGAAAAAACGAACAGTATTTATATAGTTTTTTACCTCGTGTAACTCAGCCATTGGCAACTGATCTGACGGCAGAGGCGTTTCAGTCTGTGTATGCGCCGGAAGTGATCACTTGCGTCTGGACGTCACTCATTGTTTACACAGAGTTTTGGAAGTTTTACCTTTCACTGTGAAGATCTTAACATATTTATATATACAGGAAATCGCAATGGAAGAAGATTTCGATATATCTAAATGTTTAGTGAAAGGTTAAACTCCCGAAATCTCTCTGTAAACAATGAGTGACGTATACGCGCAAGCGATCACTTCTGTCGCATGCACAGACTAAAGCGCCCCTGCCGTCAGATCAGTTGCCAATGGCTGAGTTACACGAGGTAAAAACGATATAAATACTGTTCGTTTTCTCACACAAACCGCTCGTTTCGTGCCTTAGGCCATCACTGTGTACTTACATTTACGAGTCATTCAATCATGTTTAATTTGGACTTCTCTGTGCATGCTCTTTGACATTAACCGGGGGAGGACCCCCTAAACCTCCATTATATGACTGATTGACAACAATGGTTTGACCGAAAGATATCAAAATTGAAAATACTGTGGAAACAAAGACACCTACATCTTGGATGCCCTTGAGGTAAGATAAAACATATAAAAAATTAAATTCAAAGTGAACTATCCCTTTAATAGTTTCTTTGGGAAGATACCAGAATACTTGCTTGCAAGTAGAGCTAATGGCTCCCGTTGACTGTTGGCCTGTTAAATGTTCAGCCAGTTCGTTCATAATTGAATGTTTTCCTACTTCAGTGATATTAACTGCAGTTCCACTAATATTGTTGATATTAAAGTAATAAAATAATTTTTCAAAGATTCCATTGTTGTTTTGTTTTTGTATTGTTTAAGTGTTTATTGCATAACCTATGCATACATCTAGCATGTATTCTGTTCTAGGTTTGTAGTGTAACAGTTTTATAGCTATGAGTAGTCTATTGCCTTTTTTTTCTTTAATTGTACTGTAATGTGCTAGAATTAGTCTGGCATATGGGTTAATTTGACCCAGCATTTGGGTACACTATATAACAAATATGTAGTTGAATCAACCCAGAATTGTAATTAATTTGACCCAGCATTTGGGTACGCTATATAACAAATTTGTAGTTAAATCAACCCAGAATTTTATTTAATTTGACCCAGCATTTGAGTAGAAATGAACAACTCATCTGTTGGGTTAAAAATGACCGACCCATCTTGCTGGGTCAAATTAACTACTGCTGGGCTGGTGCAATATTGATCCAGCAGTTGGGTTATACAACAAACCAAGTTGGGTTATTTTTAACCCATCATTTTTTAGAGTGTAGTGGTAAGATAAAATTCTCTGTGAATACAGCCCCAGATCACCTTTTCTATTTGTTCATCTGGCTGTTATAACTCATTTAATGCAGCCAAACAAAATCTAAAGTTAATGAATTAAGGGTGAAGAGCCCAACTAAAGAAAACACTGATCACCATAATGGTGACTTAAAAATTCTGGATTTCTCCTTCAGCGATTCTGTTTGTTAACATCAGGTGTCTTCAATTATGCTCAATCATCACTCAATGATTCACTTAATTATCTCATTAGCTTTAACACTGCTTCAGTGTTCATTGAACACTCTGCTCAGAGTTTATATAATTCACACTTTTCAGTGTTAATATAACACTGGGGATTTTACTGTGCACTTAAGATCTTTCTTGAGGACCATAAAAGAGTTTATTTTGGAGTTATTGATATTCTTGAGGTCACAGGTGAGGTTGTGTGTTTGCATTCAGTTAATAAGTCATTAATAAATGGTGAGCTGTACGGAGCTTGCAGAATAATGATGACTAAGGCATGACAGTGTGATTTGAGGGTGTGTTCAGGGGAAAGTGAGAGACAGCTGAGAAAACATCAGAGATCAGATGCTGTTGTGTCGTGCTTTTCAAATGGAGCTTGCTAAGTGGTGCTCGATTATCTCTGTGTGCAAACACCATTGTGAAAGGAGAAGAAATCACATCAAACCACTTCAAAAATGTCTGTCAAATTTCTCGCTTTGATTAAATGCAGTGCTTAGATGGGAACTGCAGTCAGGGAGTGCCAAACAACACATGAAAAACACATGCGACATTGAATTCTTTGGCTATTTGTATGAATCAACCTGAATACATTAGGTAATAGAAATCATTTTTAAGGGTCAGATCTTGTCGACATACAGTAGCTCCAGCACGTTTTCATGATCAAGTCATTGTCAAACAGAGATTTTTCACATTTTGTGCAGGTTTTGGTAATACTTTACAATAAGGTTCATTAGTTAACTACATTAATTAAATAAAAGGCCATACACTTTCATGACTGCTTTTTAATACACTTTTTAAAGGATGCACTTCATAATAATGTCAAATTAAAAGTTTTACTAAGTACATATTAAATCATTATAGTTTAATAAACCTTTGCGCGTTTTAGAGAAGTACACTTATTTTAATGTGTCGACACAAACTAAAGCATGTGAAGTATTGAGTAATATTTTAAGTTGTGTCATTTTATTTTGAATACATTTGAAGTTCTATATGTTGCTATATGTATATACGACAAATGTGTAATTGTAAATTTATTTTACACATTTCATTAGAAATTACTATAAAGTATATTTTACTTTACCATATTTATGCCATATTAATACTATAGAAATAATGATGAAGTTACATGTAAAAATGCACTTAATGTTAAGTTCAAAATCATTTTTTAGACGTTTAAATTTTCTTTATTTTAAATTTGTTACTAAAAAAATTTTCTTTACAAGTTTCTTTTAACACTATTTCTGTAATAAGCACTATTTTACAAAAAAATAAAAAAATACTATGCTAAAGTGTTGATGTGGACAAGTTTTCCAGTCATCTCAATGGCAAGTGTCCCAAATCAACCTGAATTCAACTCCTAATTATTACTACTGAGGATGATGATGTGCAGAATTATGTGAATATCTGCATTTATTTGACACAGATCCTTTGTGGAGCCATTCAACTTTTACTATTGTTGTTGTTATCATTATTATTTTTTTATTAAAATATGATCTAGATTCTAGACAGTCATGCCCAGCTCATTCACTCTCAGTCAATGTTTGGATGAATCCACATGTATGTGCCAACATTGCTGCAATTTCCTCATTTTTATCAGACAAAATGCGTCACCAACCTGTTTTTATGACATTTGTTCATATTGCAACATGTACAGTCATACAGCAATTAAGCTACAGTCATTTCAAAAAGCCTTTTTTCTTTTCATTTCACTGTAAATGATTATTTGTAGCTTTCAATTTATATTGCTGCTGTATTGCAACAATGTATTTATGCAGAAACACTTTACAATAAGGTTTATTTTTATTTTTTTTACCATTAGCTACATTAGTTAACGTTAACTAACAATGAACAATATATAAATGCTTCAACAGCATTTATTAATCTTTGTTAATGTTAACCTCAGCATTTACTAATACATTTTGAAGATCTGTTGGATCTGTTAACATTAATGAATGCACTATGAACATGAACATTTTTATTAATACTGTAATAATATTTTGTGCATTATGCATGCAAACTAATCCTAACAATATTGTAAAGTGTTACCAATATTTTTTTTTAATAAATGTAATGAAATACAATATTTTTTTCAATAAATCAAATGAAATTTCAAATGAAATACATTCCTTCATTGAGGGAAAAATGTTAATCAATAAGGCAAATAAAATAGAGTTAGCATATAGTAATTTATTTCTGTGATCAAAGCTGAATTTTCAGCATCATTACTCCAGATTTGATGCTCAAGAAACATTTATGATTATTATCAATGTTGAAAACAGTTTCAATTTCAGGATTCTTTGATGAATAGTAAGTAAAAAAAACAGCATTTGAAATTTAAAACTTTTGTTACATTAAACACTAACGTTCAAAATTTGAGTTCAGTTAGAATTTTTATTTAAATTTTGGGGGGAAAGGAATAAAATAAAACAAAATTTTTATTTATCAAGGATGAATTAAATTGATCAAAAGTTACAGTTAATACATTTATAATTTTACAAAAGATTATATTTCAAATAAATGATGCTGGCAGGTGCGGGTAATGGTGAAGGAGGTGCAGGTGTGGGCCAAGGAGGATGCTGGGAACTGTAGTGCAGACAGGGACTAACACATGATTATGATGGTGACGATGACCATTATGTGGTGACTGTGACAGAACTCCCCCCTCCTGGCAGGCGCGTCCTCACACCGTACATGGTGAAACATGGGAAGGGGGGCGGGCATCCTGGAGTCCTTTAGGGTCAACAGGATCCGATGACTCCAGGACGGTACCAGCAGTTCGGGAGACCAGGGCGAAGCAGGTAGTGGCCAAAACATTCCTTTGGGTGGACAAGGCGGAGACGACCCTTCGGACGGCCATGGTGGAGACATCCCTTCGGGCAGCCATGGCAGAGAGGACCCTTCGGACAACCATGGCAGAGAGGACCCTTCGAACAGCCATGGCGGAGATGACCCTTCGGGCAGCCATGGCAGAGAAGACCCTTCGGGCGGCCATGGTGGAGACGACCTTTTGGACAGCCATGGCGGAGATGACCCTTCGGACAGCCATGGCAGAGAAGACCCTTCGGGCGGCCATGGTGGAGACGACCCTTCGGACAGCCATGGCGGAGATGACCCTTCGGACAGCCATAGCAGAGAAGACCCTTCGGACGGCCATGGTGGAGACGACCCTTTGGACAGCCATGGCAGAGATGACCCTTCGGACAGCCATGGCGGAGATGACCCTTCGGACAGCCATGGCGGAGATGACCCTTCGGGCAGCCATGGCAGAGAAGACCCTTCGGGCGGCCATGGTGGAGACGACCCTTCGGACAGCCATGGCGGAGATGACCCTTCGGGCAGCCATGGCGGAGATGACCCTTCGGGCAGCCATGGCAGAGAAGACCCTTCGGGCGGCCATGGTGGAGACGACCCTTTGGACAGCCATGGCAGAGAAGACCCTTCGGACGGCTATGGTGGAGACGACCCTTTGGACAGCCATGGCGGAGATGACCCTTCGAACAGCCATGGCGGAGATGACCCTTCGGGCAGCCATGGCAGAGAAGACCCTTCGGGCGGCCATGGTGGAGACGACCCTTCGGACAGCCATGGCGGAGATGACCCTTCGGGCAGCCATGGCGGAGATGACCCTTCGGGCAGCCATGGCAGAGAAGACCCTTCGGGCGGCCATGGTGGAGACGACCCTTCGGACAGCCATGGCAGAGAAGACCCTTCGGGCGGCCATGGTGGAGACGACCCTTCGGACAGTCATGGCGGAGATGACCCTTCGGGCAGCCATGGCGGAGATGACCCTTCGGGCAGCCATGGCAGAGAAGACCCTTCGGGCGGCCATGGTGGAGACGAACCTTCGGGCAGCCATGGCTGAGAGGACCCTTTGGACGGCCATGGCGGAGATGACCCTTCGGACAGCCATGGCAAAGAAGACACTTCGGACGGCTATGGTGGAGACATCCCTTCGGGCAGCCATGGCAGTGAATACCCTTCGGGCGGCCATAGTGGAGACGACCCTTTGGACAGCCATGGTGGAGAAGACACTTCGGGTGGCCATGGTGGAGACATCCCTTCAGGCGGCCATGGTGGAGACGACCTTTCGGACTGTCATGACGGAGATGACCATTCAGATGGCCATGGTGGAGACGGTCTGGCCACTCTGGCAGAGGATGTCAGAGGATCTCAGTAGACATGAAGTGAAGCTGGACAGACATGACGTAAATCTCAGGGTGGACATACATGACGACATGAAGATCAGACTGGACAGGCATTAGGCATAATGTGGAGATTAGGCTGGTCAGGCATGACGTGAAGATCAGGCTGGACAGACATGACGTGAAGATCAGGCTGGACAGACATGACGTGAAGATCAGGCTGGTCAGTGATGACAGTAGTCTGTTCCTCGAATTTTAAAATCCAAAAAACGTCCAAACCCATCTAAGGTTAAAAATTTAATTGATGTTCAACAAATAAACAACAGATATAAGACACATGAGCAAACAATAAAGCTTGGATTGCTGAATATTCGATCCCTTACTTCAAAAGCGCTCATAGTTAATGATATGATTTCATATTTTTACCAAACCAAATGCTTACATTACTTTAAGTGAGTCAACCACAAGATTACAGTTATAAACATGAGCCTCGTCTGAAAGGCAAAGGCGGTGTTGTGGTAATTTATATTTTCAAAACCACTAAGAAATCTAGTTTTAAATATACTTCTTTTGAAGTGTTGGTGCTTAGTGTAAAATATATATAGTGTAAATGATAAATCAAATGATAAAATGAGAATTCTGCTGGCTACTGTATACAGGCCACCAGGGCTCCATAAAGATATTAACAAAGAATTAGCTGACTTTCTATTAGAATAAGTATCGGCTACAGATAAAGTACTAATTGTTGGTGATTTTAATATACATAGATAATGAAAAATATGCGAATGGCATTTAAAGACATTGTAAACTCAATTGGAGTTAGACAACACATGTCAGGACCTACTCATTGTCGTAATCATACTCTAGATCTAATACTATCACATGAATAGATGTTGATACTGTTGAAATTCTGCAGCAGAGTGATGACATCTCATTTCTCTGCTTATTTTTCAACGCTATTACAAGAAAATAAACATAATCCAGATATTTATTTGAACAAGTGGCTAAACTAACAAAAAATAAAGCTTCTAGCCCAGAAGTTTCTAAGCAACACAGCAGTAATGATTTTATGAACTTCTTCACTTATAAGATCGATAATATCAGGGACAAAATTATAACTATGCAACCGTCTACTACAGTATCGGATCAGGGGGTGCATTGTTGTCTCCCTGAGGAAAAAATTGATTCATTTGTTGCTATAGGAGAGGAAGAATTTTGCAAACTTGTTAATTCATCTAAATCAACAACTTGTATCCTAGACCCTATACCGACTAAACCACTGAAAGAGATGCTTCTAGATGTCATAGATCCTCTTCTTACAGTAATATCATTAATTCGTCTTTGTCACTAGGATACGTACCAAAAACCTTTAAGCTGATCCTACAGAGTTAGTTAATTACAGGCCAATCTCGAATATGCCTTTTCTGTCAAATATATTAGAAAAGAAGTATCCTCACACCTGTGTTCCTTTCTCGAAAGAAATGATATCTGCGAGGATTTTCAGTCTGGATTTAGACTGTACCATAGTACTGAGACAGCTCTCATCAGAGTCACAATTGATTTGCTCTTCTCATCCGATCGTGGTTGTATCTCTATATTAGTGTTACTCGATCTTAGTGCTGCATTTGACACAATTGACCACACCATTCTTTAAAATAGACTAGAAAACTATGTTGGCATTTGTGGAATTGCATTGGCATGGTTTAAATCATACTTATCTGACCGTTATCAGTTTGTAGCAGTAAATGAAGAGATGTCTTATTGGGTCACAAGTACCACAAGGCTCAGTATTAGGACCGCTGCTGTTCACTCTGTGCATGCTACCATTAGGATATCATTAGGAAACATGCAATAAGTTTTCACTGTTGTGCCGATGATACTCTGCTGCATTTTTCTTCAAAACCTAACGAAACTTATCAATTCACAAAATCGATACATAAAAAATTGAATGACTAGTCATTTTCTACTAATAAATTCTGAAAAAAAACAGAAATTCTAATTATTGGACAAAAACTTACACACGTAACAGAATACTGTCTAACACTTGATGGCTGCTCTGTTAAGTCTTTGTCGTCGGTTAGGAACCTGGGTGTGCTCTTTGATGCCAATATTTCATTTGAAAGTCACATGTCTTGTATCTGTAAAACCCTATTTTTTCCATCCTAGAAATATTTCTAAATTACACCATATGCTCTCATTGACAAATGCGGAACAGTTACTTCAAGCGTTCATGACCTCAAGGCTAGATTATTGTAATGCTCTACTGGGTGGTTGCCCTGCGTTCTTAATAAACAAACTTCAGATAGTCCAAAACACTGCAGCTCGAGTTCTTACCAGAACCAGGAAGTATGACCATATTAGCATTGGCTGCATTGGCTGCCTATTAAACATAAATTTTAAAATATTGCTGATTACTTACAAAGCACTACATGGTTTAGCTCCGCAGTACTTGAGCAAGCTCTTAAAGCTCAAGATCAAGCTCATTATATTCCTTCACTTCTATTGCAATCTTAAAGTTCTGGCCAGTTGATAATACCTAGAATATCAAAATCGACTGCAGGCGGGAGATCCTTTTCCTATTTAGCACCAAAACATTAGAACAGTCTTCCTAAACTTGTCTGGGAAGCAGACACGCTCTGTTAGTTCAAAGTAATACATTATCGACTTCTATAATCGACTTCAACAGTGTCTTGGTAGACCTAGAATTATATAAGTTGTGTAACTTTCACTGAAAACACTATTTTAAGGATCTAAGTGCATGGTCTAAAGCAGATTGTAAAAATTGATATGTTATATGTACACAATAGTATTGTGACAACACATTACAAGCAATGTTAATAATTAAATGTAATAAATAAGAAGTGAGTGAGAATTTACCAAATTAACTCCTTAAAAGTCAGCCATTTAAAATGAGTAAAATCTTTAAAAAATACAGACGTCAAAGATGAAATTAATAACTCTTTATTTTTGATTGCCAACATTGAAGACACCAGATGATAACTTGCAGAATCACTGAAGGCAAGAGAAACACAAGAACCCCGACTGACTTCAGCCACAGACTTAGATGAAATCAACAGAAAAGACGGTCCCACTTTATATTAAGTGGCTTTAAATACTATGTACTTTCATTGAACAATAAGTACAATGTATTATTGTGGTCCTGTTGTATTGTAAAACACTTTTGCTGCTATTGAGGTGTGGTACGGGTAAGGTTAGGGACAGGTGTGGTGGTATGGGTAGGTTTAAGGGTAGGTTAAGGTGTGAGGGGAGGGTCAACTGTGTAATTACAAATGTAATTACATAAATTATTTATAGCTGTAATTACATGCTGGAATTTTAAAATGTAAGTACAATGTAAAAACATGTATGTACACAATAAGTCCATTGTATCAAATTATTAATTTCAATGTAATTACATAGTACTTAAAGCCACTTAATATAAAGTGGGACCGAAAAGACATTACAATGAAACTACAGACTTGGAGATCTGCATCTACAGTCCCCCACCCAGAGTCCCGCATTCTCAGACACCTCGTTTTTCAAGACAGCGCCTCATATCAAATTGTTTTGGATAAACATGTGAAGAACTTAAGCTGAAGCGTAAGTATCGTCAATTTTTTTTTAGCGAATCGTAGGCTACTCATTCGATTTCTTTTTTAATCAAACTACTTTAAGCTCATCGATGCACCAACATACACTCAAAAAAATGTATGTTGGCTTTAATTAATTTTATTTCGTCAACAGGTTCCACATAACTGGATTACGTTAAACAAACATAATTTGTTCATGTAACTTCAACATCATGAAATTAAGTAATTTTAACTGACCCAAATTAAGTAGTCTCAACATGAATTTTGAATGGCTTCCTGATATGATTCAGGTATTTTTTATATTCATTAATTCATTGATATTTCATTTATTTTAGTGACAAATAATTAAACTGATAGACGATAGCTAGCTATTTGCTAGCAGTAGCACATAATAAAATCTTAAATGCTAAGTTATCCATGCTCCTTCAACCAAAGCAATAGAAATGGTTCTAATAATTCCAATGTAATTTTACATTAAACACAATTACACACAATCAAGTCTTCGCCTTTTCTAAATTTCTCAAAAAAAGAAAAGATAAATAACACTTAATTTTAACATTTATTGTCTCTTAATTCAACCATATGCAAAGCATGCTGGGAACTAACAAGCACCACCCAGTTTCAGTTAAAGCAACACAAATCAATCATGTAATCCAACACAAACGGATTAAGTAAACTTAAATTTTACATTTATTTAAGCAGATTGAACACAATCAAATTAAGTTCGAGCAAAATGGCAGTGGACTGGCACTATACTGTCATCCTCTGGATGTACAACACGTAAAGATTTTGTACCGTTAAGTTGAGACATGATTACATAGACCTTAATAGAAAAAAACATTTCAAGTCAAAAAACACAATTATTATAAGTAAACTAAATATAAATCTATTATGTAAAGTGCACAACCTTCCTAGTTCACTTCATGTAACATTTGTAAAGATAGTTTGTAACAAAATTTGAGCTGTTAATGTATGCTTTCCTGAACAATATTGTTCCAGACATTCATAATATACAGAAATCAAGAATTAATATGAATCTCAACAATGGTAACATAATTTATGCCGCAATGCATGCTGGCAGTCATAAGTTTTATACTATGGTGGCTCCCATGATGCATTGCTGCATGAAGCATGTCATCATTGCTGGGATTCACATGTTGATCCTTGATCATACTAACCTTTAAATAACATTATAGTAACATTTAGAAATTAGACCTATTTATGTTCTATGTATCAACTTTCCTTGATTGTTGAATTTTTCCACTAAAATTAAGTTGAAAGAACTTATTTGGTTGTCTCTCTGATGAAGGTTTGTAGGAGTGTTTCAAATGTTTAAGATGACCAAGCCAAAAAAAGAAAGAAAAAAAGGGTTTTTAATCTTTCTAAAGAGAATTCCTTGGAGATTTTTGCTACATATGATTATCCCATCCAAAGAGCACCTCAAGCAAACATTTTGAGTCCTGGAAGCGTTCCTCAGACATTTGAAAGAACGTTTGAGGAACATTAAACTTTTTAAAACACATTCTTTTAAAGTCCAGAAAACTGGATGTTTTTTACGTTCCCAGAACCAAGACTGAATATCTGGAAAATGTTCTTAACTGGGTTAACCCCTAAATGTACTCTCCTAATGCAATCCCTTGTAATGCTGTGAACTACAGATTCAGAGCTACGTTTCTCAAAGCATTGTGAGCTGAGTTGATCGTAGATACCATTGGTGCCAAAGAGTTTACGATGCCCTGGACAGTGGATCTGTTCCCAGCAAGATGAAAGATTTTGATCCACTTCAAATGTTGACTGCTGTATTTAATTTCAACAAACCCAGAAATTAGACATTAGGCTACCACATGAAGTACATTTTCTAAGTTGACTAAAAAAAAAAAATAAAAATAAAAAAAACATTTTAAGAGAATAATCACAATATATGGGCTTTAAGGCTATGTGTTTGTGGCCAAACGATGTGTCCATGATTTTCCAGAGATGAATGGGATTGTTCATGTACAGCTCTCCGGGTATTTCTACACACAGCTTTGAGCTTGTACCGCCATCTGCAGTTGGGACAGGACCCAATATAGAAATCAGCACTGACTAGACAGAATTCAACAGTGAATCGTGATTAAAAGTGATGTATGTAACTTTTTCACTCTACTAAAGCATAAAATACCATAATATGTTTGCATATATTGAGGAAACATGCTAAGTTCACAAACTCGTTTCTCTGAAAAAACATTTCTACTGCCGGTAATTTTACTGTGAAATGTGCATTTCCAGGCTGGAAAGTTTGTTTTTGTTTTGGTCTGTGATACTCTAGTTGCCAATTTGCATTGTTTGCATAATTTTAATCCTCCCCTGCTGAGATAAATTGAGGGATTTAATGTAGTCTTTTATCATCAGTTCATTTCATCTAAGACTGTGGTTGAAGAAAGTTGTAGTTCTTGTGTTTCTCTTTCCTTATTCAGTGATTCTGCTTATTATCATCATCGTCAGCCGTCTTCAATAATGCTCAATCATCACTTAATTATATTTATGTATATTTGTGGCCATCTCAGATTAAACTTCATGACATTTACCTTTATTCAAGGAAGAAGACCTGTTTTTTTCAGAATTTGAATGTCTGTATGTTTAAGGAAATTTAGCAGTTTTATATAAAACAAAAGGGAAATTATTGTTAAATATTACTGTATTTTCTCATATATTTCTCATATAACAAAATAAATATGTTTTTACTAGGGGTGGGCCGTTATCGGCGTTAACGTGCTGCGTTAACATGAGACTCTTACGGAGCCCCTCTAGTCCCACTTTGGTAAAAAAAATTAATTATAACTATCTTGTGGCCACAAGATAGTAACTCGTGGCCACAAGATAGTAACTCGTGGCCACAAGATAGTAACTCGTGGCCTCAAAATAGTAACTCGTGGCCTCAAGATAGTAACTCGTGGCCACAAGATAGTAACTCGTGGCCACAAGATAGTAACTCGTGGCCTCAAGATAGTAACTCGTGGCCACAAGATAGTAACTCGTGGCCTCAAGATAGTAACTCGTGGCCTCAAGATAGTAACTCGTGGCCTCAAGATAGTAACTCGTGGCCTCAAGATAGTAACTCGTGGCCTCAAGATAGTAACTCGTGGCCTCAAGATAGTAACTCGTGGCCTCAAGATAGTAACTCGTGGCCACGAGATACTAACTCGTGGCCTCGAGATAGTAACTCGTGGCCTCAAGATACTAACTCTATCTTGAGGCCACGAGTTACTATCTTGTGGCCACGAGTTACTATCTTGAGGCCACAAGTTACTATCTCGTGGCCACGAGTTACTATCTCGTGGCCACGAGTTACTATCTCGTGGCCACGAGTTCTGGTCTTTTCAAGATCGGATACAGAAAACGTATAAAGTGATTTCAGAGCATCCGTTAACTGAATTAATTGAGAATCTCACCTGAAAATCTAATAACATCAGCAATTGTCATTCAAGCAGCTGATTTCAGTATTAGGCTATGCATTATATGCATTCATCAGATCCCACTCTATTTATTTGTATTGTAAGAAAAAGAGCTTCCCGGACACTACAAAATAATTCATTTCGTGTTACATAGAAGAAAAGTAGATCAAATGGGTTTAGAATTACAAAAGAAATCCTTATGAAAAAAAAAAAACAACAACAAAAATGATTTAGTTATTTTTTTGTGCTATTTAAAACTAGGGTTGACAATAGAATAAAATAATTATGATTACTTTCATTATTTATAATAATATGAACATTCCAGTGTTAAATCTTGTATAAAACATATTAAGGCCTAATTACAAACTACCTGCGAGGTTATTTATTTGGGTATAGCACACGCCTTTGGTAGAATTCAAATGAGCCATTTTAATCTAGATTAATCTAGATTAATTTCAAAATTAATCTAGATTAAAAAAAAATAATCTATGCCCACCTCTAGTTTTTACAGTTATTAACTTAATTGTAGTTCATTGTATAGTAGTTGACCTCACACATACAAACTAGTTAACTGTAACTGAAAGTTTACTGCTCAATGTAAACTTAAATGTATCATTTTATAAACTAAAAAGGGGGCCAATTCTGTCCAGAGAATTACTGAAATAGTACACTTTCAAGTGTATGTGTAAATCTCCAACATAAAACAATACATCTCCTAGTTTATATCCTTCATTAATGATAGTTAATGAAATTCCTCAAATACATTTGTAAATGAATATGTACAATCTACTTGTCTAAAAAAATGTAAAGTTTTAAATACAATATGAAATCAAATTCACAGACACATCCAGAAATAGTGTAGATCCAAATCACCATTGAAAACAGTGCAACAATCAAATCAGTAATAATAATAAGAAGAATAAGAATAATGATATGTGTAGTTTTCATGATCATCCAGCAAATCTTCATTGTCCCAGATATTCCTCTTTGTTTCTTTGCAAATCCCTGTATTTGTGACAATGATAACAATGATGACATAAATAATGTCAATGAACAAAAAAAAACAGAAGCAGATTTTGTCCAAGCGGTCAACAAACGCCTCGTTGCTCTTTGCCACTTGCTCTTTTTGGTCAATGTTTTCCAAAAAGTTCACAATTTTTTGGAGGGAAGCCACCTCTGAAAGCAGATCGCTGGATTTTGTTGTAGTAATCACACCAAGATCTGCTAATGGAGACACCACACACACACACAACACATATATTATATATACATCAGTGGTGTAGTCTAGTTTTTTGTATTGAATATAAAAACGATGTTGAATGAAAACTTATAATATTCATTTAAAATTATGTTTTATAAATTTGATTATTGTTATTTTAAAAAGTACATCTTACTGTGCAATTTCTTTCATAATTTCTTCGAGTTATTACTTTCTCTCGATAACTAGTGTTGTTTTTGGCGGCCTGTTTTAATTTTAGTTTTAGTCTAGTCTTTGTGTCAAGCTGACATTTTAGTTTTTTTTAGTTTTAGTCACCTTCATACTCTTTTTAGTCTAGTCTAGTTTTAGTCGACGAAAACTGATGACATTTTAGTCTAGTTTTAGTCGACGAAAACCGATGACATTTTAGTCTAGTTTTAGTCAATGAAAATTGTATTTTAGTCTCTTTTTAGTAGGCAATTCTATTTAACCCAGTCAATGTATAAGAAGCCTACCTATTAATAGGCTAGCCTATACGAAACCATTTTTTTTTCTTATAGTTATCTTCTTATATTATTGTTAGCTTATAGACTCAAGAATACATCCAGGAAGACGCTCTGAATTTAATTTACAACATATTTATTTTACCAACCAAACATGTTAGTAGCCTACACACATGATGAAATGAAAGTTTTTCCAAATGTCATTTCTTCTTTTTCTCCCAAAGATGAATCCCTTTCTCTCTGTCAGACTTAACTTTGTTTGTTGTTTGAAACAGCTGTAACTCACGCAACTGCTTCTTCTAAATAATGCCGCAAATGGGGCTCGAGGATCTGAAGTCGCATGCGTTTGCACAGTGCGATCTAATGCAGCCCCTGAAGTGACACAGGAAACAGAAATGCTGCATACTAATAATGCAAGTAGGCTAAGCGAGACGAAATAACGTTAAATAACATTTCGTCTCGTCTCGTTTTGGTCAATAAAAATGAAGAGACATTTTAGCATAGTTTTTATTTTTGTAAACCACATTTAGTCTCGTTTTTATTCGTCAACGATATTGCATTATACATTTAGTTATAGTCATCGTCACAAGACCAGCATTTACGTTGCGTCTCGTATCGTTTTCGTCACGTGATAAAGGTTCGTTATGATGATATTTCGTCATAATTTTCATTGACGAAAGCAACACTATCTATAACAACATACCAAAAATAAGAGGCCAACTAAAGCAAACACTGATCTCCATAATGGTAACCAATTACGATTTTCTCCTTCAGAGATTCTGATGTTACGGTGACTTCAAATGAAACACAGAGTTAAACCTCTGTTAATTCTCAATAAAATCTTCTGTAGAAGTCTGACAGAAATAAAGTCAGTCTGGGTTAGTAATAAGTGAAGCTGGTAATGCTGTTTGTGGATTTGTTTAATCCTCCTCTGCTGAGATCTTCAGATTTAATGTCTTCTTTTCTCTTCAGGTGATTTCATCAAAGACTGTGTCTGTAGTTCTTGTTCTGCTCGTCTCTTTTTCTATTCTCTTCTTTCCTTCAGTGATTCTGTTTGTTAACAGGCTTATTAAGGTTGAGATGACTCCATGTTAAATACACACAGATTTTGTGGCTCAGATAAAGTCCAGTTGTGGTTTATTTCTTTGCTGCTCTTGGCTGACATGTGGCATTGCTATGGCCTGCTTGTGGCCCAGATCTGGCAAACAGGAGTGGGCCACCCAAGGGCCGTCATTCCATGCTGCATGTGGGCCAGATCTGCATCCCACAAGTGCCAGATGTGGGCCGGATCTGGGCCGAAACAATGTTGCTATCTGGGACCGGCCTCAAAATGCTTTGGGATAATTGCCTGTTCTCTGTGAATGAGTGCTCACAGTTTATTTCAATAGCAGTCTTTTTGAGCTTTAATATTCATAGAGATAGACATATCGAGATTTGATTCGTTGTACATCCCTTCTTTTGATTTATTCATTCAAGAATGTCCAAATTCTGTGACATTCCGCTTTACAGTAGGCTAATTTACATTTGTGAGTGGATTCCGCAATCTGATCCGTGCCGCTGCGCAAACACAGACGGGGTGAATTTATGAATGAAAGTTTGAAAGTTCTGTCACAAAACGATGTAGTTATGAATCCTCACGATTTTTTAATTGGGTATACAGAAATCCTTGACTAGTGGGTATATGGCGTATACCTGCGTATCACGTAGAATACCACTGATATATATATATATATATATATATATATATATATATATAAATGCATAAACATACAAGCTATTTATTCTTTATGTTTGCTGTATTTAGTATTCTCTTACCTTCATCCTGACCAAGGCTGGCAGTTGTTTGGGGGGTTTTGATGTTTTTTGAAGGCAGAAATCTGTTATCCATTGTCAGACGTGTCAACACAATAGACACCACCATGCTCAACACCAGATTGACCAGACAGAAGCAGAAGTGATAATCTTTGGAACAAAATCCAGAGCAAACAATAATTTACCTATGCAGAGCATAATTGTAGATGAATAAAAAAATAAACTGTACAGTATTATAAGTTATGTAAAAATCAGTGTCACATCAGCAAACCCCTGGGGTACCTCAGGGTTCAGTGCTTGGGACCCTTCTCTTTTCAATATACATGTAGCACATAAGACCTATCATCTGTTCACAAAGTTCTTCTTACCACTGCTATGCTAACAACAGTAACACCACTGATTCCAGAGTGCACACATTTATGAACGCCTTTATGAAACAAGAGAAAGTTCCTCATCGTTCCAACAGCAAAATCCCCAATGTTTATTCAACACTGCTCAGAGTACAACACTCTACAGAGTGTTAAAGTAACACTGAAGCAGTGTTAGAGAGTTTACAACATAATAAGGGGAAAAAAGACTAAAAGTTGTATGTTATTTATAGTTTTTTTCAACAACATTCATTTTTGTTTATACAGATAATATTTAATATTTGGAAATTATTCTTTGGACACACACAGACATCAAGAATCCCCATATGAATCTCAACAATGATTAAATGCTTTATGCCCCAATGCATTCTGGGAGGCACCATAGTTTAAAAGTCTTGGCTCCCAGCATCCATTGTAGCATAAAGCATGTCACCATTGTTGAGATTCATATACTGATTCTTGACATGTATGTAAAAATTCATAATGTCTACTCTGTGTCCAGAAAGGTTTAAGTTATTTATTAAAACAACTTTTAGTTAGGGATAATATTAGATAACCATTCTATTTTTTATTATGAAAACTACTTCACCTGAACACCTTTGTTTATTGTTTCCTTTGCAATAATAGAAATAAAAATGTATATTTTTGTGCATTTATTTAAAGACGGCATGTACCCGTATTTTCCGCACTATAAGGCGCACTTAAAAGCCTTCAATTTTCTCAAAAACGACAGTGCGCTTTATAATCCGGGGCGCCTTATAAATGGATCAATTGGTTAATAACGCTCCGCGTTATGAGCTAACTCGCGCTCATATAATCAATAATCAAACCACTGTTCCAGGCGCTGCTCGCGCGTCACAGAATGTTCATAAAGCGCTCAACGCAGTTTGCTTCGCGCTCCACTCAAATCGCCCCCCCCCCGCTCGCTCTAAAAACAAAAAAAATCAGCATGTATTTTTATTTCACTTTTGAGCTAGACCACAGCCTTACCTTACAAAGAACTAAACAAAGACCAACAACATTTTCCAAACAGAAATGTTTCATTTCAAATTACAAATTAGGACTAGCAAGAACAGGAATGTAGCATACACAAAAAGTAAATTAACTATAGGCCAGAATTTTGATAACTGAACTTTTGCCCAACGCACACGATAAAAATGTAAATGGGCTTATAACCATTGTACACAAAATATATATGTGCCTACATAAATGTTTAAAAGTAGCTAGGCTAATTAATTATTAGGCCAGATTTTGATAAGCCTAACTGATTTTTGCACAGCACGCACTATTAAAATTTAAATTGGCTTAGGCCTATATCATCTGTACACACACAAAAAAAACGGAAAAAAAAACCTGTAAAATTAAATGAATCAATGGGCCTAATTATATATAAAAATCATCTACATCAACATCAATGTGTTAAATTAAATAAAATTAGGTAACTATTAGGTCACCAGACGCCTCTAATTGAACTTTTGAAATTCGTAATTCAGACTTTTTTTTCTTGTAATTGTGAGATCCAAACTCACAATTTTGATTATAAAGTTAAATTTAACTAATTGTGCTCACCTGGTCCGCGTGTGCTTTCCTCACTATGTTTTCTTCCCACATATCTCGTTTTGTGCCACATATACGCAGATGGTTTGTTGAGCTACATGCAATAGACCTTTTTGCAAGATGTAAACAACACTGGTCCAGAAACACTCCCTGTTTCAGTTTGTAACTGTTTTCTTTATTTCACATGTAAAGAAAAAAATCTTAAAGATGTTTGTTTAACTTTTTGATTCAGTTTCATACGTTCTGTTGGTTGTATTTTATCCCAGCTTTTATGTAGTGTTAAAAAACTGAAACAGGAAGTGCTTCTGGAGCAGTGTTGTTTACATCTTGCAAAATGGTCTATAGTCGTGTCTAACTCTTTGTTGCAGTTACCTGTCTATCCCTGGTAAAGTTTTGCTCTTTTTTCTCTTTCAATTTGTTTATTCTAGGATAATTTAGCATTGGTAGTAACTTTAACCATCCTAAATGTGTCCTAGACAGCAATAAAATGTTACTTCTGTTGTACTGCATCACAATATGACTGTTACCCAGGGCACTAACATGTGTGCAATAGGCCTGTCGTTTTGTTCTTTTACTTACGAAGGATAGGGCTACATTGTCCACCACTGCTTAGGTGATCATTGAGGATGAGGAGGAACATGGTGAAACTCAGGACTAAGGTGACCTTAAGGCTGTTGCGTTCTCCTCCTTGAACGGGCAGAGAAAAGGTCACCAGGTCAGCCAGCATTATTAACACACTGGGCAGGATCAGGGTCACAACAGCACTGAAAGGACTAATGGATAAAGAGACCTGTTAACAGACAGGAGAAAGAATACATATCAGTTTAATATTTTTGTCTTCACTACACAGATGAACACCAATATTCTTTAAGAATGTGGTCCTTCTTTGCCTTTTAGTAAATGGTAGCGCAGTCAACATTTTTAATTGTATAGATATGTATAATATTTGTTCAAAACATGTAAAGGTCCCCTAACATGGGGTTATTTTATTATTTTACAATGTTTCCTGGGTTGCCCTTATAATGCTAGTATGTTTTTTTACCTTGAGTTTTTTTTTTTTTTTACCTAGACCTAGTTTTTTACACTATAGACTCCCTAAATTCAAAATTTGGCTGCATAGTTTAGATCAGCCGGAACCAGGAAAACGTGCGTTCTAAACTACTTAGAACAATATCCAAGGCTGCATCGAAAGGTAACTTCGCATCTGCTGCCATGTTGGATCCATAAGTATAAACAAACTGCTTTGGTGTGTCGCATAGACGTCGCCATCGTCTTGCTGCTCCATCCCCGTTCTGTGATTGGTCCCCTCGCTGAGGTGAAATTTTGGTCCATCGTATCCAGACTGCCTAGCACTGTGAATAAAATCGTGCTGCGCAAATGCAGTATGGGGAAACCCAGGCTAAGTAAAAGCAAGAATCAGAATGAAGTCAATAGTTACCAAGAGACAGGTGCGGTTTTCAGGTGTTTCTTG
Organism: Pimephales promelas; assembly: GCF_988280905.1. Taxonomy (NCBI): domain Eukaryota; kingdom Metazoa; phylum Chordata; class Actinopteri; order Cypriniformes; family Leuciscidae; genus Pimephales; species Pimephales promelas. The sequence continues at coordinate 41,773,698 of NC_142771.1, forward strand.
TGGTATTGTCACATTCACAGTGTTCCACTCTCCTTGAATGCTGTTAATCACAGATATGTTTGTAAATGGATTCACAGTAAGCCCACAACCTAAATCAACACAAACCAAAGAACATTTAGCTGCTAAGCAGTTATTTAGATATATTTTCCATGTTTTCTATGTTAAATGTGGCAACATTTGATCATTTATTCTGGAAGAATGGTTAAGAACAAATGATTAACTTAATCAACTCTTCACTTAAAATGTCATCTTACCTCTTTGGCTCCATCCATTGATCGCCACACAACAATCGCCATTCACAAAGGGATAGGTGAAAAGGCTGATATCATCACAGCCCACTGCTATGTACAAGATAAGGGCATAGTCCACATTTCCATACTTCGACACCAGTACATCATTTGTGTACGGCTTCATGGTTACATCTATCCTGAAAGACAGAGAACATGTCATCCAGCTGAACCATTCAAGAAAGGAACCATCCAGTGAAGATTTTAATTAACCAAGCTATCTTATTTTGTTTAGGTTCAACTGTCCTCATGTCCAGTTAATTTATATATACTCATATTCTTCACGGTGACAGTTACAGTTTATAGCAGTTGTGTCACTGGCAATGCAGGCACTATGCAGTTAGGGACAGTGTTATGATTAAGTAATCTTTAATTAGTTCACCCAAAATGTTCCACATACTGTGGAACACAATAGAAGATGTTTTGAAATTATGATTTGTATTTTGGATGATAACTGTTTTTTTATGGTTTTTTTTTTTTTTGCAACAAAATTTCATTAGATGCTTATAGGTTTGGAACAACAAAAACTGTACTGAGAAATTCGTACTGCCAAACTATACCCTCAGTTTTGCAGTTTGTATTCACAGATCCATAAAAAAAAAAAAAAAAAAAAAAATCGGTATTTTCCCAGCTAACAGAATTTTGTTATCAGAACGTTCTCTAAATATTCAGTGTTGGTTCTGGGAACGTGAAAAATGTCCAGTTTTCTTGAGGAATTTATTTTAAAAGGTATAATGTTCCTCAAACGTTCATTAAACGAAATTTTCGATTAAAAATTCAACATGATAGTGATGTTGATTTCTAACATTCCAAGAACATAAAAATGTCCAGTTTCCTAAATGTTACTACACAGCAAAAACTCGAGAGTGTTAAAGACTCAAGAGTGTTAAAGTGTTAAAATTTGAGTGTTAAATAAACACTGAAGAGCGTTAAAGTTAATGTGCTATTTAAGTTATTGATTGAGTGATGATTGAGCATTATTGAAGACACCTGATGATAACAAGCAGAGTCACTGAGGAAGAAAATTCAAAATTTAGTCACCATTATGGAGATCAGTGTTTGGTTTAGATGGGCAGTTGACCTTTGCATGTTTAACTTAAGAGTTTGTTTGGCTGCCATACATGAGTTATGATCGCCAGATGAACAAAAAAATAAAGTGCTCTGATGGTGTTGTTTGTGTTCTGACATAATTGTTATTTCACAATCATATGACCTAAATCACTGAACTCAAGCAGTCCTAATCTCTGATTAGAATGTATATTGGTCACTACAGAATCAAACTGATTTAACAGCATAAACTCCAGATATTTCAACATAATCCAAAAGATTTCTTTAAAATTGTTCTGATCAAAAGTCATTGAAAATTGAATTTTGGTTTGTTTGGACACACAGATATCAATAATCAGCCTGTGATTCTCAACAATGGTGACATTAATAAAGCATATTTCAGTGCATTCTGGGTGCCACCAATCAAAACTCATTCATAGCTCCCATCATACATTATGGTATGAATAAATTATGATCTGAATTGTCTTACGAATCTCCTTTTCCTAATCAAATATTCTTTGTGTCACCATTGTGGAGATTCATACACTGAATCTATATGTCTGAGTGTGCCTGAGAAAAAGTTAGAAATTATTAACCTTATATTGAACAACTTGTAACTTATACGGTTGAATTACTTTGATTCTCTAATGACCAATATTCTTTCTAATCAGAGATTAGTACTACTTAAATTCAGTGATTCAGGTCATATGATTGTGAAATAATGATTATGTTGTAACATAACTAACAATATAAATTCACATTTTCACTTTGTTCATCTGGCGATCATAACTCATGTAAGACAGCCAAACAAAATCCAAAGTTAAACATGCTAAGGTCAACTGCCCAACTAAACCAAACACTGATCTCCATAGTGGTGACTAAAATTTGAGTTTTCTTCTTCAGTGATTCTGCTTATCATCAGGTGTCTTCAATAATGCTCAGTCATCACTCAATCAAACTTAGCACATTAACTTTAACACTCATCAGTGTTTATTTAACACTCAAATTTGAACACTTTAACACTCTTGAGTCTTTACCCTCTCAAGTTTTTTCTATGTAGTAACATTCAGGAAACTGGACATTTTTATGTTCTTGGAATGTTAGAAATCAACATCACTATCATGTTGAATTTTTAATCGAAAATTACGTTTAATGAACGTTTGAGGAACATTATACTTTTTAAAACATGTTCCTCTAACGTCAAGAAAACTGGACATTTTTCACGTTCCCAGTACCAACACTGAATATTTAGAGAACGTTCTTATTACATTTCTGTTAGCTGGGTTACACTTAAAGCCCTGTTTCAAGATCGATTCTGATAAAATAAAACGGTTAAGATTAAAATTTGGACACATGCTGCTGTCCCGAGAAAATTTCGGTTTCTGTGTTTGCAAAAGGTTGTAAAACCTTTTGGAAAGCATTTATTGCAGCGATTAAAAAAAATCTAATTATGTTGACGTTACATGAACAAATTATGTTTTTTTAATGTAACCCAGTAATGTGGAACCTGTTGACATAAAAAAGTTAATTAAAGCCAACATATGATTTTTTTTCATATGATGCCACAAAAAATCTGTTCTGAGATCACTTACGCATTGTCCAAAACTAACACAGGAGTCCATATTTTGTCAACTGGTAACAAAACGTATGAAGCATTAGATGTATTTCCATTCCACCTTAGATCCTGATCATTCCACTCCTATAGAGAGAAAATATACTTCTAAACACTTTGAGCTAACATTTTTCCCATCAAATCATTGCAAACATTTGTTAGAAGGTCAGGATAACTGCTTTGAGAGTTTTTCGGGAACAGTTTTATTTTTTATTTTTTGGAAAAGTAACATAAAAAATGTATACTTACCATGTTTACCTTGACACGGCAGCTTATTTGCATGTTTTTCGTATCCTAAACATGGTGACAGACTTAATTTTTTTGCATGAAAATTATTACACTGAAAAAAAATTCTATTGATAACAAATAAGTTTGTCATCACATTTTGATGCTCGAACATGAAAAAAAAAATACAAAGAAATGATAAAAACACTCTGATACTTACAAAAGACATTGTCTCATACTGCATTGAAGTGATGGTTACATTGACGGAACAATCATTACCCTGTGGTGCGCTCTTCAATTTCTTATTAACTATCATATTTGCCAGACATCGATTGTTACATGAATCTGTCATGACTGTTAGACCAGATTAACATATTATAAACATTACTTTCTAAATCAAAAGGCATTGCAGACATCAACAAAACATTTGACAATCCTGAAAATTACACTAAAACGTCTAGAAATACGTACCAATCAGACATGAAAAGTTGAAGAACAACAAAAAGATCCAGCGTTGAAGAACCATTTTAGACACTACCAAAAAAAAAGAAAGAAAGAAAATTACTTCTCTTATATTCAAACGTCAAGTCAAGTCAAGTCACATTTATTTATATAGCGCTTTTCACAATACAGATTGTATCAAAGCAGCTTCACAGTGATAACATGTAAGTAGCACAACACAGATCAACAACGTCTCTTATATGCATACAGATCTATAGTAGTTTAAGAAACAATAAAGAAACTGATAAACTTTACCTTTGCTGGCCAATGTGAATGTATTATTATATTCAAACATCAGCTATCACCTCTTTATATGAACAAGCATCAGTCATCTTTTAAAAGGAGCTCTTTGAATACTACGTCAGACTACAGAAAAACAAACTGAATTGATTTTGATATGCCAGCTCATATTAAATTTCATGCCACATTTTGTGTAAACTTTAGTTTTTGAGATTCTGATAAGCCTCTGAAAGGGCTTCAGGGCTATGAGTACAAAAGTCATTTTCAGAGCAGCGTCCGATACTGTACCTCCAGGCCCTTCATTCTCCTCTCAGCCAAACACATCTCTGTAAAACATTGTCAAATTAATTCCAGTTTACACATACGCGGAAGCAATACATAATTCTGTATTATAAATTTTTAAGGCTATAAGTAATTTGTCGAGGTCAATTTGTAAAGAAAGACTACACACCTGATAACTGTTTTTTTTTTATTTCAAGGCCTGCTCCTTGAAACCTATGTCAAGGTCTGTGTTTTCGAGCCACCAAAACTGTGGTTGTGCTGATGAACGGCCAGAACACATTACGGGTTTTCTGTTAGAACAATGTCGTGGCAACTAAGTTAATAACTAATGATCTTTCCAATGGAAGTGATCAATCAAAACTAACTTTAACTGGACAATAACTTTATTCAAGAGCTAATGTAGAGCCAAACTATCTCTGTTACTTTAATTTCCTATTATCACTGTAAAGTTGCTTTGAAACATATTGTTAAAAGTGCTATATAAATGAAGTTGACTTGACTGAAAGAAAACTCATTCAGAAGAGTCTTTAAAGGTGCATTGCGCAACATTTCCTGTTAAAAATAGCCGTTTTCTAACCCATACATGCTTAAACAATCGCCTGATGAGCTGAATGAGCCCTTCTCTGGTTTTCAACATCATAAAGTACACAAATTCACAAATTTGATCATTTATTGATAATGGTTATTTGGTATTAATAGATTGTTTTCAATGACATTCATTTCTTTCTACGGATCAGTCATCAAGCTGAATTTTTATTTTTTTTATTGGGAAAGTAATCTTTGGATAAACACAAAGACATTAAGAATCCCCATGTGAATTTCAACAATGGTGACATGCTTTATGCCGCAAAGCATTCTGGGAGGCACCATAGTATAAAAAGCTTGGTTCCCAGCATGCATTGTAGCATGAAGCATGTCACCATTGTTGAGACTCATACACTGATTTTTGATGTCTTTTTGTTTAAACTAATGATTTTCTGAAATATTCTGCAATGTATACAAAATATTTTAATTCAAGATGTCTGCTTTGTGTCAAAAAAGTGATAGATATTAATAACATAACAATCTTTGTCAGGGATAAGATCAGTGAATCACTAATCTTTATAATAATAAAAACTATAACACTTGAACATCTCATATTTTTGGCTTCCTTTGTAACACATTATGTGCTTTGGTAAACATTGTAACAAAGACCACAACGTCTCTGGTTACACATGTAACCTTAGTTCCCTGAAGGAAACGCGATGCTGCATGTAAACGCTATGGGAACGCCCCTGCGTGATGAGTCATGAAGCACATATGAAATCAGTCCTATGACGTCATAGGCAGGGAGACGTATCGACCAGGAAACTATAAAGCACCCTAGAAACACAAGCGCGACAGCTTCTGATAAGACTGAAGCAAGTGCTCACGGGCATGCTGGGAGTATGGCATGGACACGCAGCATCTCGTTCCCTTCAGGGAACCAAGGTTACATGCATAACCAGAGACGTTCCCATTCACGGAACTTTGAGCTGCGTGTAACCGCTATGGGAACGCTAATACCAACGCCGCCATGCGAGCAGGTGTCCTTGTATGAAATCAGAGCGCACATTCTGACGAAAGCACCTGCGCCCCTGGAGTGGAGCTAAAGTCAAGATGATAAAATTTTACAAATGTGTGCGGTGATGACAATCCTGCCCCATCACAAATGTCATTAATAGGAACTCCTGACAAAAAAGCCTTAGAGGCAGCCATACCCCTGGTTGAGTTAGCCCGGACAGCCAAAGGAGAAGGCTGACCAGCAGACTCATATGCAAGTGAGATGGCCTCAACCACCCACTTGCTCAACCTCTGCTTAGATGCGGGACAACCTTTCCTCGGAGGTCCAAAACAAACAAATAACTGTTCAGACTTTCTCCACAGGGCAGCTCTGTGGACATAAGCACACAGCAAAATCCCCAGTGTACATATGTACACTCTCGGCCCTCATCCTCTCAGGAACATAAAGGTGCAGCCTACACCCCTAAACATCTGGTCCCCTGGCTTGAAAAATTCACAGTACGATTTCATTCAAGGATGGAGAAAAAAAAAACTTAACAATGTGCACTCTAAATTAAACTTTCTGGGGCAAAGATAGACCCCATAAAACAGGTCTCTGAACCATACTCTCAATAAGCCTGTTGACAGACCTAACCACTCTCCCAGCTCTTGTTACAACCCTGCCTTGAACTGTGTTATGAACTACAACAGTTTGAGTCACAGTAGAGTCAGCATGTGAGCAGGCTTGAGTGGAGGTAGAGTCAGTCGGACTCGTATCAACATCAGCAGGTTCGTTTGACTGAACAGGATCTGGGTCAGACAAAGTCGCTTCAGGTGGACTGGCCATGTCTTCATAAGCGTGAGACTCGTCCTCAAGTTCTGGAATAGAAGCTTTTTCGGCTGCTGAAGCCTCAGCAGCTTGATCTGGGTCTGACAGAACCCAGATTGCTCAGATTATCCGCATCTCCACAGACACTTGAGCCTCCAACTTCCAACGAGCTGACCAAAGACTGACTCTCCAGGGTGTCTTGGATAAGAAGGAAGCTCACGTCAAGCAAGAGGTTCCTGTGCACAACTTTGCTGTGGCCAGAGGCATCGCTGATTCTGTAAATGTGAGTCTTGGGGTTCTACTCCACTACCGTATACACTGCAGGTTCCCACTTGTCGGCTAACTTCTTTTTTCCTTTTTCTGTCTTGTTCGCAAGCAGCACTCGGGCTCCAACATGTAAGGAAACCACTCTGACCTTTTTATTGTACTGATGATCCTGCTGTTCCTGCTCTTTAGTGGCTTGCTGCTGGGCGATGTTGGCTGCCTCAGACAGGTAAGATAGCAGGGTCTTTGAGTAGCTGCTGAAGTCTGTCACAGTGAGGTCGTGCAGAATAGACTGAAAGACAACATCAACTGGGAGCCTTGGAACACGGCCAAACATCAAGTGGAAGGGTGCATAGCCAGTTGTTTCGTGAGCAGTCGCGTTGTATGCAAATGTCAGCATCTGGAGCTGCTGTGGCCATTCTTGCTTGGCTCTCAGAGGAAGACTCCGTATCATGTTTCCCAGTGTGCGGTTAAAGTGATCTGTGCCCCATTGCCCATTGGGTGATATGCCGTTGTATGAGACTTTGCCACCCCCGACAGCTACAGCAACTCAGACACCAGCTCACTCTTAAAATTAGGGCCCTGGTCAGAGTGGATGCACTCAGGGAACCCGTAGACACAAAAGACACGATCCCATAACTTCCTGTCCAATTGCTTGGGAGTCTGGTCTCTGCAAGGAAAGGCAAAAGCCATTTTCGTAAAGTGGTCAGTCGCCACCAGTACATCAACAGAGTTCTTGTTCTTATCCTCTGCTGACCAAAAGTCATGTCCAAAAGTCCATGGCAGCAGAAGTTTTAATACTTTCTAAAGGGGCTCATGCTGAGGGCTCCGGAGATTTTGCAAGTACACATCTCTCACAGCATCGCACATGCTCTCTTGTGTCTCTCTCCATAGTGGGCCAGAAGAAGCGCTGCCTCGCCAGGTGGAGCGTCCTCGCCTGTCCTTGATGTCCTGCCAAGTCATGAACACCCTTCAAGGCCTCACCCCTCAAACTGGCTGGCAGTAGCAACTGGAATCTCCTCATCCTACTCACAGGGTCCTTCGTTTCTCGGTACAAGACACCATTCCGAATGACAAGCCTCTCCCAGTGTTTCAGTAATGCCAATGAACTGGGGCCCATATTGTGCCTTTCTCGTCTGGATGGGCGACGTCTTCGGACCACAAACGGGAGTACTGAATATATTGTGGGATCCTGAAGCTGCTTATCTTCCAATTCGCGCAGAGTGAGGGCAGGGTACACTGGCCTGCAGGTTGCAACTGTTGGACATGTTGGCCAAGACAAAGAGCCCTGTTCTCCACCCCACTCCTCCATGAGCTGTGAGAGGCTAGAGCAGCTTTGACTTCAGCTGCACTGTAGGAGCCTGCAGTGTAATGTGTTGGCTTGTGCTGTTGAACCGCTTGGAGGTGTTGGACGCCCAGTCTGAATGTCTGTTGCACCTCCGCAGCCTCCGCACCTTCAGCCTCCTGCACTAGGTTACCATATGGATCTTGGATCAGACGCCTGCTAACTGAAGTGGTAAAGGGATCCTGACAGAGTGCGTCTGCTACAACATTTTTTAGGCCTAGGATGTATTTCAGGCCGAAGTTGTATGAAGACAGTTTGGGTACCCACCTCAAAGCAAACAAGGGCTTGGTAATGGCTGAGCAGCCAGAAATGAAAGACTGGTAGAAGAACACCATCCCAAGAAAAGACTTCAGCCTCTTTACAGATGGGGTACAACCATCCTCCTCCATCAGAGCCTCCTTTGGCATCTTGCAGATGACATCAACTTTGTTGGGATCCACTGCAACCCCACTTTGGTCAATGACGTGGCCAAGGAACCTCACTGACCTCATACTAAGGTGGCATTTCTTGGGGCTCAGTTTGAGGTTGTTGTCTCTGAGCTTACCGAAGACCACTTGGCGCCTGTTTAGTGCTTCCTCTTCAGTGGGCGCAAAGACAAGTAGGTCTTCTAAGTAGCAGAGCAGGCTGGTGAAGTTTAGGCTACCAAAGATGCTTAGCATCATACGCATGAACGATGCTGGGCTGTTACAAAGTCCTCGCGGCATTCTGTTGTATTCATATAAACCAACAGGTGTCGTGAAGGCTGTATACTTCTTGTGTTCCTCACACATTGAAACATTATAGAAGCCCAATATCAGATCCATTGTACTGAAAACAGCATTACCTCCCAGTGCTGCTAGACAGTCGGCCTGATAAGGCAGTGGGTGAGCATCTTTTAAAGTCTGTGGATTCAGCCACCTGAAGTCTGTGCAGATTCTGAGCCCCCCATCTTTCTTCCACACCATGACGAGAGGGGATGCATACTCACTGATGGACTTGCGGATGATCCCCCTCTCCTCCATGTCTGAGAGCACGTGTCGTAGCTGTTGGTAATGCGCAGGAGGGACTCTCCTATATGGCATGCGAAATGGGCGATCATCTGTCAGGCGAATGCTGTGCACAAACTCTCTCGCCTCGCCACAATCAAGTGAGTGTCTGGAGAAGATATCCTCATACTCTTGAACCAGTTCGACAAGACGTTTCTTCACCCAAAAGCTAGCTTGGCATGAGTCAATGTCCAGATCGCTCAACCCCAGGCTGGACAGGCGTTCTTTGAGGTCAGCATCCGTGACAGCTGAAACTATAATACTCTGTGACTCCAAGCCCTCCATCTCACACAGACCTTGCTGAACATTGAAGTCCTCCACAGCAAGACACGTGAACACATCAGCGATGATGGCATTACGTCTCAATGTGATTGGCTTCGGCGAGATATTTGTCATCTTCAAGGGCACCCATCTGTCAGCCCACATCTCAGTAATGACACGACCTACCCTAAGGATATCCTGTGGACCTGACCTGGAACCACATGGCTCCACAATGACTGTGCTGCCTGGAGACATCGGCACCTTGCTGGACAGCCTACCCCACACTAGGTGTTCATGTTGCGGTTCCAGTGTGACAGGATGAGGCAGCTTTAAAGGGCTGATCTTGTCTGGGACATCCTCACCCTTCCATCTTGTGGAGCAGGACAGCATATCAAGGAACAGGTCACAGTCTGATGGTACTCTCTTGCCTCCAGCAGATATGAGTCTCCAGTAGTTTTCATCGTTCTTCATGGTACGTGCAAGGTGCTAGAGGACGTTTGAACCGATGAGAAGCTCATCACGCTGGCACAAGCAGAACAGGAACAGCGCACTTCACTCCATACACAGACAGCGTCAAGTCATAAACACCTCTGGGACATGTTTGCTTTACCCTACAACCCACAAGCACAATTCTTTCGGCTGATTCAGGCTCTTTAATAAGGACTCCCGCCACCTTGAGTAATGCTTCAGCCCCCTCACTCATCGTACAAGCCATGGATCCTGAGTCAATCATGCCCTTCAGTTCCACCTGGTCATTAACCACAACTTGAACGTAGAATAATTCACTGAAAGCTGGCACCTCTCTAGACCCTTGAACCACGACCTGAAGACCTTCTGGTACGGCCGAACAAGCATTAATATAAAGTACCTCCAAGTCCTCGTTTCCAATGAGGGTTTCTTGTTGATCCCCCACACTGCCCCTCTCCAAGTGTGGGCTCTCTAGTTTCCCGCTGGTGGCCCTTGTCTGGCATCCGCCTGGCCCACCCGCTTCCGTCCATACTTGTCACAGTTCTTCTTCCAGTGACCAGGAGAAAAACACGCGAGACACAGGTTTTCTCTCCTGCAATGTGCGAGTGTGGAATGTCTGACATCGTCACAGACTCTACAACTCCTCATCTGAAAGGGCATTGGAGCATATGATGGCTCTTGTGCAGGGGCTTGGACGTTCTGACGCACCACCAAGTGATCTAGAAGACTGATCAGTGCATTCATACTATTCACACCAACAGCTGCGGCAGTGGCTGGAGTGGCGTGACTGGCCTGGGGAGCCTGAAAGCATGCTGGTGACTGTGCATGTTGTGAAACAGACTGTGCTTGGCATGGTTGAGGCAAATGAACAGCTGGGTAATTGGGCACAAATTGTTCTGCCATAGGTGAAAGCTGTGATGTTGGTGTCTGAACTGATGCGTTAGCAACCATAGTGGCTTGAGGCAGAACGAGAAACTGAGAAAAAGGCAGCTGAAACTGGGGCTCTGCTGGCGCTGGTTGAGACAGCTCTGGCTCTCGTGACATGGCTGACTGGCTGTGGGTGATTATGTGTCTCTGTGGATCCTGCGCATCCTGAGTTCCCTCTGGTAGGCGTCAATGCGTTCCTGGACCTCACTTGTGGTCCACTCCTCAGCCGCCTTGAAGCTGAGTCTGTTAAAGAGTATGGTGTCTGATGAAAACTTGATGAACATCATGCATACCTCCCGTCCAGGATCTTCAACACTTTGTTTCTGTCTCTTTAGGCACTCGTCAGCGATATCAATGGCGTTATTCAACCTGATCCAGTAGTCCATCACCCCTTCATCTCACAGTGGCCTGGTGTTGTAAAAGACAGCCATTGGCATGGATGAGTACGTCAACTCACTAAAGTGTTGTTTCAGTATGTCATAGACAAGATCGGGAGTTGCGTCAGTAGACTTATGTCGTAGAGTAACCCTTAATACATCTCTAGCCTTTGCCCTTAGCTTAGCTAATATCTCCTGTAGCTGCTGGTGTACTGGGACATTACTCTTACGAAAATATGCCCCTACCATTTCCACCCACTCCCGGACAGAACACTTATCACTGCTGTCACCCCTATAAATAGGCGGCTCCTTAGCATCAGATTGCATTACTCGCCTAACACCGGACAAATTAAACTCGGTTGCTGTTCAGGCTGTGAACACCCCTTTTTTTCAAATGTGTTGTGTACTGTTACATCACTATTGCGTTGTAGCTGGTCTGCAATAGACTGGCCAATTTGGCTGGCTAACTCTGTAATGAGGGCTCACTAGAGGCATCATCACTAGAGGCTGATGTGGTACGCTGCTCACTTGGGGAAAGACTGCGGGGAAACTGGACACGACTAGAACACGCCCTGGGCGTTCTCAACCCACCCACATCAGGCGTCTGAACCTCGTCCTTGAATAACATCCCCCTCCCAAACCCCACAGTATCATACACATCACGATCAAGAACCCCCGTACCCACTGGCATATTTACTGAGTCTATTATGCAATACTTGGGTGAAACAATGCAGTCTCCACGGCGATCGAAGTGGCGTCGATACTCGAAGAATCCAAAAGGTCACGGCACCAATGTAACCCGTCTTGTCTCTCAAGTAGACTCAAGAGGCACGGCCGGTCAAAATGCAGTTTATTATCTGCGGTCACAAACAAAATGGCAATGAGTGCTGCGGGACATCAGGTTAGCATCTCAGTCAAATCCTGCATTGTTCTGACTGAGGTAAAACTTGCGCGGCGCAAGTCCCCGCTCTGATGACGTCACACGCACACACTGCACTAACCCGACACGCAGGCAGAATGAACCCAAAACAAAACTCCCAGTAATACAGAAATAAATATTTTTGGGTGGAATTCATAAGTATACAAATAAACATGCTACATGTACCTCTGCTGCTTGTAAACGGACTCTTTTGAGGAGACAGTGGTTCTCTTTCCTTCAGTGATTCTCAATCAACACTTAATTAATCACTTAATTATCTAATAAACTAATTAACACTACTTCAGTGTTACTTTAACACTCTGTAAAATGGGACCATATTTGCTCGGTGCGGTGTTGATTTAACAGTGGGGGTTTTACTGTGTAGTTGATTCTGAAAAAAAAACTGTTTGTGTTCGCTACAGAAAATCTGAAAAAGTTTGGGACAACACAAGGTTGAATCATGCTTTTACTGCAAATGCCAATAATGGCTCATTTGACCACATCCAAGTCCAACCAAGCAACGGTTTCCCCCTGGCCTTCCACCAAACAGCCGATTCACAGGAAAGATCAGAACAGGTGATTGATATTTGCCAACTCTTTATTTCAGTGAGGTATGAATGGAACCATAATAAATAATGATCATGAAGGGAACAATAGTGCATTTAATCATGTTATGATAGCTGCTTGCAGAACAACAGTCAGTGTTCTCAGATTACACATACTTTTCTATGTAAGACAACATACTCATCATTGGAGAGTTGTGTACCTTAGATTTCGCCTGAAGCACATCTATACCAGATAAAGCTGTGGTTGGGATAGGAATAATGTCCTCAGTTTATTGAAATTAGTTCATGGAGAGAGCGGAAAAAATCTAACAAAAAAAACTTTCTACTTCCAAAATTAGGCTAATTAGACAATTAGGCAATTATTTCCCACAGCCCACCAGAAACCAGGGTCATAACAAGAAATCAAGTCACAAGAAATGTGGGCCAAATTTAAAGAGACTATAGAGTTATACAATTAGCCTGTTAGTTCAAGTCTTCAGAAGCAATGTTGACATATGGTTTGCCTTGTTTTCATCCCCAAGCGTTTTAAATGTATAATATATGAACTTTTTCCAATAATTGCCAGTCTTTTACAGATGACATGCAGCAAACAGAGCCGATCTGAGAGGTTCTGTTTAAACTACAGTGAAGTGAACGACCCAGCTAGCAGGGAACGTTCTCGGAACATTGGCTAACATTCTCTATTTGGTTAATGTTTTAAAGAAATATTCAAAGAATGTTTTAAGGATGTTTTCTCATTTCAAATAATGTTTCTATAAGGTTAAATGTAAACTAAGATATAATGTTTTAACTGTAACATTTTTAGGATGTTTTGGGAAAGTTGTTGGGATAAAAGATTATACAATGTTCCATAATAACAAAGGAGGAACATTGTTAAATCAATGTTCGCAAAATGTTTTGAGGATATCACTGAGGCCTGAGATGACGGAATGCATTTTATAAAACGTTCTTGCAATGTGACGTGTTAAAGCAAGAACGTTATCCTACACAGCAAAAACTCCAGTGTTAAATTTACTCTCCTGGGAGTTTATTTGACTCCACACTCAAAGAGTTAAAGTGTTCAAATATGAGTGTTACAATTAATTTGATAATTACGTTATTAATTGTGTGACGTTTGACCATTATTGAAGACACCTGATGTTAACAAGCAGAATCACTAATGGAGAAAATCTAATTTTGTCACCATTATGGTGATTAGTGTTTGCTTTAGTTGGGCTCTTGACCCTTGAATTATTAACTTTAGATTTTGTTTGGCTGTAATAATTGAGTTGTAACTGCCACATGAACAAAGAGAATGATGTTCAGGTGGTGATGGATATGTTTAGCCGTAATCATCATTTGGCTTGAACCAATAAACATAATTTACAATTAGTAGATGCTTTCAGCCAAAGTGACTTACAACAGAGGACTGCAATTTAGATAATTAGGGTTACCTTGTTGATTACAGCAGCCTGGTGATTCTACAGCATACGATTTGTAGCATTTTCTATAGAATCATAAATATTAATATTTCTGTTCAGAAGATTTAAGTCACATTTAAGATTTTTTTATTAAGTCATACGGACATCAAGATTCAGCCTGTGAATCTCAACAATGGTGACAATAAAAAAACATGTTGCAGTGCATTCTGGGTGCCACCAGTCAAAACTCATTCATGGTTCCCATCATTCATTGCAGTATGAATAAATTATGATCTGAACTGTCCTTTTCCTAATTAAATATTTAATTTGTCACCATTGTTGAGATTCATACACTCATGCTTGATGTCTGTTTGTACCTACACATTTTTTAAAAATTATTTTATCAGAACAAGTTTTAAGAAATCTTTTAGAGTATATTGAAAATTCTGGCTCTTATGCTGTAGAATCACTGTGATGCTGCAATCGACAATATAAATATAAGTCAGAGATTAAGCTCTAAATTAGATTTTTGATTCAGGTAAAGTTACGATTATGTCAAAACATAACCAACATCTTCAGATTACCTTTCTCTTTGTTCAACTGACAATTATAACTCAGTTACAACAGCCAAACAAAATCTAAAGTTAAAAATGTAAGGGTCAAGAGCCCAACTAAAGCACACACTAATCACCATAAGGGTAACTAAAAAAATAGTGATTTTCTCCTTCAGTGATTCTGCTTGTTAACATCAGGTGTCTTCAATAATGCTCAATCATCACTCAATTAATCACTTAATTATCTCTTTAACTTTTATCACTGGAGTTTTTGCTGTGTTCCTTTTAGGAGAACATTCTGGGGACAAAAATAAAACTACCCACTGGAAACATTATTAGAACTCTGTGGTAATGTTCCCAGAACTTTTTTAGAATAAAACATTTCTGGGGAGGTCGGAAACTATAAGTAGTCATAGTAGTCATCTCCATGTTTAGAATTATCCCAGAAGTCTAGATCATTAACTTTACAAATATCGGTCTAGGTGACACTAATAATGATTATGACATAAATTATGTAGATGCTTTGAAAAAAACAAAAAAACAAAGCAGAATAGGTCTAGGCGGTAAGCAAAGGCCACTTTGCTCTGTTTGTCCTCTTCTCTTTTATCCAAGTTCTCCAAAAAGTTTGCTATTTTCTGGAGGAAAGCCACCTCTTAAGCCAGATCACCAGACTTTGTTGTAATCACACCTGTATCTGTAAATGCATACCGTATTACTCATGTTATTGCAATGTCCATCTATTGAGCTTTAATTAAAGGGGTTGCATTTCATTTCTGTGCCATTACTGTAATCAAAATGAGTTGAAAAAATGATTCACTAAACATGTGCAGCACTTTTTCACTAGAAAAAAACACATTTTTTTTTACCACTAGTTTGGTATAATAATAAAGGCCTGTCTTAAAGTTGCCTTAAAGAGCTTGTTGCATGTTTGTTTCTTTACGTGCATGAACAATATCTGGGCCAGCCTAAAAAACATTATTTTTTTGTTAGTGATTTGAGCAGAATAAGCACAATTCATGACTGCTGTTAGATTTTAATCCTGATACTGAAAAATAATATTGTTAATTAATTATGCAGATTTTGATCTATTTCCCCATTTTAATAGATCAATAAACAAACGCCATCGCACACTTGTAGGCCATAGGTGCGTAGGAAAGGAAGACCAAGAATGACAATCTGCAATTAGGAAATCCCGCACACTATACTTGCAAATAAAACTTTAATTTAGCAGCAACGTTTCGGTCTTAAGACCTTCATCAGACATATACAAATTTCTACAAACTTATCATATTTAAAATACACACATGACCAATCAACACAGCTCCATCTGTGATCTGTGATCACTTAAGCTCATTGAGAATCTCTAATTTACAACATGCCATCAACAGTAACAGCACGTGATTGTACACAGTTACAACCTACTTGGAACCATTATACATGAAAAATAAATAAATAAATAAAAAATAAATAAATGTAAAAATAAACACACACACACACACACATATATATGATTTATTTATTTGTTATTTATTATTTTTATTTAATTTTTTAATATTATACATGTATGTGTGTGTATGTGTGTGTGTGTGAGTGTGTGTGTGTATGTATATATATATATATATAGGAATATATAATTTATTTATTTGTTTATTTTTTATATTTATTATTTTTATTTTTTCATGTATCTGTGATTTTAACCAGCGCCAAAAGACCTCCCAATTTCATCAATAGTAGGTACACTTCAAACATATTTAGGTCAAATACTGCATAATTTAACCTTATTTAAAATTATGTGAACTATTGTTCACTAATTTAAGTTTTATTTGTCTGTAAGGCAGTATTTCGTGGTGTATTGTATTAAAATGCTCATACTTGATAATTAGCATCTTATTTCAAATAGTACAAACTATTTTCACAATTTTATGTTTTATTTAACTGTGTAAGCAAGTATACTGTATTATATTAAAATGCTTATACTTGATAATTAGCATCTTATTTCAAATAGTAGACTACAAAATATTTTCACTAATTTTTGTTTTATGTAACTGTGTAAGACCATATTTCGTGGTTTATTAGATTAAAATACTTGATAATTTAACAGCTTATTTCATAGCTATTATTCACTATTTTATTTATCGGTGTAAAACACTTATTGTGATGTATTATATTGTGTTGTATTAGATTAAAATACCTGATAATTTAGCATCTTATTTCAAATAAAGAACTATTATTAACTGTTCACCTCTCTCCGGTCTCTCACGCTCGTTGTCACCTGAATTCTAGAACTACACTTCCCTTCATTCCCCTCTGCTATCATTGGATTCCATCCCTGCCTGGTTCTCCCATTCAGTCTCATCACTCCCACCTGTTAATCATTATCCACCCTTTATCTGGACTGTTCAGTTGTCTGTTCATTGCGAAGTCTTGTTTTGCCATGCTGCACGTTGCTACGTATTCCCTTGGTTCATGTCAGGGATTCCTTGTTTATTACCTGTTTGAATAAAGTGCTGCAGATGGATTCGACTGCCTCCTCTTCACCTTTACAGCACCATTATCCAGACGCATAAATATCTCCTCATTAAGCCTAACACATGTTTAAAACTTACTTTAAAGTACTTTTTAAATTTAAAATCTTATTTCATTTAATCAGTATTTATATGCATTTATTCAAGTACAATGCTTTTATTATTAAAAAATATTTCTGACATTTCATCTGCATTTAAGATTCTGCAACTATCCAGATAGACGCATAACTATCGCCTCATTAAGTTTAACACATGGATAAAGCTTACTTTTAAATACCTAATAAACTTAAAGCTATGGTATACGATGTTAAAAATTGGTCGAGACGGTAGGGAAGTTTTAAAAAACTCATCCCGCCCCTCCACACACACACACCCATCCCCTCTGTGTTACCTGATCCCTGAGCTATGTCACGTTTGAGTTCACGTCAACGCAAGACTAGCAACACATGAAATGTTCTTCTAAGGTTTTGAGTAATTGTTATTGCAGCGCATCTTGTTCAAATTCCGATCGTCTCGAACAGAAACCGCTAGGCATACTGAAATATATTCAAGCACTTCAAGAAATAATTACTTTGACCCGCGACCGGCGATGCTAAACGGCTAACATTGCCAATGCCAGCCGGCAGCATGAGCATGTTGTCAAACTGATAAAAAGCTATTTATGTAACACACGTCACAATATAAAAGTATAAATAAATGTTTACCTGCTCAACAAAAATCATCCGTGTCAGCGTCGGTTTTCAGTCCCAGATCACCCTGAAGCTTCCTCCCAACGGTCAATAGTGGACCCTATATTTATCCTTCTTAGAGTCAGAGATGTTCACAAGTCATTTTTTAGAAGTCCAAGTCAAGTCTCAAGTCTTTCAGCTCGAGTCCAAGTCAAGTCTCAAGTCTTTGAGGGGCAAGCTCAAGTCAAGTCTCAAGTCTTTTGCCACGAGTCCAAGTCAAGTCTCAAGTCTCAAGTCTTAAATTATTAAGCATTGTCTAATTAAATATGTGCGAATGTGCATATATTTAAAAAAAAAAAAAAAAACGAAATCTGAGTAGCCTATTAGATAAAGCCAGGTTTAAAATAATTGTTTCATTGTGTTCACATCATAGATGGCGGAAAAAATAGATATTTATGGATATCTACTTTTGTTATCCTGTAATCAGATAGCCTTAAGTAGATTTTCGCCATGTTTTTGGAAAAACAATGTTACATAAATCAAGCTAGGAATAATATATTTACAAATCCATCTGTAAAGTCTTCATAATAAAACTAGGTACAAGACTGGAAAGTTTGGTGTACATAGGTGCTACTGAAGTGGAGATTTCAGACTTGGAGTTTCAGAGAAAAGTCATTTTGAGAAAACGCAAAACGGGCTCTAAAGATTTCACTCTAAAGACATCAGCCAATGAGATTGCTCATTTAGAGTTAAATCCCCCCTTTTACTTTAGTGATTGGTTGCTGATTAGAAGGAAATGACCATATTTGGATCCGACAACATTGTACAGGAGAGAGAGAGAGCTTTCTAACAGTGTCTATGATGACGTTGCAGATGATTTACAATGCCAACTTTTGTTGAATTTATGAAAAATCTACAGACGCAAAGTCGTTTATTTTTATCCATTGCTGATACGACGCTACTTAGCTAGCTACCATAGACTGTCTGTCAGCTGCACTTGCTCATGTAAGGAGGGAGCGGGGTTTGGGTGCGGTTGGATTGAAGACCCGAGCGCCAGGCGGAGTTTCAAGTGGAGCTGGTGATTGGATGAGAGCAGTTGACCAATGTAAGCTGTCCGGCCGGACGGCTTACATTGGTCAACTTCTATGAGGCTGTACAGCCAATAGAGTGAATGGATTTTTTTCATTCTTTTTTTTATTCATATTGTTAGGATTGTACTATATAACCATAACCAGCATATAAACAAGGATATTAATAATGAACAATCTTTGTATACCCTAGCTTTAACATCTTGTTAATTTATTTGATAAGCTTTTTGTCATCAATGCAATTTCTTTAAACTCTTTTCATTCTCTCCCGCAGACATCGCTCATCCATCCGAAATCATGGCCGCGAATCCTCTGTTCATAATGGGCTCTATGCACGGCGTTATTTCCGGTGAAGCATTAGGGATGCTCGATAACTTCCGCCGATCATAGAGTCCAATGCAATACCGAGAATGTATATTGAATTTTATACTCCATAGTTATACTAATCAAACGTTAGTCACAAAAACAGATAAAACAGACACCCCTCGTTGTGTTTATGCTTCTTTTTAAAATTATATTAAATAAACATAACTATATATAAAAATACATCTAAACGTATGTACGTTTCGTTTCAAAGACGGGAGGACAGCAAATATTGAAGACTCTGCCATAATCCCGTTTTCTCCGGTTTTCCTCCGCTTTAATCTACACAACCGGAAATGGACGAGCATCCTTACGTCAAATGCGGAACTTATGAGTGCATATAGCCCATTTCATCATTCTGTGGATATTATTCTCAATAATAAAAACTTCCCCATCAAACATTCCTAAGAGTTACACAAAGCAGATTGGGGCGTCATAAACTCAATCCGGAAACACTCACGTTCACAAAAAACAGCCAATAAACTGTAATATCTCTCATGGACATATCCTGTCATAAACACCTGTCAAAACCATCAATCAAGGGGGTCATAAGTCATTTTTTTGACATAAGCTACCCTATATAGACTACTAAGAGTGATCAGCCTGCAACATTCAAAGTTTCATGCCAGAAATATGTAAACTTCCTGTTTCAAGCAGCCTATATCCTAGTTGAATTGTATGTGATCACATAATGTTTCATTCACTTCTTTTATATTGCATTTTACACCAGATGCTAAATAAACAACAAATTACACTAAACTGGCGTAAAACATGATGATGAAACATGGAAAGGTTTAAAAAACATGAAATTTTTTTTTATTTAAAACTTCAATGTGTAATAATATCAATAAAAGTTTGAGCAACAAATACACTACTAGGAGCCTTCTATCCCAAATCCCCTTTAAACACATGACGACATATTTTAATTTTCAACATAAAAACAATAAAAGCAAAAGCCTTTATTGATGACACAGTTAATAAAATTCCTCAAATGTGTAAATTAATATGTACAATTTATTATATTGTTAAATAAAATAAAAAATATACGCAAAGGCAAAGGCAACACTAAATTAAATTCTCTTTCTTGGAAATCGCATACAGAAATTATGTAGATCCAAATCACCAATGTCAATTTTACAATAATCAAATCAATATGTTATTTCAAAATTTAAAAAGTTAATAATAAAAACTGTCGTTGTGATAATGAGAATCATACCCATACGGATAATAAGGAGGATCATAGAAATCTTCGTTAACCCATAATTCCTTCTTTTTTTCTTTGCACAAGTCTGTTCTGGTGATAATTACAACAACGATGATATAAATTATGTCAATGAATAAAAAAAAACAGAAACAGATTTTATCCAAGCCATCCACAAAAGACTCGTTGCTGCTTGTCACTTCCGCTTTTTGGTCAATGTTTTCCAAAAAAGTGACTACTTTTTGGAGGGAAGCCACTTCTGAAGGCAGATCGCTGGACGTTTTTGTTGCAATCACCCCAGCATCTGCTAATGGGAAAAAAAAAAATATATATATATATATATATATATATATATATATGAGTGCATGAACACACTACAAGTTGGTATCAAGCTATTAATGGTAGCTGTATTTAGTATTCTCTTACCTTCATCCTGACCCAGGCTCACAGTTTTTTTGTGTTTTTTATTGTTCTTTGAGCATTTCCAAGACAGGATTGTGTCATTCAACGTCAGACGTGTCAAACAAATAGACACCATCATGCTGAACACCAGATTGACCAGACAGAAGCAGAAATGATAATCTTTGGAGCAAAATACAGAGCAATTAATAATTTAGCATTGTATAAAATAGCAACATTGTTTCGGCCCAGCATCTGGCACTCATGGGATGCGGATCTGGCCCACATGCAGCGTGGAATGACGGCCCTTGGGTGGGCCACAAGCAGGTCATGGCAATGCCACATTTCAGACAAGAGCAAAGAAATAAACCAGAACTGGACTTTATCTGAGACACAAAATCTGTGTATATTAAAGGCGCTCTATGCAAGATCTGTACCTTAATATAACAGCTTCAAAGTTGTTTCGGTGGTAAACAAAGTCATAGTAGGGCGAATCATCCTGGTAATAAAGCTTGGGGGAGACGCTGCCGGAAAAAACAGCCATGCAAGTTTTTTTCACAATCCACAAATGCTTTATCTGTACCTGTAATTTCATGCACAGCGAATCACGTGACTTTTGAGACTGTTGTTCCGCGGTCTTGATTCAAAAATGCACACAAGCCGATCTGTTGACAAAACTTCCAAGGATGCAATATGGCGTCTTCCTCCAGAGGACCGGCCTTTGAGCTGAGTCTTTCAAAGAGCTGGATTCATTTAGTTTTCTGATTTTCGAGACAACTGAAGTCTAAACATTTGTCACTAAATATCGTATATATATAGTAAAAAAGTGATAGGTGACTAAGGCTGGGATCGAACCCTGGTCTTCTAGACATCTGAGCTGCTTCTTTACCTCTGAGCTATTGTGGATCTCAAACAGCAGATGGACCCAAGGGCAGAAGAACAACTTGAATATTTAAATGGTTGAACAAAAGGTGTCTTTACTGAAGAATCCAACTTTAAAAGGTACAACAAAAAAAGGAAGCCGAGCTTCCAGAGAATAAATCAAAGAAACAAAATGTTACAGACTTAAGCTTCCTTGGCAAGAAAACTACAGGCATGGTAGGCTCAAGATTGAACACAACTGTGAGAAAGAGACATACTTAAATAGGCCAATACAAACAAGCTAATGAACCACACAGGTGGGATAAATCAAATAGTAATGAGTGATAACAATTACAGAAGCTGAGCCACCTAGTGGCTGGGAGAATCATTACAGCTCAGCACCAACTAGAGGCAGGGAGAGTCATTACAAGCTGGAGCCTTACAAAAACTAAACTTCTTTTTTTATTCTTCAACGTAAAATCAGAGTAGGCTATATATCCCCCCCCACACACACACACACACACATTTTAATTGGAGAATAATATCATTTCAGCAATTACCTATATGTTTGCTTATTTTTAAAGAAAGGATGAATGCTTCTACATAATTTAACAGACAAAGTAAAAGATTTTCTTTCAAAAGAAGTCACAAGTATTACCCTCACGTAAACAATTCCCAAGCAAACCATTACATGCAAAAGTTTGAGAATTGCCTCAGTCGCTCCTTTTGAGGTGAATCAGATTAATTTGTAAGTGTATCAAGAAAGAGTTAAATAGAAAAAGTGTGTGGGGGGATATTATTTCAACTAAATAATGAGACTGAATGATATAGCCTACTCAATTCAAGGCAATGGTTATTACAAAGCAACCACAACATGAAAACCACTTTAAATTGAGGTAAACAGATTTGGGTGAAAAAGGGCATTGATCAGTTACAGAAGCGAGGCAAACAGTTACAGAAATAATTTAAAGACTTTGTAAAGCTGTCCTGTTATCCAAATGGTTTTCTTAAATAGGCTGTATACTCTGATTATACGATGGAGAATAAAAAAGAGGTTTGTTTTTACTCTTTATTTGTATACGATATTTAGTGACAAATGTTTAGACTTCAGTTGTCTCGAAAATCAGAAAACTAAATGAATCCAGCCCTTTGAAAGACTCAGCTCAAAGGCCGGTTAGCGCCCTCTGGAGGAAGACACCATATCGCTTCCTTGCAGGTCATGTGAGTAGTATGAAGCTGCAGACTCGGAGACCTGCATCTACAGTCCCCCTGCACCCAGAGTCCCGCATTCTCAGACCCCTCGTTTTTCGAGACAGCGCCTCCTATCAAATTGTATCGTATAAAACGTGAGTAGGCTATCTTCAATTTTATTTAGCGATAGCCTACTCGCTTGATTTATTTTTTTAATAAAACTAATTTAGCTCATCGATACAACATAGTCCATTGAATATTTGTAAAGTTAGTTTGTAACAATGTTTTTTCATCTTATTTTTTCATCAGTGTACAATAACAATAATACACCATACATCGATGGAGTTGCCCCTGCCGAACCCAGCAACATCATTTTATGATTATGCAAAGCGACATATAAATGAGTTTTTTAATGCAATTGAAGACTAAAATAATGTCACGAACACAGTTTTTTCTTCCTTTTTTCTTTACAGCAAGATGATGGTTAGGTGATCATTAAATAAAGTACGGAATTGTTTATTATGGGTGTTTTGTCTATTCTGTTTTGTTTTGCTTCGCATTCAAAATATCAAAAAACAGATTTTGTAATGTTAGCATGGTAATGTTAATTAGACCATTATAGGTTGAACTGAAAGAAAAATTGGAATTTGAAAAAACAAAAAACATTGCAGCAATATAATATCACATACTATTTTTCTGAAGATAGTTCAATCTGTAATTGTATCCCTTCCATCAGTAACAATTATTAATTTATTTTGCACATGCATTAAGCAGGGAATGCAAATATTTATTGGATAATTTATTTGGAGACCGTCATATTGCATCCTATTGTTTTTAATTGCATTTGGATAACCGTGCGCTGTACTCTGTGTGCGGGTGTTATTCGATCTTTTGAACAGCAGGAGGCGCTGTGTTCGAAACACGAGGGGTCTGAGAATGCGGGACTCTCGGTGGGGGACTGTAGATGCAGGCTCCGAGTCTGCAGCTTCATAATGTTGGGTCATGTGGACAGATCGGCTTGTGTGCATTTGTGAATCAAGACCGTGGAACAACAGTCTTAAAAGTCACGTGATTCGCTGTGCATGAAATTACAGGTACAGATAAAGCATTTGTGGATTGTGAAAAAAGCCATGTGAGTAAGGACAATTGAGTGTGTGGATATCTCGCGTGCATTTGTGGATCGCTGTGTGTGTGTGTGTGTGTGGATCTCTTGTGTGCATCTGTGGATGTGTGTGTTAGGATCTGTCACGTGCATTTGTGGATGGATTTGCATGTGTGGATCTCTTGCGTGCATTTGTGGATGTCTCATTCCTATTTTGAACACGCGCAAAGCTGGATTTTTCCCTCTACAGATGCACGTCAGTAAACTAGGAAATTAACTTGCGCTCCCTGGGCGGATCGGCGCAAAAAGGAGGCGTGTTTCGGCACAAACCTTCCCTGGTGCTATTTTACACTTCCAGAACACAATTGCGCCACTGATCAGAAAAAAACTGGTCTAAAGTCAGTGGCGTGTTGCGCGTTGTTCATAATGCTATTTTAAGCGCGCATGCTTGGCCATAATTTAGTGGGTGCACAGCACGCATACACTTTGATTCTCTCATCAACACAAATGCAGCAGTTTTTATTTTTGCAAATCATGCATTATAACAAGGAAAAATATTAAAACATGAGGGAAATCATTGTGGTTTACATGAAGATGAAAAAACCTTATTACCCATTTTTTAAGGCTAATTGTAGTACTAAAGGATCAGACCTGTTTGCCCAATAGTGGCAAGAAACATAAGTATATAATGTTTAACCGACGCTGTTGTGCGAGGGTTTCTCCAACCAGATCTCACGACCAAGTCGTACGAATTCGACGAATGATTAAAAAGTGGCTAATTCGTAACAATTCATACGACCTCACTCGTACGAATTAATACGATTTTGCTAATTCGTACATATTTTACGAATTGGCCAATTCGAATGAATTCGTACGAATGACCTACCCCTGACCCCGCCCCTAAACCTAACCATCACGTGGGTTTAGACAAATCGTACAAATTAGTACGAGTAAGGTCGTACGAATTAGTACGAATTAGACACTTTTTAATCATGCGTCGAATTCGTACGAATTGGTCGTGAGATAATGTTGGTTTCTCCCATCCCCAAACAACGTCACTTCTCTATCTTTCACTGTCCTGACAAGAACGTCGGTCTCATCGGCTGTGAACGCTCCTGGTAAACCCGCCGTTATAATAACAATCTGTCATGCAACATGCGCACCTGTTCTTAAAGGGTATGTTGGATGGCGCTCGGATTGGTTTATTTTCACGTTACGCCCAAACCACACCTATGAATAATGAAGCTACTTCAGACCAACCTCTTTTAGATTTGCACCAGGCGCAAGAGGCATTTATCCCGCCGGGAAAATAGCAACAGCGCCGGGACCCGCCCACAAAGTTACTTGCGCTTTGCGCTTTGACACTTGCGTTTCAGATCGTTAAAATAGGGCCCAATATCTCACATAATTATTAGGACATATATAAGCCTAGACTAGAGGTTGTAAATAGTGTCATTGAGCACAATTTGCCAACCATTATGATAAATTGTAATAATGCAATGTTATGAAATAATGCGACATACAGTACATTTAACTTTACTGATGTCATCTGACATTTTGTAATGTTTACATTACTATCAAAAAATACAAATGAAATTATACATTAGTCCTACACTCTAGGCTATTTACTTGTGATTTAGCAGAAATCATGTAAAAACGTTATAAGCCAGCAAACGCGAGACTGTTCGTTTTCTCACACAAACCGCTCGTTTCGTGTCTTAGGCCATCAATGTGTACTAACATTTACGAGTCATTAAATCATGTTTAATTTGGACTTCTCTGTGCATGCCTTTTCACGTGGACCCCATATACCTCCATTATATGACTGACAGACAAGAACGGTTTGACCTAAGAATATCAAAATTGAAAATACCGTGGAAACAAAGACACCTACATCTTGGATGCCCTTGAGGTAAGCTAAAACATATCAAAAATTAATTTCAAAGTGAACTATCCCTTTACTAAGGGAAAGAAGAGAATAGAAAAAGAGACGAGCAGAAACACAAGAACTATAACTGATTTCAGACCAGAGCATGTGAGCGGAGTGGAGCTTGGAGCCAGTGGGGAGCGCGAGTGGGCGGATCTTGGCGCAGAGCGGCATTTTTAAAAGTGGGCGCAGAGCGGCATTTTTAAAAGAACACCACAAGAAAACTCCACGTCTTTCTCCGCCTGACTAAAGTTGCTTGCATTCTATTCAGCATCCCCAAGCGGGTCTGCGAGCACAGAGAGGGTTTTCTCCGCTGCTGGCCTGCTTTCAAGAAACCACTGCATGTGTCTGAAGCCTCAGACATTGTCCAAACTTGCTACGTGTAGTTACATTTTTGAGGAGGTGCGCATGAGGCTACGGCGAAGGGTACGCGGTATGGTACGCCATACCTACTGCGCGCACTTGTCGTGACTGTTTTCCAAGATGGCTCCTGTCTGTGTACACGAAGTGAACTGTCTTTATAAAGTATCTAGGGCCGTCATCCCACGCTGCATAGTGTATTGTCGGATGCAACTTTCATTTTATGCCAACTTTAAATACATTCAACACAACGTGTAAATCTGCGTAAAGTATGCAACAAGGCCATTTCTATTATACTGCATCACAATATGACTGCTGCCCAGGACACACTGAAAGGTGTGCAAAAGGCTTGTTTTTTTTTCCACTTACGAAGGATAGGGCTACATCGTCCACCACTGCTTAGGTGATCATTGAGGATGAGGAGGAACATGGTGAAACTCAGGACTAAGGTGACCTTAAGGCTGTTGCGTTCTCCTCCTTGAACTGGCAGAGAAAAAGTTACCAGGTCAGCCAGCATTATTAACACACTGGGCAGGATCAGGGTCACAACAGCACTGAAAGGACTGATGGATAAAGAGACCTGTTAACAGACAGGAGAAAGAATACATATCAGTTTAATAATTATGTCTTCACTCTAAACATGCACAGATGAACACCTAACAAAATTATGTGTACTGAATTTTTTTAAAAAAAGTACTTTTAAATCCTCAAAAGTTCCTCTGCAAACCAAAAAATTTTTCCCACTCTGAAGTAACAGCAAAGCAGTAAGTAAAAACGTTAATTTGCCAGTGTTATTAGGCATGTGGTAATAGGCAAAGAAAAGATAAGGCAATTGTATAATAAGGCAAAGAAAGCAATAACAATCTCAAAAGACTGGGCCATCTGACCAATCATAGCAGAGTAGATCAATCACAACAGACTGGGTCATCTGACCAATCAGAGCAGAGTAGACCAATCACAACAGACTGGGTCATCTGACCAATCAGAGCAGAGTAGACCAATCACAACAGACTGGGTCATCTGACCAATCAGAGCAGAGTAAACCAATCACAACAGACTGGGTCATCTGACCAATCAGAGCAGAGTAGATCAATCACAACAGACTGGGTCATCTGACCAATCAGAACAGAGTAGACCAATCACAACAGAATGGGACATCTGACCAATCAGAGCAGAGTAGACCAATCACAACAGACTGGGTCATCTGACCAATCAGAACAGAGTAGACCAATCACAACGGACTGGGCCATCTGACCAATCAGAACAGAGTAGACCAATCACAACAGACTGGGTCATCTGACAAATCAGAACAGAGTAGACCAATCACAACAGACTGGGTCATCTGACCAATCAAAGCAGAGTAGACCAATCACAACAGACTGAGCCATCTGACCAATCAGAACAGAGTAGACCAATCAAAACAGACTGAGCCATCTGACCAATCAGAGCAGAGTAGACCAATCACAACAGACTGGGTCATCTGACCAATCAGTGCAGAGCAGACCATTCATAACAGACTGGGCCATCTGACCAATCAAAGCAGAGTAGACCAATCACAACAGACTGGGTCATCTGACCAATCAGAGCAGAGTAGACCAATCACAACAGACTGGGCCATCTGACCAATCAGAGCAGAGCAGACCAATCACAACAGACTGGGTCACCTGACCAATCAGAGCAGAGTAGACCGATCACAAAAGACTGGGGCATCTGACCAATCAGAGCAGAGCAGAGTAGACCAATCACAACAGACTGAGCCATCTGACCAATCAGAGCAGAGTAGACCAATCACAAAAGACTGGGCCATCTGACCAATCAGAGCAGAGCAGAGTAGACCAATCACAACAGACTGAGCCATCTGACCAATCAGAGCGGAGTAGACCAATCACAATAGACTGGGCCATCTGACCAATCAGAACAGAGTAGACCAATCACAACAGACTTGGCCATCTGACCAATCAAAGCAGAGTAGACCAATCAGAGCAGAGTAGACCAATCACAACAGACTGGGCCATCTGAACAATCAGAGCAGAGCAGACCAATCACAACAGACTGGGTCATCTGACCAATCAGAGCAGAGTAGACCAATCACAAAAGACTGGGCCATCTGACTGATCAAAGCAGAGCAGAGTAGACCAATCACAACAGACTGAGCCATCTGACCAATCAGAGCAGAGTAGACCAATCACAATAGACTGGGCCATCTGACCAATCAGAACAGAGTAGACCAATCACAACAGACAGGGCCATCTGACCAATCAAAGCAGAGTAGACCAATCACAACAGACTGGGTCATCTGACCAATCAGAACAGAGTAGACCAATCACAACAGACTGGATCATATGACCAATCAGAGCAGAGTAGACCAATCACAACAGACTGGGCAATCTGACCAATCAGAGCAGAGCAGACCAATCACAACAGACTGGGTCATCTGACCAATCAGAGCAGAGTAGACCAATCACAAAAGACTGGGCCATCTGACCAATCAGAGCAGAGCAGAGTAGACCAATCACAACAGACTGAGCCATCTGACCAATCAGAGCAGAGTAGACCAATCACAATAGACTGGGCCATCTGACCAATCAGAACAGAGTAGACCAATCACAACAGACTGGGCCATCTGACCAATCAAAGCAGAGTAGACCAATCACAACAGACTGGGTCATCTGACCAATCAGAACAGAGTAGACCAATCACAACAGACTGGGTCATCTGACCAATCAGAGCAGAGTAGACCAATCACAACAGACTGGGCAATCTGACCAATCAGAGCAGAGCAGACCAATCACAACATACTAAGCCATCTGACCAATCAGAGCAGAGTAGACCAATCACAACAGACTGGGCCATCTGACCAATCAAAGCAGAGTAAACCAATCACAACAGACTGGGTCGACCAATCAGAGCAGAGTAGACCAATCATAACAGACTGGGCCATCTGACCAATGAGAGCAGAGTAGAGCAATCACAACAGACTGAGGCATCTGACCAATCAGAGCAGAGTAGACCAATCACAACAGACTGGGCCATCTGACCAATCAAAGCAGAGTAGACCAATCACAACACACTGGGCCATCTGACCAAACAGAGCAGAGTAGACCAATCACAACAGACTGGGCAATCTGACCAATCAGAGCAGAGTAGACCAATCACAACAGACTGGGTCATCTGACCAATCAGAGCAGAGTAGACCAATCACAACAGACTGGGCCATCTGACCAATCAAAGCAGAGTAGACCAATCACAACAGACTGGGTCATCTGACCAATCAAAGCAGAGTAGACCAATCATAACAGACTGGGCCACCTGACCAATCAGAGCAGAGTAGACCAATCACAACAGACTGAGCCATCTGACCAATCAGAGCAGAGTAAACCAATCACAACAGACTGGGTCATCTGACCAATCAAAGCAGAGTAGACCAATCATAACAGACTGGGCCATCTGACCAATCAGAGCAGAGTAGACCAATCACAACAGACTGAGCCATCTGACCAATTAGAGCAATAGTAGACCAATCACAACAGACTGGGTCATCTGACCAATCAGAGCAGAGTACACCAATCACAACAGACTGGGTCATCTGACCAATTAGAGCAGAGTAGACCAATCACAACAGACTGGGTCATCTGACCAATCAGAGCAGAGTAGATCAATCACAACAGACTGGGTCATCTGACCAATCAGAGCAGAGTAGACCAATCACAACAGACTGGGTCATCTGACCAATCAGAACAGAGTAGACCAATCACAACAGACTGGGTCATCTGACCAATTAGAGCAGAGTAGACCAATCACAACAGACTGGGTCATCTGACCAATCAGAGCAGAGTAGACCAATCACAACAGACTGGGTCATCTGACCAATCAGAGCAGAGTAGACCAATCACAACAGACTGGGTCATCTGACCAATCATAACAGACTGGTTCATCTGACCAATCAGAGCAGAGTAGACCAATCACAACAGACTGGGCCATCTGACCAATCAGAGCAGAGTAGACCGATCACAACAGACTGGGTCATCTGACCAATCAGAGCAGAGTAGACCAATCATAACAGACTGGGTCATCTGACCAATCAGAGCAGAGTAGACCAATCACAACAGACTGGGTCATTTGACCAATCAGAGCAGAGTAGATCAATTACAACAGACTGAGCCATCTGACCAATTAGAGCAAAGTAGACCAATCACAACAGACTGGGTCATCTGACCAATCAGAGCAGAGTAGACCAATCACAACAGACTGGGTCATCTGACCAATCAAAGCAGAGTAGACCAATCACAACAGACTGGGTCATCTGACCAATCAGAGCAGAGTAGATCAATCACAACAGACTGAGCCATCTGACCAATTAGAGCAGAGTAGACCAATCACAACAGACTGGGTCATCTGACCAATCAGAGCAGAGTAGATCAATCACAACAGACTGAGCCATCTGACCAATTAGAGCAGAGTAGACCAATCACAACAGACTGGGTCATCTGACCAATCAGAACAGAGTAGATCAATCACAACAGACTGGGCCATCTGACCAATCAAAGCAGAGTAGACCAATCACAACAGACTGGGTCATCTGACCAATCAGAGCAGAGTAGACCAATCACAACAGACTGGGTCATCTGACCAATCAAAGCAGAGTAGACCAATCATAACAGACTGGGCCACCTGACCAATCAGAGCAGAGTAGACCAATCACAACAGACTGAGCCATCTGACCAATTAGAGCAGAGTAGACCAATCACAACAGACTGGGTCATCTGACCAATCAGAGCAGAGTAGACCAATCACAACAGACTGGGTCATCTGACCAATCAAAGCAGAGTAGACCAATCACAACAGACTGGGTCATCTGACCAATCAGAGCAGAGTAGATCAATCACAACAGACTGAGCCATCTGACCAATTAGAGCAGAGTAGACCAATCACAACAGACTGGGTCATCTGACCAATCAGAGCAGAGTAGATCAATCACAACAGACTGAGCCATCTGACCAATTAGAGCAGAGTAGACCAATCACAACAGACTGGGTCATCTGACCAATCAGAACAGAGTAGATCAATCACAACAGACTGGGCCATCTGACCAATCAAAGCAGAGTAGACCAATCACAACAGACTGGGTCATCTGACCAATCAGAGCAGAGTAGATCAATCACAACAGACTGAGCCATCTGACCAATTAGAGCAGAGTAGACCAATTACAACAGACTGGGCCATCTGACCAATCAAAGCAGAGTAGACCAATCACAACACACTGGGCCATCTGACCAAACAGAGCAGAGTAGACCAATCACAACAGACTGGGCCATCTGACCAATCAGAGCAGAGTAGACCAATCACAACAGACTGGGTCATCTGACCAATCAGAGCAGAGCAGAGTAGACCAATCACAACAGACTGGGTCATCTGACCAATCAAAGCAGAGTAGACCAATCACAACAGACTGGGTCATCTGACCAATCAAAGCAGAGTAGACCAATCATAACAGACTGGGCCACCTGACCAATCAGAGCAGAGTAGACCAATCACAACAGACTGAGCCATCTGACCAATCAGAGCAGAGTAAACCAATCACAACAGACTGGGTCATCTGACCAATCAAAGCAGAGTAGACCAATCACAACAGACTGAGCCATCTGACCAATCAGAACAGAGTAGACCAATCAAAACAGACTGAGCCATCTGACCAATCAGAGCAGAGTAGACCAATCACAACAGACTGGGTCATCTGACCAATCAGTGCAGAGCAGACCATTCATAACAGACTGGGCCATCTGACCAATCAAAGCAGAGTAGACCAATCACAACAGACTGGGTCATCTGACCAATCAGAGCAGAGTAGACCAATCACAACAGACTGGGTCATCTGACCAATCAAAGCAGAGTAGACCAATCACAACAGACTGGGTCATCTGACCAATCAGAGCAGAGTAGATCAATCACAACAGACTGAGCCATCTGACCAATTAGAGCAGAGTAGACCAATCACAACAGACTGGGTCATCTGACCAATCAGAGCAGAGTAGATCATTCACAACAGACTGAGCCATCTGACCAATTAGAGCAGAGTAGACCAATCACAACAGACTGGGTCATCTGACCAATCAGAACAGAGTAGATCAATCACAACAGACTGGGCCATCTGACCAATCAAAGCAGAGTAGACCAATCACAACAGACTGGGTCATCTGACCAATCAGAGCAGAGTAGATCAATCACAACAGACTGAGCCATCTGACCAATTAGAGCAGAGTAGACCAATCACAACAGACTGGGCCATCTGACCAATCAAAGCAGAGTAGACCAATCACAACACACTGGGCCATCTGACCAAACAGAGCAGAGTAGACCAATCACAACAGACTGGGCCATCTGACCAATCAGAGCAGAGTAGACCAATCACAACAGACTGGGTCATCTGACCAATCAGAGCAGAGCAGAGTAGACCAATCACAACAGACTGGGTCATCTGACCAATCAGAGCAGAGCAGAGTAGACCAATCACAACAGACTGGGTCATCTGACCAATCAAAGCAGAGTAGACCAATCATAACAGACTGGGCCACCTGACCAATCAGAGCAGAGTAGACCAATCACAACAGACTGAGCCATCTGACCAATCAGAGCAGAGTAAACCAATCACAACAGACTGGGTCATCTGACCAATCAAAGCAGAGTAGACCAATCATAACAGACTGGGCCATCTGACCAATCAGAGCAGAGTAGACCAATCACAACAGACTGAGCCACCTGACCAATTAGAGCAATAGTAGACCAATCACAACAGACTGGGTCATCTGACCAATCAGAGCAGAGTAGACCAATCACAACAGACTGGGTCATCTGACCAATCAGAGCAGAATAGACCAATCACAACAGACTGGGTCATCTGACCAATCAGAGCAGAGTAGACCAATCATAACAGACCGGTTCATCTGACCAATCAGAGCAGAGTAGACCAATCACAACAGACTGGGCCATCTGACCAATCAGAGCAGAGTAGACCAATCACAACAGACTGGGTCATCTGACCAATCAGAGCAGAGTAGACCAATCATAACA
Source organism: Pimephales promelas (assembly GCF_988280905.1). Lineage (NCBI taxonomy): Eukaryota > Metazoa > Chordata > Actinopteri > Cypriniformes > Leuciscidae > Pimephales > Pimephales promelas. Next base: position 41,807,101 of record NC_142771.1, read on the forward strand.
GACTGGGTCATCTGACCAATCAGAGCAGAGTAGACCAATCACAACAGACTGGGTCATTTGACCAATCAGAGCAAAGTAGATCAATTACAACAGACTGAGCCATCTGACCAATTAGAGCAGAGTAGACCAATCACAACAGACTGGGTCATCTGACCAATCAGAGCAGAGTAGACCAATCACAACAGACTGGGTCATCTGACCAATCAAAGCAGAGTAGACCAATCACAACAGACTGGGTCATCTGACCAATCAGAGCAAAGTAGATCAATCACAACAGACTGAGCCATCTGACCAATTAGAGCAGAGTAGACCAATCACAACAGACTGGGTCATCTGACCAATCAGAGCAGAGTAGATCAATCACAACAGACTAAACCATCTGACCAATTAGAGCAGAGTAGACCAATCACAACAGACTGGGTCATCTGACCAATCAGAACAGAGTAGATCAATCACAACAGACTGGGCCATCTGACCAATCAAAGCAGAGTAGACCAATCACAACAGACTGGGTCATCTGACCAATCAGAGCAGAGTAGATCAATCACAACAGACTGAGCCATCTGACCAATTAGAGCAGAGTAGACCAATCACAACAGACTGGGTCATCTGACCAATCAGAACAGAGTAGACCAATCACAACAGACTGGGTCATCTGACCAATCAGAACAGAGTAGACCAATCACAACAGACGGGGTCATCTGACCAATCAGAGCAGAGCAGACCAATCACAACAGACTAAGCCATCTGACCAATTAGAGCAGAGTAGACCAATCACAACAGACTGGGTCATCTGACCAATCAGAACAGAGTAGACCAATCACAACAGACTGAGGCATCTGACCAATCAGAACAGAGTAGACCAATCACAACAGACTGAGGCATCTGACCAATCAGAACAGAGTAGACCAATCACAACAGACTGGGTCATCTGACCAATCAGAACAGAGTAGACCAATCACAACAGACTGAGGCATCTGACCAATCAGAACAGAGTAGACCAATCACAACAGACTGAGGCATCTGACCAATCAGAACAGAGTAGACCAATCTACATTAGTGTCATGTCTGTCTTTTCGCCTGATTGAAATGCATGATGCCTCGCACATAAAACACATAACTTTATTCCCAATCATAATAAATATAATTATTTTGGATGAAAAATGTTCTCAGAACTGTGCACTGTATGTTTATTGGCAAATGCAGTTACTCAGATCTGCTTTTTTTTTTTTTCTACTTGCATATATGTAACTGATTTCATTGCATTACAATTTAATCCAATATTTTTAAGTGTGAAAATGTTTCACCAACATTTTTTTGTAAATCATAGTAAAACGTCATAGTAAATTATAGTAAAAGGTTCTCAAAAGGAGGGGTTTAGAGAGACAGAATCCTTTATCGAAAAGTTTCTGACACAGCTGATGTTGGAATGTATATTATAAGAAAATTGTTTTTGAAAAGTGTTTTCGACTTTGTTGTTAACCTATTGTAAGAGACCTCCAAATCGAAAATAGGAACCTTTAAAATAGCACAATAAGCAGTTCAATTCACTCCCATTCACATCATAGATAACACACGTCCCCCCCAAATTTCTAAATCTAAGTTTTGTCCCCCCCACTATTTCCCAATGTAGGATTTTGTTTCGCATTGCTTGCCTATCTCTGCCAATTTTGGAGTCTCCCAATTAATCCATTCTGCAACTTTTAAACACATAATTCAATTTTGAAAAACGACCGGTATTCTTCAGCTGTCGTCAGTCGACCATGATCGCGTCTAGGTGACACGGATAAATGTACGCATCAATATGTTCCTGGGACTTCTGTAGTTGCACGGGATGTGGAAGCGCGCAAGAGTTCCAGAAATGTACAAAGTGCCCTGGCCTTGAATGACATGGTAAGGAAAATAAGACTAAACCAAAATTAAACAACCAACCATTTTTATGTCTATGACTAGCTTCTAGCTTTCTGCGGCTTCTCTTTCAAGGTAGTGACGAAAGGCGCTCTGTAGCGCTGTGTGTTCGTGTTCGGCTACGGTAGAAACATGACGTCACAATATGGCGGCCTTCATAGAAGGGGGTGCCCATGGTTATGTAGATATAAATGTCTCATTCAAAGGTAATAAAAACATTACGGTTTATTAAGTAAGTTATTTATACACCACTAAAAACATAGTTATGGATATCATATTGCATTTCTGTTAATAGATACTCAAAATTTTGACACATTGCACCTTTAAAACAGCTCAAACATGCATTTTAGTCTGGGACTCGTTTAAGCCTTGTCTGTGAAACCATGCGTAGAAGTAAGAATCTGAAAGAAGTCAGTAGTTACCGAGAGATAGCTGCTGTTTTGAAACGATTGGTCTTGTTCTATTATCACACTCAAAGTCTCCCACTCTCCTTGAATGCCTCCAACAATCGATACGTTAGGTGGATGGTTGAAGTTAACCTGACATTCTGTAGATCAACACAAGCAAAAAAATATTTAGCCGTTTAGCACTTATTCAGATATAATTAATTCTCTTAAAAGTGTTCTCTTACTGCTTTGGTTCCATCCATTGATAGCCACAGAACATTCTCCATGCACAAAGGGGTAGTTGAAAAGGTTGATATCATTACAGCTCACGGATATGAACAAGATAGCACTATAGTCCACCAATCCGTCCCGGTTCACCTGCACATCATGAGTGTAAGGCTTCACGGTTACATCTATCCTGAATTCATAAAGAAAGAATATGACTTTCATCCATCCGGAAACCAATGATGAGTCTGTTGTCATTTTTAGCTTTGGTTCATCTGTACACACAGCAAAATCAACTCACAACATTTGGTTCCTCTAAACAGAGAGTTAAAGTAACTCTGAATCAATCCTTGTTCAGATTAGGGAGATAATAAAGTGATTAATTATAGTAATATCAGCGTTTAATTGTATTTTTTTATTTTTTTTTGGGGGGGGGGGGGGGGGGGGGTCACATGTTTTGTTCTGTGCTTACTTATACTACGCCCTAAAAGTATGTACTCTTTTTGTGAAGAAAAAGTACATACTTTTGAGTGTGTATAGCAAAAGAGTAGGCAAGCTTTGGGACATACTATCACGTCATCTTTATTGGACGGCTCTGTCGCGTGCTGCGTGCATCCTGTCACGTAAACTGCCCTGTCAATCATCTTGTCACAGTTAAAATCCTCCATTCTATCTAATTTTATTTCCTACCGTTTTCGGAGAGCACGTTCATCTGCCAGTTCAGTTGTGGGTCTTTCATGCTCTCCTCGTGTGTTTGCAATTTGAATATAATGATGCATTTAAAATGTGATGGCTAAACGTGTTTTTACAAAAGTTCACAATGCTGCTGCAAATGCAATATAATGTGGACAACATTGAATAAATTCATTTTCGTAGGGCTGTCAACTTTAGTCGTTTAGTCGACTAATCGGTCGATGCCGTCGTGGTCGACTGACATTCTTATTGGTCGACCAGTTGCATTTTTTTTTTTTTTACCAATAGTAGGAATTTTTCAATGACTTACTCCTTGATAATTATTCATTTATAAGCAGTTATTTATTACTGTATTCTAAATATAATTAGCCTATGTTTTGTCCCCAACTTTAAAATGCTTTAATTTAGGCTATTTTTGTAACTGCGCCACAGTTTAGCACACACACATAATACAGTCGGGAACCGCACCTGTGGCTGGCTGCGCTGCTGCTTCACGCTCGGTAAGGGATGCTGTATTAATTCAGTTAGAACGCTGCTTGTTTTGGCTTTAGTCGACAAAATGTCCAGGAAATATAAATCTTTTGTCTGGCTGCATTTTAAAACAAAGACGACAAGACTGTGGAGGGAGGCGATCGCGTTGCCATTATGAGCGCGCAAGTCGCGCGCCTACATTTAAAATCGAACTTGAGCGCGCAAAAGACGTGAACAGCCTTTTAACGGCTATATCATGCTGACTCAATAGATTGTGTTTTCTTAATGTTTTCGTTTTTATTTGTACACTGGACGCATTTGAAAATAGCCTAAATAATGCAACAAAACGAAAATAAACCTATACGCAGTCCTACAGCCTATTATTAGGATTGTTTTTAAGTTATTTGGGTTTTTTTGAGTGTTGTTTAAAACGCCTTGATCGTCAGGACTAAAGTTAACCCATAGCTTTGAAAGTAAAGAAGAATATAAAGCCTGTATAAACGAGAGCTTTTGTTGGAATTTTTCATTATGTGGCAGATAGCAGTTATATTTTTTGCAGGGTGTGGTGTGGTCAGGTGCGCGAGTGGGACTGTACTATAGACCTAGGACAGAGCTCTTCACTTTTTGCAGTTAAAAAATCACTTAATTTTCAAAGAATTGTATTATTATTATAGTTTTATTTATTTGTGATGTTTTTTCGTTGTTGTTTTATAAATGCTCAATGACAATTGTTTAAAAAATGTTTAATCAAAACATCACGTTTTTTTTTTTTTTTTTTTTAGTCGACTAATCGTCGAGCAGGACTCGACTTTGGTCGACTAAGGATTTCTTTGGTTGAATACAGCCCTACATTTTCGTCAGGTTAGATAGTGATAATTAATTACTCAAAGCTCTTTATCTAAACCTCTCTACACAACCGCGGGGACTCGCGCGTCCTCCGTATCGACTACGTGTCTGTAGTTTTTTAACACTTTTTACTCGTGTTTGTAGTTCTAACCGAATCCTCGTCCACCGCGCAATGGTTTGTGGGCAATATCAGCCGTTAGAGTGTGCATCGATCTACACTTCGGATTCCGACCGGAAAAAGTAGACCATCCGGGTATCTTTGAAACACTCATTTCAACATACTACGATTTGGGACCTACTAATTCTATTTTCAATACTATTTAGGACGGATAATATGCAAATTGGGATGCAGCAATTGTTTGATTTAATTTGCTCACCTGCTGTTCATTTGTTTAATGATTTTGTGTTTGTCCATTTAAGACCTGCGTTTTGTTAAGTTATTGTTGTTTGTTACCTGCTTAAAGGGATAGTTCACTTTGAAATTAATTTTTGGTATGTTTTATCTTACCTCAAGGGCCTCCAAGATGTAGGTGTCTTTGTTTCCACAGTATTTTCAATTTTCCGGTCAAACCGTTCTTCTCTGTCAGTCCTATTATGCAGGTATGGGGGTCCACGACAAAGAGCATGCACAGAGAAGTCCAAATTAAACATGATTTAATGACTCGTAAATGTAAGTACACATTGATGGTCTAAGACACGAAACGAGCGGTTTGTGTGAGAAAACGAAAAAAATATATAGTTTTTACCTTTTGTTAACAGCCATGTCTAACTGATCTGAATCAGATGTCCAACTGAACCGAACTGAACCATGTCCAGCGTTACGCTGGAAGTGATTGCTTACGCGTCTACGTCACTCTTTGTTTACACAGAGATTTCGGAAGTTTTACCTTTCACTAAACATATTTAGATATATTGAAATCGTCTTCCATTGCAATTTCCTGTATATCTAAATATGTTTAGATCTTCACAGTGATAGGTAAAACTTCAGAAATCTCCGTGTAAACAATGAGTGACGTACACACGCGTAAGCGATCACTTCCGGTGGAACTTTGGACACGGTTCAGTTCGGTTCAGTTGGACATTGGATAACTGATTCAGATCAGTTGGACATGGCTGTTAACAAGAGGTAAAAACAATATAAATACGTTCCTTTTTCTCACACAAACCACTCGTTCCGTGTCTAAGGACCTCAATGTGTACTTACATTTACGAGTCATTAAATCGTGTTTAATTTTGACTTCTCTGTGCATGCTCTTTGTCGTGGACCCCCATACCTGCATTATATGACTGACAGACAAGAACTGTTTGACCGAAAAATGTCAAAATTGAAAATACTGTAAAAACAAAGACATCTACATCTTGGATGCCCTTAAGGTAAGATAAAACATGCCAAAAAAAAAAAAAATTCGGTCCCACTTTATATTAAGTGGCTTTAAGTACTATGTACTTACATTGAAATTAATAATTTGATACAATGGACTTATTGTGTACATACATGTTTTTACATTGTACTTACATTTATAAAATTCCAGCATGTAATTACAGCAATAATTAATTTATGTAACTACATTTGTAATTAAAGCTGCAAGCAGCGATGGGCGGGCCCTCGCACCTGTAGCGCGTCGGGGTGTGAGGCGGCCGCGTTGCATATTCTGGAGCTCAGCCGGTGCGGCTGTGAATTTGCTACGCTTCATTAAAGGTCACTTCCTGTTGCCAGCAGGTGGCGCTATAACTGTTGGTGAATGTCGGCATGTAGATTTGTTCAGGGCGGGACTGTTGTCAAATGTGTTAAATTTCGTTCAGATCTGGGCATTTACATCCAAGTTAATACAACTTCCTGTTTCATAGCGAATCATCAACGCCACGGACACGCCCATCAACGAAAATGCGTAAATAGCACAATTTTACATCATCAATGCCTTTAGAAGGCACTGCAGAAATTTGAAGTCGATCCGACTAAATCCCTAGGAGGAGTTAGTTAAAGTACGTAATGAGTAAATCATCCAAAAATGGCGGTAAAATTAGAAATGGCCGATTTCCTGTTGAGTTTAGGGCATCGATCCAAGAGACTTTTCTGTGCGTCTGGATATGTTATTTGTACCACAAAAATTTCGTACATGTCGGTCAAACATGCGGCGGGGGCTGCTTCGTTAAAGGTCACTTCCTGTTGCCACTAGGTGGCGCTATGACTGTGGGTGAATGTCGGCATGTAGGTTTGTTCAGTACGGGACTCTTGTCAAATATGTAAAATTTCGTGCAGATCTGGGCATTTACAGCCAAGTTACAACAACTTCCTGTTTCATGGCGAATCATCGACGCCACGTACACGCCCATGGACGAAAATGCACAGATAGCACAACTTTACATCGTCAATGCCTTTAGAAGGTACAGCAGAAATGTGATGTCGATCCGACTAAATCCCTAGGAGGAGTTAGTTAAAGTACGTAATGAGTAAATCATCCAAAAATGGCGGTAAAATTAGAAATGGCTGACTTCCTCTTGAGTTCAGGGCATCGCTCCAAGAGACTTTTCTGTGCGTCTGGACATGGTAGATGTACCACAGAAATTTCATACATGTCGGTCAAACATGCGACGGGGGCTGCTTCGTTAAAGGTCACTCCCCTTGCCACTAGGTGGCTCTATGAATGTGGGTGAATGTCGGCATGTAGATTTGTTCAGGGCGGGACTCTTGTCAAATGTGTAAAATTTCATGTAGATCTGGGCATTTACAGCCAAGTTACTACAACTTCATGTTTCATGGCGAATCATCAACGCCACGGACACGCCCATCGACGAAAACGCGCAGATAGCACAACTTTACATCGTCAATGCCTTTAGAAGGTACAGCAGAAATTTGAAGTTGATCCGACTAAATCCCTAGGAGGAGTTCGTTAAAGTACGGAGTGTGTAAATCGTCCCAAATCCGTCGCCAAATTCAAAATGGCGGACTTCCTGTCGAGTTTAGGGTATGGGTTCTTGAGGCTTTTTTGTGCGTCTGGTCATGGTAGATGTACCACAGAAATTTCGTACATGTCGGTCAAACAAGCGGCGGGGGCTGCTTCGTTAAAGGTCACTTCCTGTTGTCAGCAGGTGGCGCTATGACTGTGGGTGAATTTCGGCATGAAGATTTGTTCAGGGCGTGACTCTTGTCAAATGTGTAAAATTTCGTGCAGATCTGGGCATTTACAGCCAAGTTAGTACAACTTCCTGTTTCATGGCGAATCTTCGACGCCACGGACACGCCCATCGACGAAAACGCGGAGATAGCACAACTTTACATCGTCAATGCCTTTAGAAGGCACAGCAGAAATTTTAAGTCGATCCGACTAAATCCCTAGGAGGAGTTCGTTAAAGTACGGAGTCTGTAAATCGTCCAAAAATGGCCGCCAAATTCAAAATGGCGGACCTCCTGTCGAGTTTAGGGTATGGGTTCTTGAGGCTTTTTTGTGCGTCTTGATATGTTACACGTCCCCACCAAATTTCGTGCATGTAGGTTGAACGTGGACGAGGGGCTAATTTTTTCCAATTTTCTAGGTGGCGCTAGCGTGCCATTTTGCCCCGCCCATCTGCGAAACCCACAAAATACGAAATTTTTCACCAGTCCTGACATGCGTGCCAAATTTGGTGAGTTTTTGAGCATGTTGCGGCCCCGAAAATGGCACTTACTTTGCAGAAAAAAAAATAAATAAATAAATAAATTAAAAATTAAAGCTGCAAGCAGCGATGGGCGGGCCCTCGCACCTGTAGCGCGTCGGGGTGTGAGGCGGCTGCGTTGCATATTCTGCAGCTCAGCCAGTGCGGCTGTGCATTTGCTACGCTGCTTCGTTAAAGGTCACTTCCTGTTGCCAGCAGGTGGCACTATGACTGTGGGTGAATGTCGGCATGTAGATTTGTTCAACGCGGGACTCTTGTCAAATGTGTTAAATTTCGTGCAGATCTGGGCATTTACAGCCAAGTTACTACAACTTCCTGTTTCATGGCGAATCTTCGACGCCACGGACACGCCCATCGACGAAAACGCACAGATAGCACAACTTTACATCGTCAATGCCTTTAGAAGGCACATCAGAAATGTGATGTCGATCCGACTAAAGCCCTAGGAGGAGTTCGTTAAAGTACGGAGTGAGTAAATCATCCAAAAATGGCGGTAAAATTAGAAATGGCTGACTTCCTGTTGAGTTTAGGGCATCGCTCCAAGAGACTTTTCTGTGCGTCTGGACATGGTAGATGTACCACAGAAATTTCGTACATGTCGGTCAAACATGCGACGGGGGCTGCTTCGTTAAATGTCACTTCCTCTTGCCACTAGGTGGCGCTATGAATGTGGGTAAATGTCAGCATGTAGATTTGATCAGGGCGGGACTCTTGTCAAATGTGTAAAATTTCGTGCAGATCTGGGCATTTACAGCCAAGTTACTACAACTTCCTGTTTCATGGCGAATCTTCGACGCCACGGACACGCCCATCGACGAAAACGCGCAGATAGCACAACTTTACATCGTCTATGCCTTTAGAAGGTACAACAGAAATTTGAAGTCGATCCGACTAAATCCCTAGGAGGAGTTCGTTAAAGTACGGAGTGTGTAAATCGTCCCAAATCGGTCGCCGAATTCAAAATGGCGGACTTCCTGTCGAGTTTAGGGTATGGGTTCTTGAGGCTTTTTTGTGCGTCTGGTCATGGTAGATGTACCACAGAAATTTCGTACATGTCGGTCAAACAAGCGGCGGGGGCTGCTTCGTTAAAGGTCACTTCCTGTTGCCAGCAGGTGGCGCTATGACTGTGGGTGAATGTTAGCATGTAGATTTGTTCAGGGCGGGACTCTTGTCAAATGTGTAAAATTTCGTGCAGATCTGGGCATTTACAGCCAAGTTACTACAACTTCCTGTTTCATGGCGAATCTTCGACGCCACGGACACGCCCACCGACGAAAACGCGCAGATAGCACAACTTTACATCGTCAATGCCTTTAGAAGGCACAGCAGAAATTTTAAGTCGATCTGACTAAATCCCTAGGAGGAGTTCGTTAAAGTACGGAGTCTGTAAATCGTCCAAAAATGGCCGCCAAATTCAAAATGGCGGACCTCCTGTCGAGTTTAGGGTATGGGTTCTTGAGGCTTTTTTGTGCGTCTTGACATGATACACGTCCCCACCAAATTTCGTGCATGTAGGTTGAACGTGGACGAGGGGCTAATTTTTTCCAATTTTCTAGGTGGCGCTAGCGTGCCATTTTGCCCCGCCCATCTGCGAAACCCACAAAATACGAAATTTTTCACCAGTCCTGACATGCGTGCCAAATTTGGTGAGTTTTTGAGCATGTTGCGGCCCCGAAAATGGCACTTACTTTGCAGAAAAAAGAAAAAAGAAAAAATACAAAAAATTAAAGCTGCAAGCAGCGATGGGCGGGCCCTCGCACCTGTAGCGCGTCGGGGTGTGAGGCGGCCGCGTCGCATATTTTGCAGCTCAGCCGGTGCGGCTGTAAATTTGCTACGCTGCTTCATTAAAGGTCACTTCCTGTTGCCAGCAGGTGGCGCTATGACTGGGTGAATGTCGGCATGTAGATTTGTTCAGGGCGGGACTCTTGTCAAATGTGTACAATTTGGTGCAGATCTGGGCATTTACAGCCAAGTTACTACAACTTCCTGTTTCATGGCGAATCATCGATGCCACGGACACGCCCATTGAGGAAAACACGCAGATAGCACAACTTTTCATCGTCAATGCCTTTAGAAGGCACAGCAGAAATTTGAAGTCGATCCGACTAACTCCCTAGGAGGAGTTAGTTAAAGTACGTAATGAGTAAATCATCCAAAAATGGCGGTGAAATTAGAAATGGCCGACTTCCTGTTGAGTTTAGGGCATCGCTCCAAGAGACTTTTCTGTGCGGCTGGACATGGTAGATGTACCACTGAAATTTCATACAGGTCGGTCAAACATGCGACGGGGGCTGCTTCGTTAAAGGCCACTTCCTGTTGCCAGCAGGTGGCGCTATGACTGTGGGTGAATTTCTGAATGTAGATTTTTTCAGGGCGGGACTCTTGTCAAATGTGTAAAATTTTGTGCAGATCTAGGCATTTACAGCCAAGTTACTACAACTTCCTGTTTCATGGCGAATCATCGACGCCACACACACACCCATTGACGAAAACGCGCAGATAGCACAACTTTACATCGTCAATGCCTTTGGAAGGCACAGCAGAAATGTGAAGTCAATCCGACGAAAGCCCTAGGAGGAGTTAGTTAAAGTACGTAATGAGTAAATCATCCAAAAATGGCGGTAAAATTCGAAATGGCCGACTTCCTGTTGAGTTTAGGGCATCGCTCCAAGAGACTTTTCAGTGCGTCTGGACATGGTAGATGTGCCACAGAAATTTCGTACATGTCGGTCAAACATGCGACAGGGGGCTGCTTCGTTAAAGGTCACTTCCTGTTGCCAGCAGGTGGCGCTATTACTGTGGGTGAATGACAGCATGTAGATTTGTTCAGGGCGGGACTCTTGTCAAATGTGTAAAATTTCGTGCAGATCTGGGCATTTACAGCCAAGTTACTACAACTTCCTGTTTCATGGCGAATCATCGACGCCACGGACACGCCCATCGACGAAAACACGCAGATAGCACAACTTTACATCGTCAATGCCTTTAGAAGGTACAGCAGAAATGTGAATTTGATCCGACTAATTCCCTAGGAGGAGTTCGTTAAAGTACGGAGTGTGTAAATCGTCCCAAATCGGTCGCCAAATTCAAAATGGCGGACTTCCTGTCGAGTTTAGGGTATGGGTTCTTGAGGCTTTTTTGTACGTCTGGTCATGCTAGATGTACCACAGAAATTTCGTACATGTCGGTCAAACATATGGCGGGGGCTGCTACGTTAAAGGTCACTTCCTGTTGCCAGCAGGTGGCGCTATGACTTAGGGTGAATGTCGGCATGTAGATTTGTTCAGGGCGGGACTCTTGTCAAATGTGTAAAATTTCGTGCAGGTCTGGGCATTTACAGCCAAGTTATTACAACTTCCTGTTTCATGGCGAATCTTCGACGCCACGGACACGCCCATCGACGAAAACGCGCAGATAGCACAACTTTACATCGTCAATGCCTTTAGAAGGCACAGCAGAAATTTTAAGTCCATCCGACTAAATCCCTAGGAGGAGTTCGTTAAAGTACGGAGTCTGTAAATCGTCCAAAAATGGCCGCCAAATTCAAAATGGCGGACCTCCTGTCGAGTTTAGGGTATGGGTTCTTGAGGCTTTTTTGTGCGTCTTGATATGATACACGTCCCCACCAAATTTCGTGCATGTAGGTTGAACGTGGACGAGGGGCTAATTTTTTTCAATTTTCTAGGTGGCGCTATCGTGCCATTTTGCCCCGCCCATCCGCGAAACCCACAAAATACGAAATTTTTCACCAGTCCTGACATGCGTGCCAAATTTGGTGAGTTTTTGAGCATGTTGCGGCCCCGAAAATGGCACTTACTTTGCAGAAAAAAAAAAAATAAAAAAATAAAAAAAATTAAAGCTGCAAGCAGCGATGGGCGGGCCCTCGCACCTGTAGCACGTCGGGGTCTGAGGCGGCCGCGTTTCATTTTCTGCAGCTCAGCCAGTGCGGCTGTGCATTTGCCACACTGCTTCGTTAAAGGCCACTTCCTTTTGCCAGCAGGTGGCGCTATGACTGTGGGTGAATGTCGGCATGTAGATTTGATCAGGGCGGGACTCTTGTCAAATGTGTTAAATTTCGTGCAGATCTGGGCATTTACAGCCAAGTTACTACAACTTCCTGTTTCATGGCGAATCATCGACGCTACGGACACGCCCATCGACGAAAACGCGCAGATAGCACAACTTTTCATCGTCAATGCCTTTAGAAGGCACAGCAGAAATTTGAAGGCGATCCGACAAAAGCCCTAGGAGGAGTTAGTTAAAGTACGTAATGAGTAAATCATCCAAAAATGGCGGTAAAATTAGAAATGGCTGACTTCCTGTTGAGTTTAGGGCATCGCTCCAAGAGACTTTTCTGTGCGTCTGGACATGGTAGATGTACCACAGAAATTTCTTACATGTCGGTCAAACATGCGACGGGGGCTGCTTCGTTAAATGTCACTTCCTCTTGCCACTAGGTGGCGCTATGAATGTGGGTGAATGTCGGCATGTAGATTTGTTCAGGGCGGGACTCTTGTCAAATGTGTAAAATTTCGTGTAGATCTGGGCATTTACAGCCAAGTTACTACAACTTCCTGTTTCATGGCGAATCATCGACGCCACGGACACGCCCATCGACGAAAACGCGCAGATAGCACAACTTTACATCGTCAATGCCTTTAGAAGGTACAGCAGAAATTTGAAGTTGATCGGACTAAATCCCTAGGAGGAGTTCGTTAAAGTACGGAGTGTGTAAATCGTCCCAAATCGGTCGCCGAATTCAAAATGGCGGACTTCCTGTCGAGTTTAGGGTATGGGTTCTTGAGGCTTTTTTGTGCGTCTGGTCATGGTAGATGTACCACAGAAATTTCGTACATGTCGGTCAAACAAGCGGCGGGGGCTGCTTCGTTAAAGGTCACTTCCTGTTGCCAGCAGGTGGCGCTATGACTGTGGGTGAATGTCGGCATGTAGATTTGTTCAGGGCGTGACTCTTGTCAAATGTGTAAAATTTAGTGCAGATCTGGGCATTTACAGCCAAGTTACTACAACTTCCTGTTTCATGGCGAATCTTCGACGCCACGGACACGCCCATCGACGAAAACGCGCAGATAGCACAACTTTACATCGTCAATGCCTTTAGAAGGCACAGCAGAAATTTGAAGTCGATCCGACTAAATCCCTAGGAGGAGTTCGTTAAAGTACGGAGTCTGTAAATCGTCCAAAAATGGCCGCCAAATTCAAAATGGCGGACCTCCTGTCGAGTTTAGGGTATGGGTTCTTGAGGCTTTTTTGTGCGTCTTGATATGATACACGTCCCCACCAAATTTCGTGCATGTAGGTTGAACGTGGACGAGGGGCTAATTTTTTCCAATTTTCTAGGTGGCGCTAGCGTGCCATTTTGCCCCGCCCATCTGCGAAACCCACAAAATACGAAATTTTTCACCAGTCCTGACATGCGTGCAAAATTTGGTGAGTTTTTGAGCATGTTGCGGCCCCGAAAATGGCACTTACTTTGCAGAAAAAAGAAAAAAAAAAAAAAAAAAAAAAATAATAATCCTAACAGTTTCAATAGGGTCCTCGCACTGTTAGTGCTCGGGCCCTAATAATCCTAACAGTTTCAATAGGGACCTCGCACTGTTAGTGCTCGGGCCCTAATAATCCTAACAGTTTCAATAGGGACCTCGCACTGTTAGTGCTCGGGCCCTAATAAAAAAATAACCCTAACAGTTTCAATAGGGTCCTCGCACTGTTAGTGCTCGGGCCCTAAATAATAATCCTAACAGTTTCAATAGGGTCCTCGCACTGTTAGTGCTCGGGCCCTAATTACACAGTTGACCCTCCCCTCACACCTTAACCTACCCTTAAACCGACCCATACCACCACACCTGTCCCTAACCTTACCCGTATCACACCTCAATAGCAGCAAAAGTGTTTTATAATACAACAGGAACACAATAATACATTGTACTTATTGTTCAATGTAAGTACATAGTACTTAAAGCCACTTAATATAAAGTGGGACCAAAAATTCAAAGTGAACTATCCCTTTAATATGTACTTGTTTCTAGTTCTTGAGTTTATGTTAATAAATAGTCTATAGGCAAATGTTGAAATGAACATTTAACTAAGATAAATAAATGCGGTAGAAGTACTGTTCATTCTTAGAACATGTTCACTAAAGTTGTTAACTAATGAAACCTTATTGTAAAATGTAACAATATATATATTTTTTTTCCTGCTGTTGTTCTACTTTTAAGTAGTTTAGAGATTGACCAGGAAATTATTGAGACATTTACAAATATATAGCCTGTAGGAAGTCTCCTTCACTCTCCTAGCAATTTAACTACAAAACTTTGATATCAAGAAATCTAAGTTGTCATGGGGTATATCTAAATGTAATTAAAATAATATTGAAAAATATTTTTCCCCGCACAAAACAAGCATAAATTTGTCTGGAAAATAATATGCAATTTAAATGTTTTTTTTGTTGTTGTTTTTTTGTTTTTTACTGTCATTTCCCCCCTCACAATATGAGATCTATATATTAACTCTTAACTCTCCAGGGAGTTTATTTGGCTCCAGACTTAACCCTTTTAGTACTTCTATTAGTTTTTGTTTGGTTGTTAATTAACTGACTTACAGCTGCCAGCAGAGTTGTCAAATATGTGAATTGCGACACTCTTTGACCTTGCGGTCTCGTTGTCATGTGGTTTGAGTAGCTCTCAATAATTCCAAAAAGAGCTGTGCTGTCAACCAGTTTGAATGATTTTAAGCAGGACAGACAGCAGCAGCTATATTTGCAGGCAGCAATTATCAGTAAATATTGACGCATAATGCACACTGATTATTATGTTGACGCTGACTTTAAATACATATAATAGCATTTTTTTTCTGGGGAGTGACAGAAACATTAATAAGTGTTAATAAGCATTATTAAGTTTTTGTGTTTAATTTTGGAGGGAAATGGACTGCTCCCATAACAGAACATTTTTGCTGCAATGTTCGGTAAAATTTTAACTTCATAAAATGAAACTGGAGAGATAGTAAATGAGTGAATTAACTATGTTCCTAAATAGGCTACGATCCATAATATGTATTTTTTTTAACATAAGATCCATAATTGTTAACGGGATTCATTTCAGTATGGCTAATGTACCCCTTCATCCTTCCCCAATTATAGACAAAATTATTCATCAGAAAACACCCACAAATACATGTAACAATGTACTGTACTGTATATATATATATATATATATATATATATATATATATATATATATATATATGAAGAGTTCAGATGCAAAAGCCTCTAAATGCCATTTGAAATTTTCTTCTTTAATGATGATTTTTATCAAACGTGTATATTTAAGTTCAGTAATTTCACTTAAATGGCAATGATAATTACCTATTAATTGTTATTTAAGTGAAATTACTGAACTTAAATATGCAAGTTTGATAAAAATCATCATTAAAGAAGAAAATTTCAAATGGCATTTAGAGGTTTTTGCATCTGAACTCTTCATATATATATATATATACACAGGTACTCAGGTATCATTATTGTTATACAGTAAGTGTAAACAGCATAAAAAAGATTCAATAAAAGAGATGAATTTTATTTTCATATCTTTTTATTGTAAAAAGTACTATATGCTATAAATAAAAGTTACTTGAGTATTTTATAACTTATAATTGTGAATAAGTTACACTTAAGAGAGCAACACTTAAAATTTTATGATTTTACTCAAGGAGCCTATAGGTTAATAAATGTGTCCACAAATACCTTGTTTATAAAAAAGTAAAAATAAAAGTGGAGGGTCATCTTACACTACTGGACAGGCTGTGTTTGCATATACTAAACAAAAACGCATGTCATGCAAAATAAACATATTTGTTCTGATGTCACTTACACATTCTCCAAAACCAATTCAGGAGTCCAGATTTTATCAACTGGTAACATAACAGCCTCAGCATCAGAAATTGTGGTATTCCACTGTAGTTCAAGATCCCTCCACACCTATAGAGAAAAAATAAATGGTAACACTTTATTTCAATCATCCACTTCAGACATTCTAATAATAAAATTAACTTTACAATTGTGAAATAACAATTAATTAAAGTATTTGTAGACTGTCTGCTTAATATCCACAATTTTTTCTTTCCCAAAAAACATTCTTAAATTCAAATATTCAACAATATTATTGATGTGCTTGCAAAGGTTTTTGACAAACACAATGTCAAACCAGCCAAGCATGTAATAAGTTAAGAAGAAATCAACTAAATGAAACACTAATCACTGTTATGGTGACTTCAAATGAAGCTAAAATGAGTTAAATCCCTGTTAATTCTCAAAAAAAACTTTTGTAGATGTCTGACAGTCTAATTAGTGATAAGTGAAGCTGGTAATGCTGTTTGTGGAGTTGTTTATTCCTCTTCTGCTGAGATGTTGATTGCATTTAAAGGGATAGTTCACACAAAAATGAAAATGAAGTCATTAATTACTCACCCCCATGCTGTACCAACCCCGTAAGACCTTCGTTCATCTTCGGAACACAAATGAAGATATTTTTGATTAAATTTGAGAGGTGGATCACTGCAACATAGGCTCCCAAGGGATCGAAACTTGACGGCCCAAAAAGTCATTGAAGAAGTGTGAGTAAAGTAGCTCAAGTATATGTTTATCAAGCGGCGAGAATACTTTTTGTGTGAAAAAACAAACAAAAATAACGACTTTATTCGACTATTCCTTTTCTTCCTTGTTGGCCTGAGACGAAAGTTCAAGAGATTTCCACAACGCATGCGCAAGAAGCATACGTTGTGGAAATCTCTAGAAATCAGCTGACTGAGTTAATGGGTGGAATAAATGTATGGCAGGAATTTGAGGCTGTGTTTACACGGAAACGATTCTGAAGAGAAAACGCAAAAGTGGCGTTGCGTCATCTTTTTTTATTCTGCGTTTAGATGGGCGTTTTGTGTGGGAAATCCGCGCGGAAATGGAGACACAAAAGTGTGTGAAATTCAATGTAGTATGCACTTCAGGCGGCAAGGAGTGCATACTACAACAACACCAAGTCCACGCGCCTGCGTACAACCTTCACAGTCAAGCAGACTTTTGCGTTTTTACCGTTTACACGGGAACGTGGCGGTGGGGCGTTTTTAAGATTTCCACTCTGGAGGGTGGTTTCACTTTTTTGCGTTTTTGAGCCTCAAAAACGCCGTTGCCGTGTAAACGTAAGGCACATCCGATAAAATATTTTTACGTTTTCACCCGCGAGCGTTCTCATGTAAACAGGGCCTTACTCTTTGGCCCTGTTCTCCTGTTCTACTGACTTCATTAAAGAAGGAAGTGGAGGGATGTAGTCCAAATGGGCATTCGATGTAGGCTTCTGCTGTTAAATAAAAATTCCTCGCTTGTCTTGAACTTTGAACTTTATAATTTTACAGATATTATTTTTACTCTAACAGCAACATTACCCACTAACTAAAGTTTGAAACATGAGATCACGAAGAACGGGACCTTTAATAGATGTTAAATGTTATTTAAAGGGACACTCCACCCATTTGCATCAGAGGTGAGTCCAGGGGTCAGAAAGTAAAAGTCCTGCCACATTTATATTCCAACCACAGCAAAAACTCCAGTCTTAAATGAACTCTCCTGAGAGTTTATTTGGATACAGACTCAAGAGTGTTAAAGTTAATGAGATAATTAAGTGAATGATTGAGATATTATTAAAGACACCTGATGTTAACTAGCAGAATCACTGAAGGAGAAAATCTATATATTTAGTCACCATTATGGCGATCAGTGTTTGCTTTAGTTGGGCAGTTGACCTTTGAATATTTAATTTAAGATTTAGTTTGGTTGTTATAATTGAATTTTAACACCCAGATTAACAAAGAGATAAAGGTGATCAGATGTTGTTGGTTATGTTTTGACATAATTATTAATTGACCTGAATAATTAAACTCATAGAATCTAACTTAACCTCCTAAGACCTGGTTGTCCACATACGAGGACATCACATTATTGGTTGTGTGTCCAGGGGTCAGAAAGTAAAAGTCCTGCCATATTTGTATTTCACCCACAGCAAAAACTCCAATGTTAAATGAACTTTACTGGGAGTTTATTTGGATCCAGATTCAAGAGTGTTAAAGTTAATGATATAATTAAGTGAATAATTGAGTGATGATTGAGATATTATTGAAAACACCTGATGTTAACTAGCAGAATCACTAAAGAAGAAAATCTATATTTTTAGTCACCGTTATGGTGATCAGTGTTTGCTTTAGTTGGGCAGGTGACCTTTAAATGTTTTACTAAAGGTTTTGTTTAGCTGTTTTAACAGCTGGATGAACAAAGAGATCAGATCAGATGTTCAAGATCATGTTTAGACATAATCATCATTTGATCTGAATCACTGAACTCATTTAAAGCCTACTCTCTGATTTCAAAGTATAATGATCATAACAGCATCACTGTGATTTTATAACATTAGATCCACATTTTTCAAAATAAACCAAATGATATCTTAAACGTTGTTCTGATAAATACAAATCTTTCTTTTAGGCACGCACAGACATCAAGATTCAGTGTATGAATCTCAACAATGGTTACAAACAGAATATTCAAATAGGGAAAGGAAATTACTAAGACAATTCAGATCATAATTTATTCATACCGCGATGCATGATGGGAGCCATGAATGAGTTTTGATTGGTGGCACCCAGAATGCACTGCAACATACTATATAATTGTCACCATTGTTGAGAATCACAGGCTGATTCTTGATGTCTGTGTGCCCATAAAGTATTTAGAATAGAACAGCTTTTAAGAAATCTTTTGGATAATATTTACATTTCTGAAAATGTTATACTGTTTAATCAAAAGGTTAAACTCTACAAATTAGTTTCGTGAAAATTGATGATTTTGTCAAAACATAACCAACCTCAGCGCATTAGCTTACTTTGTTGTTCATCTGGCTGTTATAACTCATGTCCAGCAGCCAAACAACATCTAAAGTTAATGATTTAAGAGTCAAGAGCCCAACTAAAGTAGACACTGATCACCATAATGGTGACTTAAAAAATGTGACGTTCTCCTTCAGTGATTCTGCTTGTTATCATCAGGTGTCTTCAATAATGCTCAATCATCACTCAATTATTCACTTAATTATCTCATTAACTTTAACACTCTTCAGTCTGTATCCAAATAAACTCCCAGTAAAGTTCATTTAACACTGGAGTTTTTGCTGTGGGTGGAATAAAAATGTGGCAGTACTTTTACTTTCTGACCCCTGGACTTTTCCAACCAAAATTCAGGTCTTATGATGTTAAATTTAAATCCAAATAAAATCATAAAAGTTGTTCTAAAGAATAAAGGATCTTTGTTTTAGGCATACACAGACATCAAGATTCAGTGTATGAATCTCAACAATGGTGACAAGCAGAATATTCAAGTAGGTAAAGGAAATTACTAAGACAATAAAGATAATAATTTATTCAAACTGCAATGCATGATGGGAGACATGCATGGCTTTTGATTGGTGGCACCCAGAATGCACTGCAACATGTAATTTAATTGTCACCATTGTTGAGAATCACAGGCTGATTCTTGATGTCTGTGTGTCCAAAACAAATCTCTTTTTTTGTCTTTTGAATAGAACATTTTTTAAGAAATATTTTGGACAATATTTAAATTACTGAAAATATTACATTAAGTAATCAAAAGGTTAAACTGTACAAATGAGTTTTTTGACAAATAAACATAACAAAACATAACAAAAATTATCTCATAAGATTTCCATGTTGTTTGTCTGGCTGTTATAACTTGGTTGGACCTAATGCGCTAACAGACCTATCACAGATCAGTGACAGTGCGTTTGATTTCACCGGCAGAAACTTTTTGAAAATGAGGATGAAGGTACTGAATACGCAGATGGATGTATTATGGAGGATTGGGATTACACATAGTGTCAGCCATGTTTTGTTTTTTTTTTTGTTTGTTTTTGGAAGCTAAACTAGCAGGCTGTTGTTCTGTGGAGAAAGCTGAGTAGTAGGGGTTACCGTCCTTTTTTTCCCGGACATGCCCAGCCGTCGATCAGCATGTGAATCTCAGCTTTTATGGACTCTCTATCTATGGGCTTTTCCTTGACTTTATGCCTTTATGTCCCCCCGTTTGTCTCATAGACAGTAAAAGATTGCCTGCGAGCTTCTCCAGTCTATACGCTAATGTCTCTATTGTGCGACAGAAAGTTGCGGGGTTATGACACAATCGTTAGCCTATTTTTTTTTTTTT
Organism: Pimephales promelas; assembly: GCF_988280905.1. Classification (NCBI taxonomy): domain Eukaryota; kingdom Metazoa; phylum Chordata; class Actinopteri; order Cypriniformes; family Leuciscidae; genus Pimephales; species Pimephales promelas. Next base: position 41,827,558 of record NC_142771.1, read on the forward strand.
ACAAAAATGGCTTCTACGGGCCTGTAACATAAGATACAAAGTAAGGAGGATTTTATACATTGTCGAATTTCTTTAGAAATAAACAGTGGACAAATGAAGTCTTTGGATGCCTCAGATGTAAAGTTATTCGCTGTCGAAGTGACGCCGAAATGAATGGGAGTCAATGGAATGCTAACAGCAGGTGAAGTTCTGCTACAATGTTGGCTTCCGTGAGGCTTCAACTTCCGGCTGATGGATTACCCTCTTGGTCGCTCATCGTAATCACGCCACCGGCCTCGCATCATTCTCAAAGCGGCCCTCAATCGTCCTGCTGAATGCAAATGGCAACTGTAGAACGCAAAAGCCGAATCCCGGACATTTTAGACATCTCGAAACGGATTTTCGGGCAGACTCATCACAGAGACTCATTAGTAACCTAGACTTGTTGTTTAACTACTGCGCTCTGTTACTGGTAGGCGTGGCCTCCTAGGGCAGCGAATCAAGTGCATTCTGGGAGTTGTTGTCTTTCATCCACATAAGCCAAAAATACATTTTCTTTCTCAGTCTAGCTCCAAATTCAAAAATAATTTCACAATCCTTCTAAATAAATTACCCATTTTAAATACACATTCATCTTTCCAGAGGCGGTGGTATCCCTTTCAATGTTAGTGTGATCTTCACAAACATTCTTTCAATCATTCAAACACGGGCTTTGAACAAGCACTGAAAGAAAGAGAAATAAGAACACAAACTACACAGCCAAGGCTGAAGAAAGTTATAGTTTGTATTATTATTCCTCTTTCTATTTCACAGATGAACTGAAGATAAAAGAAGACATTAAAGCTCTTAAGATCTGATAAAACAACTCCACAAACAGAATTACCAGCTTCACTTATGACCAACCTGACTGACTTTATTTCTGTCAGACATCTACAGAAGCTTTATTGATAATTAACAGAGTTTTAGATTGTTTGGTTGAAAATGTTTCGTTTGAGGTCACCACAAGATCAGTGTTTGTGTCACGGAATCTGGTGCAGGAGTGCAGGCAGACGAACAGGCAGAGATCAAAAGTTCCAATACAGAGGTTTAATCTCACGAAACAGGATACAGGTACAGGCAGGAAGACGGGTAGAAACACTCATTGTAACACTGACATTCACATTGACCGACAAAACTGAATCAAACTGGACTGAACTAAATACACAGAGGAATAAGGCTAATTGGGGTGAACACAGGTGAAAAAGATAATGACAGGACGAGGAACAGGTGGCTGATTGGGGAGTGAGTCCGGGAGAGGAACAAAAGGATCCGGGGAAGTGTGGTGCAGATGACGGGACAAAACAGGTGAAGACGACAGACTGTGACATCACAGGGTGGGCGCCCTGGAGGCTGTGGAGGGCGTGGTCAGGAGGGAGGAAAACCCCCCGGAGCAGGATGAGGGCGAGGCCATGGCGGAGCAACCTGAGGGCGAGGCCAGGGCGGAGCAGGCTAAGGGCGTCGCCAGGGCGGAGCAGGCTGCGGGCGAGACCAGGGCGGAGCAGGCTGAGGGCGTGGCCAGGGCGGAGCAGGTTGAGGGCGAGGCCAGGGCGGAGCAGGTTGAGGGCGAGACCAGGGCGGAGCAGGCTGAGGGCGTGGCCAGGGCGGAGCAGGCTGAGGGCGAGACCAGGGCGGAGCAGGCTGAGGGCGAGACCAGGGCGGAGCAGGCTGAGGGCGAGACCAAGGCGGAGCAGATGGGAGAGGAGACCAGGGTGAAGCTGAGGGACAGACGACATTGGGTGCTGAGGAGGGACCGAGGGACCATGGGGACACCGCAGGCTCTGGTGACTGAAGTGACGACAGGGGTACAGAGGGACACGGTGAGGTCAGCGGGAGTGAGGGCTGACGGGTGACTGGAGGGAGTGAGGAGTCCAACTGAACCGGGGGGGTGACATAACGGGGCGGAGCCAGAGGAAGGAAGTCCAAAGGTGAAGGGAGGATGACGAGGAAGCGAAGGGAATCCGGAGGGTCGAAGAAGAATGGCCGAGGTGGTGAACTGAGGGGCCATGGAGGAGCTGAGGGAGGTAAGAGCCAGGGGGGAGCCAATGGGACCGGGGGCCGAGGAAGTGTCCATGTGGAGGAGGTGGGAGGGCGAAAACCGGGGAAACACAGACCAGGCTGGTTTCGGGGAGCTGAAGGGCAGGAGAACAGAGGGAGGACAGATGAGAGGAGGCGGGAGAGGGAGGCTGGGTGGGATCCTGGTCTCTGGCGCTGGCTGGACGGTCTCTGGCGCCGGCTGGACGGTCTCTGGCGCCGGCTGGACGGTCTCTGGGGTAGGCTGGACGGTCTCTGGCGCAGGCTGGACGGTCTCTGGCGCTGGCTGGACGGTCTCTGGTGCGGGCTGGACGGTCTCTGGTGCGGGCTGGACGGGGCTGGACGGGACCAGCGAAGAAGAGAGCTCGGGCTCGGAGAGGCTGGACGGAGCCAGCGGAGAGGAGAGCTCGAGCTTTGGAGGGTTGACGGTGAGCGCAGGTTTCCTGGGGACGAGAATTAACCGGGGTCGCAGAACCGGGTAGATTCTCCCCTGGAAACATATGGCGTTCATTTTGCAGTTTTGGGTCGGTCAATCTGTCACGGAATCTGGTGCAGGAGTGCAGGCAGACGAACAGGCAGAGATCAAAAGTTCCAATACAGAGGTTTAATCTCACGAAACAGGATACAGGTACAGGCAGGAAGCCGGGTAGAAACACTCATTGTAACACTGACATTCACATTGACCGACAAAACTGAATCAAACTGGACTGAACTAAATACACAGAGGAATAAGGCTAATTGGGGTGAACACAGGTGAAAAAGATAATGACAGGACGAGGAACAGGTGGCTGATTGGGGAGTGAGTCCGGGAGAGGAACAAAAGGATCCGGGGAAGTGTGGTGCAGATGACGGGACAAAACAGGTGAAGACGACAGACTGTGACAGTTTGCTTTAGTTGGGCTGTTGACCCTGTCTTTCATTAAATCAGTGCATTATCAGAAATTGCAAGTGATTATGGGGTATATTTTGGTGGATTAATCCAGATGGGTTAATTCCAGGTGTAAACAGTGGCTTAGGAGACTGCCCGCTGGATCATCAACATAAAGTGTAACTTAATATACTCCTATTTCTGTTTTTAGAGAAAATAAAAGTATTTTTTTTTTGTTCTTTTGAAAGTCAACATCAAAAATGTATCAATACTTACCATGTTTACCTTGATACGGCTGCTCATTTGCATGTTTTTTGTGTCCTAAACATTGAAACAGGGTTATACATTTTAAACACGTAATATCACATAAACAAAAATATTACATAAAATATGAATAGTTAGATTTACTTCAAATTTATTGTAATTGTATAATAATAAGAATAAGTCAAATCAACGTTTTTGTCATATGGAAAAACACAAGATATTCTTATAGCATTTGAGTTAATAGAATATATTGGTTACACTTCATTTCGATGGTCCACTTTAGACATTGTACTACCTATAAGTATTTTTGCAACTATGCCATCTAACTCTTATTTGAGTAGGCTATAGGTGTTAAGATTCGGGTTTGTAGAATAAGTTGACATTTATTTGTAAAGTTCAAGTTAGTAGAATGTCTAAAGTATAAACCATTGAAACAAAGTGTTACTCTATATATATATATATATATTGTATCTGTGTATACTGTATATGTACATTGTTAACAGCGGCATTTGTTATATTATTAATTACATTTGTTTTTCGAGCATGAAAAAGGACAGAAACTATAATGATAGGGCTGGCCGATAAAAATAGGGCTGGGCAATATATATCGCATGACATTGTTATGTTCCTTGATTAGTAGTAAATGACCTTCAACTGCTTTCAGATGGAGTGGGATTTACTACAAAGAGCCGTTCTGCATCATATATTCCAGGTGAAGGTGATTTACTACTAATCAAGGAACCGGCTTTTGAGATGTGCTCATGCGATATAGCCCTAAAAACAATAACAACAATCTGCTACTTACAAAAGACATGGTCTCATACTTGATTGAAGTGATGTTTACATTGACAGAACAATCATTACGCTGTGGTGCGCTCTTCATTTTCTTATCAATCATCATCTTTGCCAGACATCGATTCTTACATGAATCCGTCAAGACTGTTAGACCAGATTAACATATTATAAACATTACTTATTTAAAGAAGTGTCAACAGTCAAAGAATTTTCCAACCACATAATGTCAAAATTACAAAAGAAATAGATTACCAATCAGACATGAAACGATGAGAAGCAACAAAGTGATCCTGTGTTGAAGAACCATTTCAGACCCTACAAACAAACAACAAAAAAGTATTATATTCAGACATCTCTTATATGCATACAACTGTATGTATCTTTAAGACAAATTTAAGAAACTGATAAACTTTACCTTTGCTTGACTTCTCCAAAAATGTCACAAACATCAGCTCTCACCACTTTATATGAACAAGCATCAGTCGTATTTTTAAAGGCTAGGAGCTCTTTTAATACCACATCAGAGTACAGAAAAACAAACAAAATTGAGTCAGCTCATATTAAATTTCAGCCTACATTTGAGATTCTGATGTGAAAGGGCTTCAGGGCTATGAGTACAAAAGTTGTTTTCAGTGCAGCGTCAGATACTGTACCTCCAGGCTCTTCATTCTCCTCTCAGCCAAACACGCTAATCTATTAGCAGCGTCCTGAAAGAAAACTCATTCAGAAGAGTCTGTAATCCTCATTTGCAAGCTCTTTGTTTTGCCGGAGCTTCTAGATGTGCCTGATGTGGACAAAGACAATAATCATATTCATGATCAGTAATCAAAATTATAGTCCCTTTATTTAAGCTAGAATTTTGTGTACAAACAACACAAAATTATTTTTGTGTTCCCAAAAGAAAATCGGTAACACTTTAAAATAATGGTCAGTAGTTAACAAGTAGCTATGCAGGAAGTAATAGGTAGTACTGCATTAACACCGAAGTTAATACTATTAACTAATATGGAAGCAATATTAACTAAGCATTAAGTAATAGGTAATTAGTACAAAGGTAGTTCCTTGGTAGGTATTTGATTGTTACTAAAGAAATATATCCTCATTGAGAACTACTTGTGAACTAAGAAATAATAACCAATTAATTACTAATCACAAAAGTAACATGTCTAAAAAGTGAACAATTGTGGGGGTTTTATACTCTTAACGTGGTCATAACATTTCAGAAGCACGTGCCTCAAACGGGTTCTTTGTGGAAACCAGTTTATGAAGTATATATATTCTCCCAAATACATTAGCTAGGTTGAGATTGTGACCACTACTCTTGCCAGGATGGACGCATGTTCTCTGTTTATTTAAAACTTAAACATAAAATAATCCTAATAAAGACAGTTTTTAAAAATAAACCTTAAATAATTATGAAGTGATGCTGACACTCTCATGATTGGATTAGTTCACTATTATGAGCTCTATTGAATGTCAGTCACATACAGTATATCTCAGACTCCAAAGACCTATAACTTTATGTTAGGCTACAGTAGCTGCCTGAGGAGGACTTCTCTTTAGGACATGAAAATAAACATTGATGTTCACTTGTCAAAAACAATTAGCATCTTTAATGAAGAAATTGGCTGCATTTCTGTTACGATAAGCAGAAAAACCACATCTTCCAGATTACAGTGTTTGTTATAATATTAGTGCCTCACAGAACCTGTACAGTATGTGTCAAATATAAAATTAAATTACTTGTATCATTTGTGAAAAACATGTTAACTCCTCACTAACTACTTAAGCGTTACCTTGTTATCCTGCAGGAACTACTAGTGATGTGGCCCATTATTTTAAAGTGAAAAACATGTTAACTCCTAACTAACTACAAGCGTTAAACGCTTGTAGTTAGTTAGTAGTTAGTTAGGAGTTAACATGTTTTTCACTTTAAAATAATGGGCCACATCACTAGTAGTTCCTGCGGGATGACATGTTAACTCCTAACTAACTACAAGCGTTACCTCGTCATCCCGCAATGTTTACACAAGGTAACGCTTGTAGTTAGTTAGGAGTTAACATGTTTTTCACTTTAAAATAATGGGCCACATCACTAGTAGTTCCTGCGGGATAACAAGGTAACGCTTAAGTAGTTAGTGAGGAGTTAACATGTTTTTCACAAATGATACAAGTAATTTAATTTTATATTTGACACATACTGTACAGGTTCTGTGAGGCACTAATATTATAACAAACACTGTAATCTGGAAGATGTGGTTTTTCTGCTTATCGTAACATAAATGCTGCCAATTTCTTCATTAAAGATGCTAATTGTTTTTGACAAGTGAACATCAATGTTTATATTCATGTCCTAAAGAGAAGTCCTCCTCAGGCAGCTACTGTAACATAAAGTTATAGGTCTTTGGAGTCTGAGATATATGTGACTGACATTCAATAGAGCTCATAATAGTGAACTAATCCAATCATGAGAGTGTCAGCATCACTTCATAATTATTTAAGGTTTATTTTTAAAAACTGTCTTTATTAGGATTATTTTATGTTTAAGTTTTAAATAAACAGAGAACATGCGTCCATCCTGGCAAGAGTAGTGGTCACAATCTCAACCTAGCTAATGTATTTGGGAGGATATATAAACTTCATAAACTGGTTTCCACAAAGAACCCATTTGAGGCATGTGCTTCTGAAATGTTATGACCACGTTAAGAGTAAAACCCCCACAATTGTTCACTTTTTAGACATGTTACTTTTGTGATTAGTAATTAATTGGTTATTAATTCTTAGTTCACAAGTAGTTCTCAATGAGGATATATTTCTTTAGTAACAATCAAATACCTACCAAGGAACTACCTTTGTACTAATTACCTATTACTTAATGCTTAGTTAATATTGCTTCCATATTAGTTAATAGTATTAACTTCGGTGTTAATGCAGTACTACCTATTACTTCCTGCATAGCTACTTGTTAACTACTGACCATTATTTTAAAGTGTTACCAGAAAATCATAAGTTTGGAGCGACACAAGGGTGAATCTTGCTTTTACTGCAAATGCCAATAACGGCTCATTTGACCACATCCAAGTCCAACCAAGCAGCCTTTTCCTCAAGGCCTTCCACCAAACAGCACAGGACAGATCAGAACAGGTGATTGAAATTTGCTAACTCTTTATGTCAGTGAGGTTTTTAGGTAAGACTTTATTTCGATAGTCCACTTTAGATATTATGTTAACACTTTGGACACTTTGCACAGTAAAACGTCCTTTTAGATATCAACCTGCTGAAAGATAAACCTGATTGTCTCGTCTGTCTCTGGGGACATGCCTTCCACACGTTTCAAAGTTTGATTGACACATTTTGGACTGATCGTTTTAGAGAAATCTTGAAAAAGCTGCCGGGAGACACAGTGTCCGGATTACCATAAGGACTCACGGTGTTCCGGACGGCTGCAAATTTCGACTCACTGTGTTTCGGACAGTAATTACTAATATAAAATGCATTCATTTTAGCAACTAGAAGTAGTTATCATATTAATCTTCATAACTTTGTTTTATAAGCGTCTATACACTCTTTTGATCGACAATTGCTCATTAGAGCATTATTTAAGAATTTAAAATATCATTATTTTTTTAATCCCTTGAAGTAAAAAATATTTGCAAATTGTAACTCATAATTACTTTATAAGACCATACAAATGTTTTTTTCGTCATTTTCTGGTGGGTGATCGTGTTTTAAGAGTGTTTTTTTTTATGGATGTTCTCCCCTTGTCCATTTGTCCTGCCGGAAAACCTTCCCCTCATCATTTTTTGAACAGTCAATGGTGTACTTTAGAAACTCGCGTTGATTTCTTTGAAACGAATGGCTCTGGAAACATAGGGTTGGTCAGAATCGAAAGAGGAGGAGGCAAAGATAACACGGATATATATACGCCGGGACCTGAAAGTGTTTATTTATAAAATTTGCGAGAAAAGGTCAAGTGTCTGGAATACCGTGATGTCCGGAATACAGTCTACATTACCAAGTTAAGCTAACTCATTTCAATTGAGGAAACCGATCACCTCAATTCATTTCAGTTTATAAAAAAAACAATAGTAATGAGTACTCTGAAATTGTTTCAGTTGAGTTCACTAAAAGTAGATATTGCTGTCAAGAAATTTAAAGTGCAGTGTGTAATTTTTAGCGGCATCTAGCCTCCTAAGACCTGAGTTTTGATCAATCATCAATTCATTAATCACTTAATTATCTCATTAACTTGAACTATGATTCAGTGTTACTTCAACATTTTGTGGGACCACAAATACTTTGAGCAGAGTTCATTTAAAGAGTAACTAAACACTTAACCAACTTTTTTTAGTTAATGATCTGTAAGAATGGATCTTTATTAATACCAGTCATTGATTCGAGTAACTGTTTTGTACGGAGGTGTATTGCATTCACTTGAAGAAAAAAAATCTACTCTGTTTTTCTGAATTAACGAGTTAATTTTTCATGAAAAAAAAATTGCTCTGTTTTTCTGAATTAATGAGTTAATTTTTCATGAGAAAAAAAATTGCTCTGTTTTTCTGAATTAATGAGTTAATTTTTCATGAGAAAAATTTTTTTTGCTCTGTTTTTCTGAATTAATGAGTTAATTTTTCATGAGAAAAAAAGTTTTTGCTCTGTTTTTCTGAATTAATGAGTTAATTTTTCATGAGAAAAAAACGTTTTTGCTCTGTTTTTCTGAATGAATGAGTTAATTTTTCATGAGAAAATTTATTTTTGCTGTTTTTCTGAATTAACTCATTAATTCGGAAAAACAGAGCAAAAAAAATTTCCATTAAAAATTAACTCATTAATTCAGAAAAACAGAGCAAAAACGTTTTTTTCTCATGAAAAATTAACTCATTAATTCAGAAAAACAGAGCAAATTTTTTTTTCTCATTAAAAATTAACTCGTTAATTCAGAAAAACAGAGCAAAAAAAAATTTCTCATGAAAAATTAACTCATTAATTCAGAAAAACAGAGCAAAAAAAATTTTCTCATGAAAAATTAACTCGTTAATTCAGAAAAACAGAGCAAATTTTTTTTCTCATGAAAAATTAACTCATTAATTCAGAAAAACAGAGCAATTTTTTTTATCTCATGAAAAATTAACTCGTTAATTCAGAAAAACAGAGTAGATTTTTTTTTCTTCAAGTGAATGCAATACGCCTCCGTAGTTTTGGCATTTGCTTATAAAGTGTTTTAATTCTAAAATATATGGTGTAAAAACGTCTTAGTGCTGCCCTCTTCAGGTTGAACGGTGGCTCCTCCAGTTGAATTTTCCTATTGGATGTTTGCGGTGGTACGTGACACAGCGGTTGTTGGTGACGTAGGCACGTTTCATACAAAGAGATGCATCTCAGGTGCACGCCCCCCTCTGCTGGGGTCCGCCAACTTTTCCAGCATTTTTCAAATATTGCTAGTGGGTGGAGTCAGGCTCTGACCAGGGGTTTAGTTACCCTTTAACACTGGGGATTTTGCTGTGCACATTATTAATCTTAATTCATACATAATACATTGTTTCCTAGTAGTTTCAAGTCTCTGTTAAAGGAATATTTCACCAAAAAAATGTAAAAACAAACTATGCCTCCTTTGAATGCAAAAGGAGAAAATATTTCTACGTATGTTAATTGTAACTGCAAGGGGGAAAACACTAGTTGATTCTTTAAAAAAAAAAATCATTTTGTGTTCCCAACAGAGCATCATAAGTTTGGGACAACACAAGGGTGAATTATGCTTTTACTGTAATTTTTTATATAGCTCATTTGACCACATCCAAGTCCAGCCAAACAGCCGATTCACAGGAAATATCAGAACAGGTGATTGATGTTTGCCAACTCTTTATTTCAGTGAGATATGAATGGAACCATAATAAATAATGATTAATGATCATGAACAATAGTGCATTTAATCATGTTATGATAGCTGCTAGCAGAACAACAGTCAGTCTTCTCAGATTACACATACTTTTCTCTGTATGAAAACATTTTCTCATCATTGGAAAATTGTGAACATTAGATTTCGCCTGAAGCTATGCCAGATAAAGCTGTGGTTGGGATAGGAATAACATTTATTGAATTATTTATATGATGTTTATTTATGTTTATTGAAATTAGTTCATGGAGAGAGCGGGAAAATTGGTGATGGCGCAGTGGATAAGACGCATGCTTTTGCTTTGAGAAACTCGGGTTCGAATCCACTGTGCGACACCAGTGTGTCCCTGTTAACCCCAACAGGGTTAACCCCAAGTTTCTCCAGAGGCGTGCAACCGCTGACATATATAGCAATTGTAAGTCGCTTTGGATAAAAGCGTCAGCTAAATGAATAAATGTACTCCACAATTAGGTTAATTAGACAATTAGGCAATTATTTCCCACAGCCCACCAGAAACCAGGGTCATAACAGCACACAAATCACAAGAAATGTGGGCCGATTTTAAAGAGACCGCTTTTTTTTTTTTTTTTGTCAACTTTATACATTTAAAGAAACTAACAGATACAGTTCAACAATTACCATGTTAGTTCAAGTCTTCAGAAGCAATTCTGAAATTTATTTAGCCTTGTTTTAATCCCCAAGCTTTTTAAATGTATAATATATGAACTTTTCCCAATAATTGCCAGTTTTCTACAGATGACGTGCAGGAAACAGAGCCGGTCTGAGAGGTTATGTTTAAACTACAGTGAAGTGTAGTCATAGTCGTCATCTCCATGGTCAGAATTATCCCAGAAGTCTAGATTATTAACCTTACAAATATCTGTCTGGGTGATACTAATAATGATTATGACATAAATTATGTAGATGCTTTGAAAAACCGCATAGCAGAATCGGTCTAGGCGGTAAGCAAAGGCCACTTTCCTCTGTTTCTCCTCTTCTCCTTTCTCCACGTTCTCCAAAAAGTTCGCTATTTTCTGGAGGGAAGCCACCTCTGAAGCCAGATCACCAGACTGTGTTGTAATCACGCCAATATCTGTAAATGCATACCGTATTATTCATGTTATTCCAATATTGATCTAATAGAGCTTTAATTAAAGGGGGTGCATTTAATTTCTGTGCCATTACTGTCATCAAAATGAGTTGAAAAAATGATTCACTAAACATTTGCAGCACTTTTGCAGGAGAATCAAGGGGCAACCTCCCCGTCTCTCTCTTGAAGCCAACACGGAAGTGAATTAAACTGCAATTCATCGAGTGGCCGCTTGAGGCTGACTGCAAAAGCGAGTCAAATCTGTATCTCCCCCAAGTTAAAATGTCTAATTTCACAGCAGAAAAAAAAACATGTTTACAGCCTGGTGGCAAATAGTTGTTTTGGTCTATATCACAATGCACACAGTTGACTGCTTGTATGTTGTGAGAAATGTGTGTGATCTGTGTTATGTACTTGTATATATGCTCTTAACTAATTGCCCCTTGTGAGATTAATAAATTTGATAAAAAAGTAAAGTAAGTAGTCTCACTTTTAGTTACGTCTTAACTATTATAATATTTCGAAGGGCAAAAACATGAACTTTAAGCATTGGCTTTACTTTTTCAATCAGCTGTCAATTCAGCGTGAGTGCAGTCGCACCTCAGCTCCACCCGCGTCCCGCCTCTTTGCCCATTTTAATTTATCCGGTAGTGACGAGAGGTGACGCCCTGCCAAGATGGCGACGGCCGCCCCCGCCCACTTTAGGCTTCAAAAACGCTCTTCAGAAACCTATGGGTGACGTCACGGATACCACGTCCATATTTTTTTACAGTCTATCGCCGCCTTCACATTGGCAGTTGAAATCAGCTCCGATGCGGCTGCGAAACGACCGGAAGTCATTCATTTCTATGGAGATTCGCATACCGCATGCGAATGGGTCCGAAACGAAATCGTGTCCGTTGGTCATCCGGATGCGTTCAAAAATTTGAACTCGTGCGAAAAGCTACGGACGGTTCCTATCCGACAATTCCAGCGGAAGTTGACCGTTGCTATGGTACTGATAAACAAACCTGAATTATTAACTTTTAATCAAATAAATAATGATTTTATAACGATAAGTTGTCATGTTATTTTTTTATTTTCATGACTTTCTAACGTTTATAAGGGCAGTTAATACAATTAAATTGATGGTAGACATTGAACTATTGACCACTATATCACATTTTTTAGCCGACCTGACATGTCAACGTCCTGAGCAACTTTCCTCACGCAGCATAGTCCTCATCAGAGAGATCATACAGAACTGACAGTATTTTAATCTCTCCGCCATTTTTGTTCTACCCACGTCCGACGCTTTTCACTGTGTAGTACGACGTCCGTTGGGAACGTATTGCGTATTACGGAGCTGATTTAAACTGCCAGTGTGAAGGCGGCGTATGAGTCGAATACAGTTTGGTATAATAACAAAGGCCTGTCTTAAAGTTGCCTTAAAGAGCTCAGTGCATGTTTTTTTCTTTACGTGCGTGAACAATATCTGGGCCAGCCTAAAAAACATTATTTTTTTGTTAGTGATTTGAGCAGAAGAAGCACAATTCATGACTGCTGTTAGATTTTAATCCTGATACTGAAAACTAATTTTGTCAATTAATTATGCAGATTTTGATCCATTTCCCCATTTTAATAGATTAAAGCTTAATTAGCATTAAAGGTGGATGGATATGAATTGGTGTTGGATAAAATTATTTTGTAATGCTGAATATCACATTTTGACCAGAAACAGGTCAAGTTACGGGAGCAAAATGGGTTGCAAATGGCAATATATGTTGACTTCAAGCCAGTGAGAAATTAAAACAGAAGTTGTGAGAGTCTTTTCTTCCCTATTGTGACGTATATGGCTTCTTTAAATCAGAACAAATATAGGGCGGGGCTTGATTTTGTCCATGTGGAATAGAGCATCACAGTCCCGCCCACAGCCCGAGAGAGCGTTGGTGCCGGAAGTAAATTTCCCATTCATTTCTCCCATTGATATTTTGTAAAATCCAGATCTAAAGAGTATTAGAGCATGTCTGACGGCTGAACTCATAAACATACAACACATCATTTCGAGTGAAAAAACGAAGAGAAAATCCAAAAAAAGTCGAGGGAACAAGCCTGTGTACATATTTTCATTTCCGAGCAAAGGAACTACTCCTCCCATAAACCACCGCGCCTCACTGAAGTCGACTGAAAGCCACCGTGAAAGAGCCTTTTGAGCGACTTCCAAATCTGACGACGGGCACGTGAACTTTTTCCTCCAGTGAATTTTATATAGTGAATGTGCAAGGAAACTCATTTTCCTCGATTTACTGAAGCAAACGCATTTGCAGCTTGACATGCAAAAACATTGAGTATCTGGCTCGTTCATTAGCTACTGCACATCCAATGGCGCGCGGGCGTCTCAGAAGTGCGACCAATGAACTTAGCCCTACGTCATCACGCGATCTTCAGTCTTCACGTACCTTCGCGGGGTTTCAGACACGTGACACGACTTCCACCAATCAGATGCATCACTGTTGGATTGTGGGATTGTTGGGTAAAGATCTACTTATCCAATACATCGCGAATAAAAGGCATTTATCTTAAAACAAGGTTAGTGCCCCATGAACTTTTGCCGTTTATATGAGCATATACAATCGCTTAGTACAGCCGTTGGTTTTAAGTCTACCATGTATGGTTACGTTTTTATGGCTTATATCTCAAATGTCAATGGGGAAATTGTATTGAATTTTTACTTCCGGCACCGGCTGTGGGCGGGACTGTGATGCTCTATTGATTGGATAGTTTGATGGTTGTGGTTTGCTACTGCTGTGATGTCATATGAGTGACAGGTTGCCCCGCCCTCGAGCCGGTTAACAAGAAAAAATGGCAATTTCTTGTTTTAATGGAATATTGTATAATAAACAATCAGGGCCGTGCAGACATTTTGTTGGGGCAGGAGCTCAAGTGAAAAAAGGGTATACCTCTTATAATTATTTATAAAAAAAGTAAAATATTGTTGATCATCTTTTAATTAATTACACTATTTAGGGCTGTAATACCAATTAAGTCAAGTCAAGTCACATTTATTTATATAGCGCTTTTCACAATACAGATTGTATCAAAGCAGCTTCACAGTGATATTAATTAAAAACAATTAAATGACATTAGTATCAACAAAATCCCTCTTACCATTTATCAAAATCCATTTAAACTGTAATTACAATCGCCTAAATAATGGAGATATAAAAAATATTAAATGTTGGTAAAAATGTGAAGTTAGCATATGAAACTAAAACCGTCAGTAGTGAATCATAGAATCTTTAATTCAACCGATTTGTTCAAACCGGCTGATTCATTCATGAAAGTGTCCACTGACTTTATGAATGTTTTTTTTTTTTTTTACGAAGCTTTTATGAGCCTTTGTGTTTACAGTCAACTCTTACCTTTCTCCTGATCCAGGCTGTCATGTTGTGTTTTGCTGTTGTTTGATGGATGAACCTTGGCGGAGCGTCGTCTACACAGAAGGAAGCTGTCCTCTACAGACAGACGTGTCAACACTATAGACGTCAGCATACTCACAACCAGACACACCAGACAGAAGCTGAAGTGATAGTCTTCAGAGGAGGAAACAGAGAACAGGGTTCACATCACCATTCACATCATGCCTTTTCAAAGTATGACATGAACAAATTTCTCATGAAGGGTGGAAGAAAGGTCCGATCTTCATAATACACAGTCAAACCAAAAATGAATACAAATGTAAGAGTCCATATTCACCTTTCATATTTCACTTTACAAATTAGCTTTGACAAATTCAGTGGTCCAAATTTAATAAACAAATGAAACATTTCACATCCGGGAACTGCAGGAATAGCAGTAGATTACCTATTCATATTTGCCAATGCAAGCCCAAAAAAATAATAAATGCAAGCTGGGTTAATGGAACGCAACACGCTTTTCTATTTCAATTACATTTGGCATTCATTTTAATCTATAATACCACCAAAAAACGTAGTGTTGTTAAAATGGAGCCGATTTTCTCTCGCTTTCTTTCGGTTGTTTCACTTACGGAGGAGGGGACTGCAGTTGCCCCCGTTGGGCAGGTGGTCATTGAGGATGAGGAGGAACATGGTGAAGCTCAGGACCAAGGTGACCTTAAAAGAGTTGCGTTCCCCTCCTTCAAATGGCAGAGCAAAGCTCACCAGGTCAGCCAGCATTATTAACACACTGGGCAGGATCAGGGTCACAACAGCACCGAAGGCGTTAATAGACAATTCCACCTGTCCAAAAGACATTCGACAAACAATTATAGGTTAATGTCCTCACTTCACAAGCTAAACCAGTACTGTCTGTTTCCTTAGACTGATGATGATGATGAATTTTATTTATAATGCACTTTATTTGACATCAAATCTCAAAGTGCTTACAAAAATAAAAAATAATAAATACAGACACTTACGTAAGACAAATAAATACGCAAAAAAAGGTAACAAAAGTTTTGTTTGTTTTTTGCTGTGTTGATGTTGAAGGGGGACAATTACATATAATTTCTATTTACGCGATTCAATGTTTTTATTAGCATTTTACACTATGTAGATTACTATTAATAATCATATTATTAATATTTCTCAATATATTAATTTAAATAAGTATGTAAAGTCAAGTCAAGTCAAATATATTTATATGGCGCTTTTCACAATACCGATTGTATCAAAGCTGCTTCACAGAATCAATCAAGACAACTTAACAGTGTTTGTTTATTCATGGAAAAAAAGACATCCAAGATTGGTAGAGCTGATCAGTGGTATGATGGGTCATTTAATTTGAATATCCCCAACTGAGCAAGCCAAAGGCAACAGTGGCAAGGAACCGAAAAACTCCATCAAGTGACCCGATGGTGTCCTAAAACTCCATCAGATGACCCAATGGAGAAAAAAAAAAAACCTTGGAAGAACCCAGGCTCAGTCGGGGGCCAGTTCTCCTCTGGTGTTTATGAACTAGAGGCCAAATTTACAGTAACTGTAAGATAATTTAAATGAATGCCTGGCTAAATAGATGCGTCTTTAATCTAGTTTTAAACTGGGAGAGCGAGTCTGAGCAACGAACAATATCAGGAAGGCTATTCCAGAGCTTCGGAGCTAAATGTGAAAATGCCCTCCCTCCTTTGGTGGATCTGGATATCCTAGGAATGACCAGAAGCCTCGAATTTAATGATCTTAAAGAGCGCAATGGTACGGTGGCCGAGAGAGCTCACCGCGCTGCAACCTGATGAAGACGATTGCAAATTCAAAAAAACGTGTGCAACTATAAAAACGCATTGAAATACAAAAATACATCCGCAAATTAAGAAAAACATCTTCATCAGTTCCACAACACACCTGTGCTCCAAGTACTCACAACACAACCAAATACAGAAACGCGCTGCAAATAACACGGTCCACAACGGAAATGTTTGTGAACATGCATTTCGCGAGTTTTATTTGCACGTTTAAAATGTTAGATGACATATTTGTGCAAACTATTGTAAAGTAAAGCTTTCTTTGCTTCTTTCGAGCTATGAACCGCGTGTACACGTGATGTCACAAGGGGCGGGGCAATGCGAACCTCCAAACTCCATTTAAGTCCATTTCACCTGATGCCTTTATGTCTGAGGCTGTTTTGTCTGATGCCTAATTGTACGAGACCTGACACCTGACATTGTTTTTCCTGAGACCTGAAGCTTTTCAGTCTCAGGCGTGATGCCGTTTTGTCCAATAACTGAGGCCTTTTAGTCTGAGGCATGATGCCTTGTCTTCATATGTCTGAGGATGTCCTAAAATGTACACCGTACCCCTAAGGATAATAGTTGCTTTGATGGTTCAAGGTAATATTGACAGACTCTGTAAACTCAATACGATAATTGAATAATTCAGTTACTTCGAGATAAACACGCTGTGATGGATCCACATGTTTGATGACGTTCGAAGTCTGCCATTCTCCTCCCGAACTGGCAATCGAAGACACATTATCAGAAATCTGGAGTTTGAGCTCACAAGCTAGATCAAACAAACAAGAGGACATATTCATTACAAATATAACTCCCACCAGGGCTACTGACTATAGATACACATTAATCAGACTGTGAGATATTTAAATTAAGTCACTGTCATTATAATCAATGCAAACATGTCTCCTTTCTAAGTAAACTCGGCTATTATAGACCATATTTGCATGTTTACTCTATGTAAACATGGCAAGCCATTAAGGCAGGCACATAATATGCTTCCCAACAATTATTTTCTTACATTTCTGGCTCCATCCATTGATGGCCACAGGGCATGTCCCAGTCACAAAGGGGTAGCTGAATAGGTTGATTTCACAGCTCACCGTCGTGAACAAAACCACCGCATGGGTCACAGTCCCATCCCTCCTCACCTGCACATCTTTAGAGTAAGGCTCCACGGTCACGTCGACTCTGAGAGAATGAGAGAGAGCAGGGAACCATCATCACCTGATCTCTCTTCAATTGATCTTTTTTAACAAATGTGTTTTTATAAACACACTGTCACACCAGTCAAAAAACGAGACAAAAAAATTCTTATAGATAATTACAACCCCAACTAAATTAAACACTGATCACCATAATGGTGACTTCAAATTAAACACATTATAGTTAAACCCCTGTTAATTCTCAATAAGCACTTCTGTAGAAGTCTGACAGAAATAAAGTCAGTCTGGTTAGTAATAAGTGAAGCTGGTAATGCTGTTTGTGGAGTTGTTTAATCCATCTCTGTTTAATCTCTTCAGTTGATTTCATCTAAGTCAGTTCTTGTGTTTCTGCTCGTTTCTTTTTCTGTTCTCTTCTTTCCTTCAGTGATTCTGCTTGTTAACAGGCTTATTGAGGCTGAGATCATGTGCCAGATGTGGGCCGGATATGGGCTGAAACAATATTACTATGTGGGATAACGCCACAGATTATTGTTTCTAAATTTGGTGGCAAAAGTTATCTGCCATCTAACACTTGAGATGTTACCAAATATTATATTACAGGCCTTGTTGATGAGTGTGGAGCTCAGTGTCCCTTAACCAAAACTGGTATCATTTCATAGCTAACTGAAAATGTGTTTCATGCCTCTTAAAGGAGTAGTTCACTTTTGAAAAAACTTTTGCTGATAATTTACTCACCCCCATGTCATCCAAGATGTCCATGTCTTTCTTTCCTCAGTCGAAAAGAAATTTAGGTTTTTGATGAAAACATTCCAGGATTTTTCTCCATATAATGGACTTCAATGGGAACCGTTTCAGATGCAGCTTCAAATGTCTTTAAATGATATCAGGCGATGAATAAGGGTCTTATCATGCGAAACGATCGGTTATTTCAAAACTTATTCCAAAAAAATTATCTGTGAGGTGCGTTTGCAACGTCACGTAATACGTAATTACGTTCAAAAGGTCACGGGCGACGTAGCCGAAAGTACAGAGTCAGTGTTTACAAGTTGAACGCATAGGTTGAACGTGAAAACTAACTCAAACACCGTTTACAAAAAAAGGAATTAAAAGGAAAAACAACGATGTCGGACGATTTTGATTCTGTACTTCCGGCTACGTCGCCCGTGACCTTTTGAACGTAATTACGCATTACGTGACGTTACAAACGCGCCTCAGAGAATATAGCAAGGCTAGCATTTGTCCTTAGAAAAGTTACATTTTTGAAATAAGTTTTGAAATAACCGATCGTTTCGCATGATAAGACCCTTATTCATCGTCTGGTGTCGTTTAAAGACATTTGAAGCTGCATCTGAAACTGTTATTAACACTATCTTTCGGACCTTGAACCATCCGGTTCCCATTGAAGTCAATTATATGGAGAAAAATCCTGGAATGTTTTCATCAAAAACCTAAATTTCTTTTCGACTGAGGAAAGAAAGACATGGACATCTTGGATGACATGGGGGTGAGTAAATTATCAGCAAAAGTTTTTTCAAAAGTGAACTAATCCTTTAATAATACATTAAGAGTACATTTCTGACATTTTATCTCAACCATGCCAGAATTGATTTCAGTTCTGAATCAGTCATTGAATGTGTGTCTCTGAGCTTATCATTAAAACAGGCCAATTATTAGAATATGTGCATAAGTCTTGAGTTCAACTCACGAATTCTCCAAAACTAGCCCAGGAATCCAGATTTTATCAACAGGTAAAACAATTGTTGAAAATTTATATCTCTTATGCATCCATCCAAGATCAGGGTCCATCCATTCCTGTTGGGCAGAAAATTTGTCCAACAGTTTAAGTGAAATAAACAGCCTCTCATTTTGTTTTACAATATAACACAGCTCTTTGAAATGCTTGATTCTGATTGGTCAATTACAGCAACACATAAATATATTATTTCTTATGATTTATTTACTTTGTAGGGATGCACCGAAATGTCATGCAGACATTATCACTGTTTATGTCTCAAATACTCAAGGATGCACCAATATGAAAATTTTGGCCAAAACCGATGAGTCTTTATATTTGAAAAGCCAATAACCGATTTATTGGCAGATAAATATAAATCCAAAGTTACACATTATTTTTGAGAGCCTGATTACAAAAACAAAAGTCTTACCATTAAAATCATGTCCCAAACACACAATTGTAATGTTCCCATTATAATTGTATTTAGCCAATAAGAATGAATGTTACACTTTTGTGTATTTTCTTTTTCAAAGTGATTCCAATCATATTTCAAGCAATTCAAAACCTCCATGGTGAACAGTGAGCATGTGCTAAAACTCAGTATAACAGCACTCTTGCTCACTTGATACTTTATACTCTATGATATACTATAAATGTATTCAGATAACTGAATGTTTGCAGGTGACAATCACTCTTTTTGAAGGAGATTTTAATGACATTCAATTTTCGTATTTCATCCAAGAACTTGAAATGAACTACTAATGAACTTCTCACCATATTTATCTTGATACGGCTGGTCATTTCCATGGCCTTTGTATCCTAAGAAATGGTGGTACAGAATTATGGCATACATGAATTATGTTTGTTATGCAAGTATATTTGTGCTTTTCAAAGGAGATCAACAAAACAACAAACATGACACTCACGAAAGACAACATCTGATATATTATGGAAGTGATGTTGACTACGATGGTACAGTTATCATCCTGTGGCGGGCTGAACAGTTCTTTTTCAACCAGAGAGTTCGCCAGACAGCGACGGTCACATGCCTCTGTGGAGTTAGTGGAGTTACCAGTAGCGAACACTATAGGACCAGATGAACATGTTATCAGCCACAGGAAAATGGGGAAGTTCACTCATTTAGACATGCAAAAGGAGAACAAAAAGAACAGGTTTGATACAAATGTAAAAAAAAAAAAAAAATTAAAGGATTCTACACTATTTCTGTTCCTGTAACAGAATAAGAAAATGTGTGACAATGAGCCTGTTACTAAAAGCTTTGTTCAGACTGTCAATCCAAATCCATTTTTGTGTATATTGGAATCAGATCATATTTAGCAAGTGTTAACAGCAGCAAAAAATAAATAAATAAATAAATAAATAAATAAAAATATGTCTGGGCTGGTTAACACACAACTTTGGATTTTGAATCTGATCTGAACATTCGCGATACACAACTTCAATTCACTGTATCGAGTGAATATAAGTGAATATGCGTTAAAAAAAACATACAAATTTACTACAAATTTACTGCCACCAGCCTACTGATAAACTGTTGTTCGTAATGACGTCATCCCTTGCTGTGTCACTAAAAAATTCTGCCCTCGAGTCGTTTCCACAAATTATTATATTATATCTTTTGCATCCCGAATATGTGTAAATGCAGAGTGTAATGAGAAGTTGAAATTTGTTTACTGCTTACTATTTTCACAAATAAAAAGCCTATTATTAAATTAGGAAATGTTAAGATCATGGCGAAGTGGGACAGCTTTGTCTGACAGACTGAAAAGAAAGCTTGGTGATATTATTTTTTAAATGGGAGCAATAACTGCCTATTGCGAACTTACACACTGTAAAACTATACATTTTGTTGCAAGTAGCTATGTCACAACTTAAAAATAGCATCAGAATAACCGTAAATTATAAAAGAAAAATAAGCTTAAATTATCAAATAAATTATCAGATTTAATCTAAGATAACTCAAATAGTTGTCACTTAATACTTTTTAAGTTGGCTAAACTTAACATTTTAACGCAGCATGAACACTTTACATTGAAACAATTTTTTAATGCAATTTGACTTTTAATCTTTAGAACAAAACCAATACATTTTAACGTATATAAATAAAAGGAACATCCAATTAAGATGTGTAATCACCAAAACAAATATTAGACAAAATTACAAAAATAAGGATTAATGAAGTTTAAAAGGTAACACGTCTTTTTCTTAGCAATATTAATAATATTAATAATAGTTGTACAAATAATTCAATAATATGAATATAATTGTTTTGACGCACCTTTGGATATTAGAGAGAAAAGGTGCTTTAACAGTAAGACGAACTAGACACTTTAGCTAATTCTGTCATGTGACACCAGATTTATTTGCGTAACTCTTTTTTTTTGCGACATTTGAATTTATGTGCTAAAGTTAAACAGAAAAACATTGTATCGACATTTCCCAAATATTATCGACAACTGGCAAAACAATTATTGGATGGAAAGTTGGAAACCTTTTAAACTGCAAAATAAAATAAAAAAAAAATAAAAAAAACTCAGTAAAAATAGAATATTAAGGAACTTCATGTATATTTTTATATTATATATATATATATATATATATTTTTTTTTTTTTTTAAAAAAAAACTGTATTTTAAATATGCATTGCATTAGGTTGTGTTTTACGGGTTAATTTCTGTAAAATTACTGGACAATGTCCAGGCATAAAATTACCAGTACATTTTCCATTTTTATTTTTCACAGTGTTAGTGTGGACAGTCACTCATTTAGATCAGATTCCAATCGGATGAACAAATAATGGGATTTGGGCTGACAGCCAAAATCCAGTCAGATTTTCCTGCTAGATGGAACAACAAAACTTGGACTTACAAAATACTAAGACATTCTCCAAGCAAAATTAAAGTCAAATTTCCAATTATTTCACTCCAAAAATTATTCTGATAAAAACATCCGTCACTGTAAAAATGAATGCGACTGAATATGTTAAATCTAATCAATAAAATTGAGGCAAAATCTTACAATCAATGTTATAAATTAAATGTATAAACCAAGAATTGAGTAATAGTTCCAATTGAATTATCCAAATGAATTACTTAGAAGTTCACTCAAAAGTCAATTACCGTATTTTCCGCACTATAAGGCGCACCGGATTATAAGGCGCACCTTCAATGAATGACCTATTTTAGAAATTTTTTCATATATAGGGCGTGAGCGCGCTGGGGCGGGCACGTAACTCATATGTGTGGCGGCTCGCTGACAGCAACAGCTGGCTGTTTTAAATGAGACGACCCAGTTACTGTGAACGGGGAGCGCTTTATGAACATTGTGTGACGCGCGAGCAGCGCCGGGGACAGTGTGTCTGTTTGTGTATCTGTTAAGAGTGAGCGCTCGTGAGCAGGCACGTGACTTACACACATAACCCGATTTATACGAGGTTGAACTGGCCGTGTGACAGAGCGGTCATAAGATGGACACGAGCGCGAGTTCGCGGGCGGATTTAATAACGCGGAGCATTGTTAACTAACTATTGTTAACTTGATCCATACATAAGGCGCTCCGGATTATAACTGACACTGTCGTTTTCGGAGAAAATTAAAGGCTTTTAAGTGCGCCTTATAGTGCGGAAAATATGGTAAAATTAGTAGAATTGAAATTTTTTTATACAAAAGATTATGTTTTAAAATAATGATTATGTTAAAACACAACCAAGACTATCAGATCATCCCGTCATAACTCACGTACAGTCAGCAACCAAACAATTTTGAAGTAAATGATTTAGGGTCAAGAGGCCAACTAAAACACACACTGATCACCATAATGGTGACATATTACAGTTTTCTCCTTCAGTGATTCTACTTGTTATCATCAGGTGTCTTAAAAATGGCAATAAAAAAAGAGTTCTTCATTCATCTTTGACGTCAGTCTGTTAATACGATATTTTTGTTAAGAATTGCTTTTAAGTAATCCATTTGGTTAGTTATTACTCAATTCTAATCTAATTTATAATATAGATTGTAATCTGTTGCCTCAATTTTATTGATTAGATTTAACATACTCAGTCATTTTCATTTTTACAGTGTATTTATCACATGAATAATAAACATAAGCACATGGTATTTCAATCCCAAAGTGTTTTGAATGGAGAGTTTACCAAGTGGAGATGAACAGAGGAGCATTAGCAGAGAGATGCTGCGCTGAAGAACCATTTCAGCTCCTACAAACAACAACAACAATGAGCAATTACACATTATTTTAGCTTTTGATAAGAATGTTAAACAGATAACCTTTACCTTTGGTAGCAAATGCTGAAAATAGCAAACTTGGATCTGATTCCGACAAACTTCACCCGAGGGAAACGAGGACATTTGGCTCTTTTAAAGGGTCATGGCTCTTTGACTATGACACGAATGTTATTACGCAAGGCAAACAAAATATCTATAGACTATAGATAATGAGATTTTTAAAGATCTCAGCATTCATTTCATTGTTAAACATCACAACAGAGCAGTAATTACTTGCCGGGCTTTGACCCCTCACCCAGGCAAACAGGAGGCCGATCTAAAGTGCTTCACAAAGGCAGAGGACAAGGCCATACATGAGGATAATCACGGCACATCAGCAGACAATGTGGGGTTTAATTACATTTGATGGCATTGAGGGAGACAACTAGATGATTAAAAGAATAGCCTCACTTTTCATTGTCCTAAAGGCTAATGTTTTCACGATGAAAGCTCCACATCGAGACCTAATGCATTTTGATCAAAGATTAACAAGAAAGGCCACATTTGGTGGTAGTCTTTGTCAATTCAAGTAAAAATTCAACTTTTAAACATTCCAAATCTATCAAAAAAAATGCAATTGAAAAATAATTGGACAACATTTTCTTAGTCCCACAGAAATCACATTTAACATCTACATCAGTGGGAAACCTGAAAGAGTTTTAACAGGATACCTCTAGTGACCGTAGACAATTAAGCGTTCTGATTGGCCAAGAGTCTATAGTCTCTGACCGTAGACTACCAATCAGATCACAAAATTTCGAGTTTAGACAACCAATCACAGATTAGTTTATCCATGTGTCACACACATTTTTTACAGTCTATGGTCACACATCGGTAGCGAAGGCAAAGGTTTGTATTGGACGTCACATGATCTGCATAAACCCCCCCCCCCCCCAAAAAAAAAAAATTAGTGATTTGGAAGTAGATCAATAGAGTGCCGAAGTGATGACGTCTCTTTGTAGGAAGCTAGCGGTGCATGGGTTCCCTCGATCGAAAAGCAATGGATTTTCCCCATAGACTTTTGGAAAATCGCAAAAACTACGATCTGTGTTCAACAAAGAGTTGTGACCCTTACACATTTTGTCTATGAAGGTAATCTTTACAAGTTAATCCAAAATGTATAAATTTTGAAGCTTATATAAAGTTTTTAAAAAACACAAGCAGACACAATAAAGTTTAAAAAACACAGGTTATAACTGTGTGTTCTGTCATAGATCAAAACGTGAAAATTTTTGGCTTTTTTTCACCACAGACCTTATTTCAGGCGATTTAGCAAAAACCCATTCAAAAATCCCATAGACTTTAGAGCGAGGGAACCGGGAGTGCTTAATGCTAACTCGTGAACTCAAATGCTATTATGAACTATGGTAAACATAAATTGCTCCTTTATTAATCTATGCAACTGGGATGCTTTAAAAACACTGAACAATACATAGAAAAAATATAAAACATTAAAAAGTAGGCTATTATATAAACTCAGTAACCAGCAGTAACAAAATAAAGTCACTATATTAATATTGATTTCAAGACAATAACAGACTGAAAGACATTTCAAACATTAAGAAAACGGTTTACAATTCAGAGTGTTCCTGTTATTAGGAAACAAAATAATGTTATACACTTGACAGCATGTTATAATCATAAATGCATAACCGCTGTTTTTCAATTATGTATTACATTTGAGTAACGAGTGGAACGTGATTATTATAGAGACATTTTATTGACAAATGCTGTTAATTTGACTTAACCATACTAATGTCCATATCCAAATGAAAGGATAGCAATTCATATTTTTACACATTAATTTTTACAATAGAAACAGTCAATCATAATGTACGAACACTGAACCAAAACTTGCAATGGTCAAGTATCACCTTAGCAGAGCCACATGGCTCTGCACCTTAGCAGAACCACCATCATGAGAAGATTACGATCTCAATACGGCTCTGGCACCTCCCAATGAAACAAGATGTTCATATTTTAAGCACTCGATAATAAGATTATTGAAACACAGATCGAAAGAAAAGGTTAGACAAGTCACCCTTTTGGGATACACTATTTGAAATATACTATTTGAAATATATTGTTTTATTATTAAAAAGCAACCGTAAAGTATATCACACGTCATTGTCCACATCACTTCCGGGAAATTTAAACAAGGGGTGGGCAAACCGCAAACAAACCATAGAAACAAACTCGCACGCAGTAGCAACGAAGAAAGATTTACAGCCAATGATCGAAACAGGTTTCTTTTCAAAATATTTGATATTATAAACATGTACGTGAGCGTGTTGTGTTTAAAATAGTCCGCCAGAGGGCAGCAGAAGCGCTCATTCATCCTAAAACCAACGAGGAAGAGTCTCAGTCAGCTGAGCTGTTGTGTTGATGAACTGTCTGTGATACACACATGGGAACTCGAGTTACAACAGATTTACTTATAAGATATTCTTGAGAACAAACCTGTTTCGATCCGAGTCACTTCAGCAGGGAAATGTCGTGACATATAGAAAGATTTGCGCTTTTCTAAGAGAGAGCATATAGCAGCTATATAAGTAAACAAAGAAATGTTCTCCGTAAACAGTGAGAAATGAGCAGAAAGCGAGCGCTGATCGCAGATACTTTCTGCTTAAAGAGACGCAGATCCGCAGCTGACACTGTTGCCGGAGACAGTCACGGTAAGATCTGTCATTTACCCCCTCATGCAGATCAAAAACACTTATCATTAAATAGACATTATAAAGTAATGTGTCAGTTAACGTCTATCCTCCTTAAAATATGACTTCTGGTAGGCTCCAGATATAAATGTGGATTCATGCAATCAATTTCACTGATTTAGTACACCATTACTCGGCCAATCTTGTCTAATCTCAAACTGCTTTTGTGAAAATGTGACTGACGGATAACACCTGTCACTCACACAAGATCCACCAACAGCAAAGCACAACCATCCAATCAAAAATCAAGCCCCGCCCTACTTTTAAGTCAAATTGAAATATAATGTATGAACACATATGACTCTCTGACCAGTAATTTTAATGGTTTTGCAAGCATCTCACTGTATGTAAATATATTAATATGGCACGATAAACATGCTAACAGGCTTCAAATATTACTCTCCACTCCGGTTTCACAGACAGGGTTTAGATTAAGCCAGGATTAGGCCTTAGTTTAATTAGGGCATTTAAGTAGCTTTTATAAAGTTGTCTTAGAAAGAAAAAAAAAACATATTTGTTGTGCATCTTGAGACAAGACAATGGTTACAGTTAAACCAGTTAATTTTACTCTGGGACTATCATAATAACAAATAACATATCAAACCTGGGGCCTGTTTCTGAGTTGAATGAAGTCATACACAAATGTGTGAATCTGAAGTAAGGAAATAAAGGTGTGTGTTCAGCAGAAGGAGCAGCTGATATCCGCTCAAGCTTGCAGAACCTCATGACACTGTTCTCACGCAAACTCTTCAATGACAGTCTCCCTCCGGTGGTCCTGAAACACCAGCTGTACAGTTTACACAGCGACAAAACCTCCGTGGACAAGCAGCTGGTGAGATCCGCTTGTGCTAATGTATTCATCCCCGCAAAGCACTGATGATTTAATAATGACCTTAGCACAGTCATGATTTATGTGGCAAGTAGCACATCTTTCCTTTAAAAACTTCAACCTTCATCCTTCCCTCTCGGATTAAAACTACCCGAAAGCCCTAAAATAATGTGTTGTTTTCCTTGTTCAGAAAGCTAATTTAATTTCATTTTGATAATATTTTTGTCTTTTTAATGAATTTTTTTGGGGAGATAAAAATACAGACCATTTCACAAGATGTAAACAACACTGGTCCAGAAACACTTCCTGTTTCAGTTTGTAACTGTTTTCTTTATTTCACATGTAAAGATGTTTGTTTAACTTTTTGATTCAGTTTTATATGTTCTGTTGGTTGTATTTTATCCCAGCTTTTATGTAGTGTTAAAAAACTGAAACAGGAAGTGCTTCTGGATCAGTGTTGTTTACATCTCGCAAAATGGTCTATATATATATATATATATATCTTTAAATGATCTTACATACCCAATCTTACATTGGGTGTCTTTGCCGACCTCTAATAATAATAATTTTGTAAAGTTTTAGCATTTTTAGTTTGAATTTTGAGCATTTTTAGGGTTGTCTATGTGTACTGAAGCAGTCCTTGCATCCCATTCATTCCTAAGAGGATCAAATTGACCTGTGAGGGAAGGATTTGTGACTTTTTTTTACATTTCAACCACAAAACTCCTCAAATCCAATTAAGGATGAAGTTTAAAGGAGTAGTTCACTTTTAAAAAAAAACTTTTTCTTATAATTTACTCACCCCCATGTCATCCAAGATGTCCACGTCATTCTTTCTTCAGTCGGAAAAAAAAATTAAAGTTTTGGATAAACATTCCAGGATTTTTCTCCATATAATGGACTTCAATGGGAACCAAACGGTTCAAGGTCCAAAAGACAGTTTCAGTGCAAACTACAAACTGTTCAAAAGGCTTTAAACGATTCCAGACGATGAATAAGGGTCTTATCAAGTAAAACGATCGCTCATTTAATAAATAAAGAACAAAGCCTTGCTCGCCTTGCTCTGTTCTGTGTGACTCTCCTGTTCGAACTCGTTCATCAAAATGAACAAATCTTTTTCTGAGTCAATTTGTTCATTTCGTTCATTGAATGAACCAAATGACACAAAAAAAGATTCGTTCATTTTGATAAACGAGTTTGAACAGGAGAGTCACGAACACGCAGAGATCACAGAACAGAAACTATCTTTTGGACCTTGAACCGTCTGGTTCCCATTGAAGTGCATTATATGGAGAAAAAACCTGGAATGCTTTTATCAAAAACCTTAATTTCTTTTTCGACTGAAGAAAGAAAGACATGGACATCTTGGATGACATGGGGTGAGTAAATTATCAGTAGTGTTTTTAAAAGTGAACTACTCCTTTAAGCAAGTAACAGGTAGATTTGTCTAATTTGAATCCGAAAAGTAAGCCTGATTACCCCTTGGCTAGCTGGTTTCTCCTTTTCTGGCTCAGAATGAGTTGAGGGCGAGCGGCGAGCTGTTGATGTTCCAGCTGGGCTTCGACTCGGAGGCTTTCGCACTGGTGTTTGCTGAAGACTACCGAGCCAAAGTCCTGCAGGGCGAAGCCGGAAGAGAAACACTGGAAACAGTGGAGAAATTCCTGGATAAACTAATTCCCGGCTGCTCCGATCTGAGCTTCAACAAAGAAAAGATGCTGAAGGAGTTCCTCTTCACGGACTCTGAGATCACGTAAGGAAACAAATCCTGCTAAGTTGTTCATTAGCCGTGTTTCCACTGTCGGGCCAGTGCGAGCCGGGGCTGTAAACGGGCCGGGCGGGGCTAATAGCCTCGGACCTGGAGCACTGAGCCCAAAACCTGCTGCGTTTCCACCGTCGGGCCCGAAGCTCCTCAGCGCTTCACTAAAACCCACCCGTAACACACCTCTCTGGAACAACGTCGCACTAGCCCTTTATTTCACCAACAAATAGAAGTTTTTATCAGAAAACTAATCAGAAAGAAATCACTGGAAACAGCGAGATCGCAAAACGAACATGATAAAAGCAACCGTTTGCTAGTATTCTTTGTTGTTTACTTAAAAACAGAAGCTTAAATTTTTTTACCACAGGTTTTCTATAAAAAGTGATGCATTAATCATAATGAATTAATTTGTGTCAAGACTGGACATTAGTCTCACTGAAATAAAGTGGTTTATCTTTATTTTACGGAACACTTAGTCAGTCCGTTCTGTTTATTTAGTCACAGGACATTATATTTATATCACATTAAGAAAGAATGATCATTTCTACAAATATGCCTCCAAAAATACGACCTGAGCCGTTGGCCTGATCAAGCCCTGGAAGTGAAAGTGGAAACGTGACTGGCACTGGACTAGCACACCCAGTTTTAGCCCGACAGTGGAAACACAGCTACACTGTAAAACAAGTTAAGCTAACTCATTTCATTTGAGGAAACCGATTGCCTCAATGCAATTAAGTATATAAAAAACAATAGTTGTGAGTACTCTGAACTTTTTTTAACTGAGTCAAATAAAACAATGATATTTCTCAATACACAATTAAACTTTACACTGCATTTCAATGGCTGAAACTTCACTTTATTGAGTAAAAACAGTGAAATGACAAAATCGCAATAACTGCTAGCTCACAATATCACACACAAAGTCAAATGCAATGAGTTAAGATAACTCATTACATTTGAGGAAACCGATTGCCTTAATTACTGTCTCAGGCACTTTATCTAAAGATGGTTTCTGTTTGCAGGCAGCTGGTGAAGTCCGGCGTCCTCACGGTGAGGGACGCGGGCAGTTGGTGGCTCTCAATCCCAAACTCTGGCAAATTCATTAAGTACTTCATCAAGGGTAGGTGTGTTTACCAAAAGACTCACGATCAGTGCTTTAACAATTACTGCATTATATCTGATTTTATAACAGGGCGCAAAGCTGTTCTTGGCATGGTGAAGAAATCCAAATACGGTGAAATCCTGAAGACTGAACTTGAGGGACGCCGCACAACTTCACATGTTAAATTCCAGATGAAGTATCATATTCATGATATAGTTGGAGCAGAGTTAGTAGAATGGTAAGAGCGCTGTATGAAACAATACGTTTGAGTTGTAATCTGATGACTAATTATTGTTCTGTTTGTTTGTAGCATACAGACAACATCAGGGACAGTATTAAGATACGTGGACGGAAACATCAACTAACAGCTTCACCGAGCTTGCCTTTGATTGTACAGTATTGAATAAACTGTATTATGTATTTATTGCCATATTATTTTGGTTACAAACAGCAGAATGAATTGTGCAAAATATATTTAATAAAAGTTTGCCAAACTGCAATTGTCAAATTAAGTTTTTTTTTTTTTCCGCTGACTGCTTACAGCACATAAGGTCCCACTCTGAAGAGCAGTAAATGACTGATAGACAAGAACGGTTTGACCTAAAAATATCAAAATTGAAAGTACTACGGAAACAAAGACAACTACATCTTGGATGCCCTTGAAGTTAGCTAAAACATACCAAAAATTAATTTCAAAGTGCATTTTTGTTTTTGTAATAGTGTTTACCAAAGCACATATTTGTTATAAAGGAAACAATAAACAAAGGTGTTCAGGTGAAGTAGTTCATAATAATAAAAAAATGGTTCTATAATCTTATCCCTGACCAAAAGTTGTCATTTGCTTTTAATAAATAACTTTCATCTTTCTTGACACAGATCAGACATTCTGAATTGTAACATACATTGCAGACAGTGTTTGAAAATATTTACTTTTTTTTTTTTTTTCAGAAACAAACAGACATCAAGAATCAGAATATGAATCTCATGGTCATGCAATTGTGACTGCTTGTGAATGCATGCTTGGAGCTGAGAGTTTTAAACTATGGTGCCTCCCAGGATGCATTGCGGCATAAAGCATTTCACCATTGCTGAGATTCATATGTGGATTCTTGATGTCTGTGTTTTTATCCAAAGAATCCTTTCCCAATATTAAAAAAATCAGCTAGATGTCAGGTCTGCTTAAACGTAAATTGATGTTGTTGGGGAAAAAAAAAAGCTATTAATTACACATTACAACTTTTGGGATGATTATTATTGTCTCAAAATATTTTTACTTTTACAACTCTCAAACTTTCATGTCTCACTGCCGCAGCAGTGCTTTCTCCCCTCATTAAAATACATTTCTCTCACTGCGGCAGCCGCAGAAGTGATTTTCAGCTACTGGTCTAGCACCAGTTTACAGAGTAAACTTCTTTTCTCATTGATGCCTGTGGGTTTCTTAATGAAATAATTCCTACTATATATTTAAAAGACAAATTTCATAATATCTTATCTATTGCAAGACATTACAATACAACATTTTACAAAAATGACATCACCATAACCTCCACTTCATCTTCATCTTCATAACCAAATATGTGTTTTGGTAAACACTGTTGCAAAGACCATTAATTCACATAAACAGCTAAGTGTCAAACTGACCAACTAAATGAAACACGGATCACCATAATGGTGACCAATCATGTCAATAAAACATCAACATCTAAACCTCTGTTAAAGGATTAGTTCACTTTTGAAAAAAACTTTTGCTGATAATTTACTCACCCCCATGTAATCCAAGATGTCCATGTCTTTCTTTCCTCAGTCGGAAAGAAATTAAGGTTTTTGATGAAAACATTCCAGGATTTTTCTCCATATAATGGACTTCAATGGGAACCGGATGGTTCAAGGTCCAAAAGACGGTTAATAACAGTTTCAGATGCAGCTTCAAATGTCTTTAAACGACACCAGACGATGAATAAGGGTCTTATCATGCGAAACGATCGGTTATTTCAAAACTTATTCCAAAAAATGTAACTTTTCTAAGGACAAATGCTAGCCTTGCTATATTCTCTGAGGCGCGTTTGCAATGTCACGTAATGCGTAATTACGTTCAAAAGGTCACGGTCGGGCGACGTAGCCGAAAGTACAGAGTCAGTGTTTACAAGTTGAACGTGCAAACTAACTCAAACGCCGTTTCCAAAAAAAGGAATTAAAAGGAAAAACAACGATGTCGGACGATTTTGATTCTGTACTTCCGGCTACGTCTCCCGTGACCTTTTGAACGTAATTACGTATTACGTGACGTTACAAACGCGCCTCACAGAATAGAGCAAGGCTATCATTTGTCCTTAGAAAAGTTACATTTTTGGAATAAGTTTTGAAATAACCGATCGTTTCGCATGATAAGACCCTTATTCATCGTCTGGTGTCGTTTAAAGACATTTGAAGCTGCATCTGAAACTGTTATTAACCGTCTTTTGGACCTTGGACCGTCCGGTTCCCATTGAAGTCCATTATATGGAGAAAAATCCTGGAATGTTTTCATCAAAAACCTAAATTTCTTTTCGACTGAGGAAAGAAAGACATGGACATCTTGGATGACATGGGGGTGAGTAAATTATCAGCAAAAGTTTTTTCAAAAGTGAACTAATCCTTTAATTCTCTATAAGAACTTCTACAGCCGCATGACAGAAATAAAGTCAGTCTGATTAGTAATGAGTGAAGCTGTTGATGCTGTTTGTGGAGTTGTTCATTCCTCCTTTGCTGAGATCTTCAGAGATTTAATGTCTTTTTTTCTCTTCATCTAATTTAATTTAGTTGTATTTCGTGTGTTTCTCTTTCATTCTGTGATTCTGCTAACAGCAGGTGTTCTTTACTAATGTGCAATAATTTAGGAGTCTAAACATTTATGTACTGTCAAATTTACTTCCGGCACCAACGCTCTCTCGGGCTGTGGGCGGGACTGTGATGCTCTATTCTTCCAGCAGCCCTCCTCCTCCTTTTCTCCTCCAGTGTGGCTCACTTACAGTGTATAAATATGACCAAATGACTGACATCTGTTCAAGAGTGAAGACTCATCCGACAGCAGAAGTATCTCAGACACTTTTCGCTATTAAACATGATGCACCTACACTGGCTTATGTGTTTGCTGATCTTGTTGGGTAAGTAAATATTAATGATAACACTTTACAAAAGGAACCTTTGGTAACATTAGTTCATGACAGTAAATGACAACAAATAAGAAAATTTTTACATGAATTGTTAATCTAGATCATTTTCTACCAACCGTTACATCCCTTCATTTTTTTTAAAGTCTAGGAAGTTAGAAGGGGAACATATATCACCTGTCAAAATTTGTACTTTTTACAACAATATTTACTTAGCATTCTTACAGAGCCACTAAAAGGATCTTTGCAAAAATAAAAAAAAAATATGCAGACTTTCGTGTGTGCATGAGAAACCATTAAACTTAGCATAGATAATGCACACTGTTGCACCATCAGCCCATTTCACTGTGTGGTTTCTTGGCCGCAATAGACTATGTGTTTAAAGGAGGAATGTATGATTTTTAGCGACATCTAGTGGTTCGGTTGCGAGTTTGCACCAGGTTTGCACTAAGGGCTCAGCCCACTGCTCACCCCTCCCTTTGGAAGAAGCTACGGTTGCTAAAACGGGACAAACATCTCGTCGGCTGAGACAGCAGAGAATAGCCAGAGTAAGCCAAGAGTGTGTAACATTGTCACTGTTTCTGTACCACAGTCCATTATAAACCACATCATGGATACTGTTTACAAAGCCATAGTCAGGTGAGGATCAAGGGTTTTAATATATAATTTAATATAATAATATTAATCAGCTGATTGTCTCACAAACGTAACCAGCAGCACATTTATCCCCACATACTGTAGCAAACCCATAATACAGCGAGGGAGCAGCTATATATTTTTTCTAACAGGGTAGTAATAGTTTAGCTGGCTAATATGAGCTGTTACTGTGGCTGAGCTGGGACTCGTCCGCATGAGTCCAAAGGTCGGAAGTGCGCGCGCTGTTACAATCATGTCATCTCCGCATCCCATAGATACTATTTACTACACACAATAGGCTTTTTTGTCTGATTTTGAAAACTCTTCGTGATCGACTTTAGTGATCTAAAAGTCTCTATCGACGGGTTAGTGATTCCTGTAACGTACTGTTTTACTGTCAATGACATGAATACTAATCATCAGCTGTCTCACGAACGTAACAGCACATCTATCCCCAACATAACAAACCCATAACACAGCGAGGGAGAACTAAGTTACATGAAACAATCCCAACTACATATTTTACACCACTCACAAGGGAAAAGTCACTACTCACGGAGTGTAAGGCTAGCTTCCAGCTTTCCGCTACTTCTCTTTCACGGTAGTGATGAAACGCGTTCTGTAGCACTGTGTGTTCGCGTTCGGCTACGGTAGGAATATGACGTCACAACATGGCGACCTTCATAGAAGGGGATTCCCGCGGTTATGGAGCTATTAATGTCTCATTCTAAGGTAATAAAAACATTACGGTTAATTAAGTAAGTTCTTTATACACCACTGAAAACATAGTTATGGATGTCATATTGCATTTCTGTTAATAGATACTCAACTTTTTTACACATTGCACCTTTAAGGTATACTCCACCCAAAAATGAAAATTCTGTCATCATTTACTCACCCTCAAGTTGTTGCAAACCTGTGTGAGTTTCTTTTTTCTCCTGAACACAAAGGAAGATATTATGAAGAACGATTGGAACTTTGGCACCATTGACTTCCATAGTATTTTTTTTTAGTGCCAAACAACTGTTTGAGTCCAATCATTCTTCAAAATATCTTCCTTTGTTTTCAGCAGAAGAAATAAACTTGAGGGTGAGTAAATTATGACAGAATTTTCATTTTTGGGTGGAGTACTCCTTTGAAGCAGACCTAAGGCCTTGAATGTACTGACCTAATGAAAGCCACATTTTGACCAATTAAAAAAAAAAAAAAATAGCACCATAGACCCTTGAACTTGGAAAATAGGACAATGCACTCAGCCATTAGTACATTGTGAATGTAAAGAAAATGTTTTTTCAAAATATACTTTTACATGCATATATTTAAAAAAAAACCCTGAGTTTAAAAAGTTTGCGTGCTTGGAGAATATATTCTGCTGTATTACAGAATGTCTCTTATGCACAGGGTGGGTGTTTGATGCTCAAGTGACGGATGCTCATGACTGCAGTGATGTTGAATATGCTGAAGCTAGAAAGCGTCTATTTGAACATCTCGGCATGGACAAGAATGACCAACAAAATGAGAAAAGCAGAATGTGGCCCTTGATATTCAACAAATATGACTCATACTACAGTTCCAACCCTGCTGAGATTTATGTGGACCTGTATGTGACCTCCATCATAAAAGTGGTATGTGTCCAGCATGATTAATCTTCTCATTCAAGTCATTATGGGATGTCTAGCAGTTGCAATATCATCTCTCAACACATCTTTTTATCTACAGGATGAAAAAGCCCAGAGTCTCACGACACAGGTCAAAATACTAACAGTAAGCGTCTTAAAAAAATATTTTCTTCTTATTTTTCTTAAATTTACTTAAAGGTGCTATATGTATTTTTTAGCTGCCTCCCTCAGTGATTGCGCTTGTGTGACACACTGAGACTTTACACACTCCGGAGAAAGCATCACAGGCTGGAAACTCATGCAAACTGCAGCGTTACAATAATAGGCTACTGTTATCAGGTCAACGTTGAACTAATGCTCCATGCTCGTACCATGATAACGTTACATTTGTGCTGTTATCTAGCATAAGGCATTTCACAAACTATTCGTGTATCTTTTACAATCAGCAATGTCAACAATGTCAAGTGAATGTATAATATGATAACAAAAACGGTTAGTGAACTAGACTGAACAATTTCAGTGAAACAGTACGATCGTAGGAATTGACATTACTGTACTGAACGTGTCTGGAAATGTGTATTATAAACAATATGAGAGTAGTGGGATGAGTGACGTTAGACAGTAGATCTAGTACAGAAAATAAAAGCTACATCCTAAAGCACCGACTTTTTGTTATTCTGGAACAGTCTTTTGTGTTCATTTCATGTCTCATATGTTGTAGTTTACCTTGCTATTTATTACAGTTTTCTATTATTTCTTTCAGCATATCATAAAAACTTGTAATTTATCACAATAAAAATAGCGGAGGTCTCTCCATAATTCAAACGCTCTGTCGACATTGATCCGTGTTTTCACTCATGTCCTTAGCTGCAGTGTCGTCGCATAGACTGTACGTATATAAAAGGAGAGAGGCTCTGGAGCGCGCATGCACGTCACATCTGATGGATTTCGCAGAAA
The DNA here is from genome assembly GCF_988280905.1 of Pimephales promelas. Lineage (NCBI taxonomy): Eukaryota > Metazoa > Chordata > Actinopteri > Cypriniformes > Leuciscidae > Pimephales > Pimephales promelas. The sequence goes on from NC_142771.1 coordinate 41,863,704, forward strand.
ATCCGACCTGGAGACTTCATAGAAATATGAATACTGGCCTTCAGAGGGAATAGCAAAACCCGACAAGTGGATCATTGTAATTTGTGATTATAACCCCTTCACACACAGGCAATAGAAAAGGGATTCATTTCAAGAAGAAAAGTTACATATAGCACCTTGAATTTACAGAATTTTGTCACATGATCAGAGGTTTTATTTGATTTTAAAGCATGCAGTGTCTGTCTTGTAATCACTGTGACCTTCTCTGTAACTATATCTTTTCCAGTCTTGGCCAATTTGGGATTTGGAGTGGGATGACACTGAATTTTGTGGAATTGACACATTTGTTGCCCCTAAAAATATGTTTTGGACTCCGGATATTGGTATAGTGGAAAGGTATAAAAATTACTTCTGTCAGAACCTTTTAATTTGGTTACAAAATGATGGATAGAATAAGGGTAATGGTATGACAAAATTGAAATGACAAAACAGATCCAAAGACTTTTTTCATACTGCACATTAAACAGCTTTTTATTTGTCAAAGCAGATCTTTAGGATTGATTGTTAACATTATCATTTTGAAATCTATATCTGTTTATCCAGACAATGATCAACTCTCGTCACAATACAAAAGCTGAAGATACTTTATTAATTGGAAACGAAATGAGACACATTCACAGACTCTTTCATTCAAATGAATATTTTCACTAACCTGACAGATGGCACTAAGGCTATGTTTACACAGAAACGATCTGAAGAGAAAAAAAGTGGCTTTGCGTTTTCACTTTTTGTTACGAATAAAGGCTGGCCACACAATCGCGTTCAGGTGCTCCTTTTATAGTTCCCGCATCTCCTGATGATCCCCGTGATTGGATCGCTCTTTCCCTCCTCTCTGATGACAAGCCTCAGGGATCAGCCAATGACCGTAACCAGGACAACCAATCAGCGCTTCTCTGCGAAAGAGAAAGTAACACGGCAGAAACACGAAGAAACACAGAGACACCCAAAGTCGCAATCTTGTGTAATCGCCTTTATTCGTAACACTTTTTATTCTGCGTGTAGACGAGTGTAATGGTTGGGAAATCTGCGTTTATATGGTGACGCAAAAGTGTGTAAATTTCGATGTAGTATGCCCTCCAGGCGGCTAGGTGCCGATGTGAAGCGCTGCCCCACAAGGTAACACTTTATAATAACTGCATGCTATTAATCATTAGTTAAGCATGAGTAAACAGTTAATTCATCATTTATTAAGCATTAATAGACATTAACAAGCAGTTTATAAATACAGCTATAAATGCTTTCCTCTTGATTTATAAGCATATCTTTAATGCATTTAATAATTGTATTTTCATACTTTGTTAATGATCAAGTAATCATTTCTAAATTAAGTATAGCATTATTTACAAACCAGTTAATTAAGAGTTGTCAGTCCTTCATAAGATCACTTAGAAAGTGTAAGTAAATGTAGTAAATATAGGCTGTTATAAAGCATTTAGTAGTGGTCAGTTAACTATTTTGTGAGCTCATCTAAAGTGAGGACTATTCATGCTTTGTAAAGCATTTATAAAGGAGATTTAAAGGCGCATCAATCTTCTAAACAGTAAAATGTAACAAACACAACACAGTGATACAGAACATAGAAATATTTAACAGCCTTTAAAAATGCTTTACAAGGCATGAATAGTCCTCACTTTAGATGAGCTCACAAACATAGTTAACTGACCGCTACTAAATGCTTTATAACTACCCGAATTAACCCTGAATTACAGCATAAATACATGTTAATAAAGCATTTATTAACACACTCAGTAACCATCACTATATGTCTGAATGATAAGATGTATGAATGTACAATTTAAATAGTTTATTAATCATTTACTTACACGCACTAAGTAATCATATGAACCACTGAAAACTTTTAAATAGCTGGTTCATAAAAAAATGCAATTCTTCATTTAGAAATGATAAATTGATTATTAAAAAGGATGAAAATAGAATTATTAAACAAATTATAGATATGGTTTTCAATAAAGAAGAAAGCATTTATAGCTGTATTTATAAACTGCTTATTAATGTCTATCAATGCTTTATTTAAGATGAATTAACTGTTTACTCATACTTAATTAATGATTATTAGCGTGTAGTTAGCACCCAAGCATTATTAATGTTTTTTACGAAAGGCCAAAACACATGAAAAGGTTTACTTTTTTACTTGAAACCGGTGTTATGTAAACAGTCCCTTAGGCTGTGGTTGAAGTCAGTTGTAGTTCTTGTGTTTCTATTCCCTTCAGTGCTTCTGCTTATTACGATGTTAGGGTTAGAATTAGCATGTGTTCTTCACTGAGGCTATGTTTTACACGGAAACGATTTGAAGAGAAAATGCAAACGTGGCGTTGTCATCACTTTTATTTCTGCGTTTAGATGAGCCTTATACGTGGAAATCCGTGTGCATATGGTGACGCAAAGGTGTGCAGTTGATGTGGTATGCACTCCAGGTGGCAAAACCACACCAATATCTCAGAATATTTTGTACAACTGTTGAAAAGACTCATTTATCAGAGCTGCTAGGGCAACTTGAAGGTCCGACGTACTGTATGGAACTAATCCAAAATGTTGGCACATGTCTGTGACGTAAACACGTATGTGACGAGAGCCACCGTGAGCAGATTTGCGTTTTTACCTTTTAGACGGGAACGCCCTTAAATTTTCCACTCTGGAGGGTGGTTTCACTTTTTTACGTTTTTAAGCCCCAAAAACGCAGTCGCCATGTAAACCAAAGGCACATCCGATAAAATATTTTTACGTTTTCACCTGGAATCGTTTTCATGTTTCTTTTTGTTTATTTCTTTGTAACATTGAAAAAAGCTTCCATAAAGTACAGTTCGCTTTCGTAGTCACTCCGAGTTACATCAGATGACGGAGAATGGGGGTTTCGCCAAGAAAGCCAATCCTCTTCAAGTATTAAAAAACGAGCCAATGGCAAAGAAATGCCATGGGTCTGCGTAATTTGCATAGCGTATCTCCGCCTCACCCCGTGAGTATAAAAGGAGGAAGCTGAGGCAACCACAGTATGTTTTTCGCTTCGGAGCCAAAATAACTTCTTCACTCCACAAGCCACACAATCTGAGTTTACTCACCTCTTCGAGACGAGCGAACTCTCTGGTGTTGGTGTGACGGCGGTACCCAGCGTGTTTCACATTGCCTGCGATCTGAGCAGTGGTCTGCCAGTGTGTGTGTCTCTCCCTGGTCGCTTCAACGTCTGCTGAGTTTTCTCCTCTCACTGAAAGAGTATGCACGCGACACGTCTTTTTAAAGACGATCTGCCCGTGTATTCCTGAGTGCGGTATTCTGATAGAGTCAGCTGATGGGCGTGATCGCTGTTTGACGTGTTTGGGCTTTGATCATGCTCAAACAGCGCTCGTGGGTGTGTCATGTTCTCTCAGTGGGAAATGTTCTCTCTCAGTTCTACCAGAAAGACTCGGGAGATAAATTGAAAAGCAGTATACATTTATTGACAGCTCAGCAAGCATAAATTTATGAGTTCTTTGGCGTAGGCCCCGTCCTTAGCGAGCATAGCGAGGTTAGCCGAATCTGCATGTCCCGCCTGAGATGAAGGCGGGGGCGCAGCCGACCCCCAAAGAGAAGTGGAAGAATAATTCCACAACGACGGAGCCCACCCCCAAAGAACTGTAAATAAATATACCCACCAGTCGTGGATCCTGGGGTTCCTGAAATGAGAGAAGAATACAGATAAGATAATATTTATTTACGAAATTATTTATTTATACACTTATATTTATTGTATAAAACCGGTAGACAAACACAAGGTCAGCTTGACCACAGGCTGTGATAAGACCACATGAACGCAATGTCAGCTTAACCACAGGCCATGATAGGCCACATAAACACAGAGTCAGCTTGACCACGATCTTGATAGACCACATAAACACAAGGTCAGCTTGACCATAGGCCATGATAGACCACATAAACACAAGTTCAGCTTGACCACAGGCCATAATAGACCACATAAACACATAGCGAGCTAGACATAGACACGGCCATGGAGCCACATGAAACCAAGACCACTAGAGGTCACTAGGCCACGATGGACCTTAAAGGACAAGGTCACAGTAGGCCACACGGCCATGGGAGACCACAGAGACGAGACCGCTTAGGAGCCACACTGGCCACTAATGCCACATGAAGACAAACCTATGAGACAGAGCTGCTAAGCCACACAGAAGGTCGCAATGGACCACAAACCATGGATGGCCACATGTAGGACAGGCTTCAAAAGGCCGCAGAGCCCTAGAAGCCACACATAACAAGCTAATCATAGACACGGCCATAGGGCAACATAAAACCAAGACCACTAGAGGTCACTAAGCCACGATGGACCTTAAAGGACAAGGCCACAGTAGGCCACACGTCCATGGGAGACCACAGAGACGAGACCGCTTAGGAGCCACACCGGCCGCTAATGCCACATGAAGACAAACCTATGAGACAGAGCTGCTAAGCCACACATAAGGTCACGATGGACCACAGACCACGGATGGCCACATGTAGGACAGGCTTCAAAAGGGCGCAAAGCCCCTAGAAGCCACACATAACGAGCTAATCATAGACACGGCCATAGGGCCACATAAAACCAAGACCACTAGAGGTCACTAGGCCATGATGGACCTTAAAGGACAAGGCCACAGTAGGCCACACGGCCATGGGAGACCACAGAGACGAGACCGCTTAGGAGCCACACCGGCCGCTAATTCCACATGAAAGACAAAATCACGAAACAAGGCAGACAGACCAGGCCACGATGGACCGTACTGACAAAGCTATGATCGCCTGCACGGACCACGGCTAAACTAGTGGCCGAGGAGGATCGCATAAAGACAGAAGTCAAGCGGGACACCGCGGGACAAGACAAACACAGAGACGAGTATGAAGGGGCTTTATCAGATAGATAGATAGATAACAGTAGATAACGTTGTACCACCACCACCAGTAATTGCGAAAGGATTTACCTGGATTATTGATGGAGAGCTTGCTGGGCTTCATTGATCATTTTAGAATCAGTTCTTATGTAGCATTCAAAAGCTGAGGAAGACCATCTTCCCATTATTTTGATAGCAGCTGTAGACGCTCCTCGCTCAGCTGCCGTGGTGGCTGCCCCGATCCGGAATGATTAACCAGTATAAAGGTATAAAATGAGCAGCAGCTTTTGAGGGCAGAGACCTGAGTCCTGAACTAGGCTTAGAAAGAAGTGCTCGTTTGTTAAGATAAATGAAGGGGAATTAAAGAAATCGATCATAGATTACAAGGGACATAATTGATTACTAATTTATAAATTAATAATGTGATACAGAGCCTTGAGTCATTCTTAAAAATTTAGTTCTAAAGAGTATTTAGCTTCTGGAGTGAATCCCCTGGAAGCATGAGCTATGAACGCTGAAACGGAGCACTACCATCTGAATAAATTAACTGCATTTATATAGTGCTTTCACAGACCCAAAGGTCAACAAAGCGCTTTAAATTTGCCTCACCTTCACCCGTTCATACACCGACACGGTGTCGGACATGCAAGGTGCCATCCAGCTTGTCGGGAGCAGCCGGGGTTTGGTGTCTTGCTCACGAGGACCTCAAAACTTGGTCAGGTGGAACCGGGGATTGAACCACCAACCTTTTGGTTTGTAAACAACCTACATGAACCACTGAGCCACTGCAGCCCTGGTGTCTGGCTACCATCTGAATAACACTAGAAAATAGAGCATAGCAGACAGTAGGTAATAAAAGGGGTTAAAGGGATTTTGCTTTTCTAATTTACTTAGTGTGCAATGTTACTGTATAAACGCAACCAATAACTTTGAGGTTACAGCACTCAAAGTTCAAGCGATGGGAGAAATTAAAGAATTGCTTTTTTAAAGGCTAGAACAGCTCTGAGGAAAGCAAATAAAATACTTCCTGGGTAAGTGCATCCCGACCTAAATTTGCATGAATCCTGCCCACGGGACATGATTTAAAGAATATTGAGACAGAATAAGCTAATAAGTGACTAGAGATAGCTACGATGAGCTACATAATTTATCAATAACCATTCGGAATGTTATCTATATGTTGACTTGGGTCTCGCCATCTTGAAAGATGCCGGCATTTGAACAAGCAAAAAATTTTAAATTGTTGGTGAGAGGTAATCGAAGCTGCAAAACGTCTCGGTTACGTATGTAACCCTCGTTCCCTGAGTAGGGAACGGAGACGTTACGTCAGAAGTGACGGAGATTGGGGGATTTCGCATAGAAAGCCAATCCTCTTCGAGTATTTAAACACGAGCCAATGGCATGCAATGCCTTGGGGCTGCGGAAATTTGCATAGCGTACTCCGCCCTACTCCGTGAGTATAAAAGGAGGAAGTGAACGCAACCGCAGTATGTCTTCGCTGAGGAGCCAAGACTGAACTCGGCATCTACCCAGCGATACAGCAGAAGTGGCAGGGAGACGTAACGTCTCCGTTCCCTACTCAGGGAACGAGGGTTACATACGTAACCGAGACGTTCCCTTTCGTAGTCACTTCGAGTTACGTCAGAAGTGACGGAGATTGGGGGTCTGTGCCATCACGCCATCTTCAAGCTGTCTTCCAGTGCCCTGCGAAAGTCTGGACCCCCGAGCCTTACCTCTTTTTTTTTTTTTTTTTTTGGGGATCCGACTTTGACACAGGATTACCAAGGTACACTGGGAAACATATCCCAGAAGGGACATGCTACCAGCTGCCTACCGAAGGGAGGACTTACGAATACACATATGGCCACATAGGAACACATATGGAACACTGGAGTACCAACCGCAGGTGGCTACAATTTCAACTCCAGGGGTGGCAGATGGCTTGCCAAGGGAAGACACATGCTCGGAGAGGCTTACAGTGGATAATACACATGAGACGGTTACCATGGGGAACCGTGCGCATGGAGGCACCTAGCCAGCATCCAGAGCAACAGCAGTGGTGCCCGCATCGTCGGTGCTGGAGGACTCAAGACTTCAATGGAAGAACTGAGGAATATCGCACTTATCCAGTCCGGGGAGTGGAGTGGCGAGCAAGCGAAGACACCTGAGCGGATCCAGAACTGGCCGAAACGAGTACGTGAAAGGATACCGGCTCAATTCGCAGATTATAGAATCTGGCGAAGGTGTTGGGTGTCGCCCAGCCAGCAGCTCTGCAGATGTCTGTTAGCGAGGCGCCGTGCGCTAAAGCCCAAGAGGAGGCTACACTCCGAGTGGAATGGGCCGTCACACCAAGGGGGCACGGAAGGCCTTGCTGCTGGTAAGACAAAGCAATGGCATCCACTATCCAGTGGGACAGCCGTTGCTTTGAGAGAGCCCTTTTTTCTGGCTCCCCCCATGACAGACAAAGAGCTGGTCTGAGGTCCTGAACACTGCGTTCTGTCGACATAGGTGCGGAGAGCACGTACCGGACAGAGCAGTGCCAAGGCTGGGTCTGCCTCCTCCAGGGGCAGCGCTTGCAGGTTCACCACCAGGTCCCGGAGGGGAGTGGTAGGAACCTTGGGCATATATCCAGGCCGGGGTCTCAGGAATACGTGAGAGTAAGCCGGCCCGAACTCCAGGCACACTTCGTCAACAGAGAGTGCGTGCAGGTCCCTTACTCTCCTGATGGAGACCAATGCAATCAGGAGTGCTGTCACATAGGACAGGGCAAAAACTCTACCGACTGCAAAGGCTCCAGGGGAGGCCTCTGCAGAGCACCCAGGTCTACTGAGAGGTCCCCAGAGGGCAGGAGGGAAGGGAGGCGGATTTAGCCCCCTCACTCCCCTCAGGACCTGATGACCAGGTCATGCTTCCCAAAGACTTACCTTTCACTGCATCATGAGACGCGGCAATGGCCGCGACATAAATCCAAAGGGTGGAGGGCGACAGCCTACGCTCCAACCCCTCTTGCAGGAAGGAAGCACGACTCCGATCGAACATCTCCGGGGGTCTTCTCAGCGAGAAGAACACCAATTGACGAAGAGGTTCCACTTCAACGCATAAGGTGTCTCGTGGACGACGCTCTTGCGGAAGTGATGGTTGCCGCCACCGCAGGTGGCAGCGAACTCAAACCTGCCTCGTCCCGTCCTGGAGCCACACGTGCAGCCTCCAAGATCGGGACGAGGGTGCCACAGAGTGCCCCGTCTCCGAGAGAATAGTCTCAGAGGAATAGGCCAAGGAGGTGCTGTCGCGAGGAGCATGAGTTCGTAGAACCACGTCTTGGTGGGCCCGAAGGGGGCTACCAGCAAGACCTGCTCCTCGTCCTCCTTGAACTTGCACAACACCCGTGCAAGGAGGCTCACTGGGGGAACGCACACTTGCGTGGGCCCCGTGGTCAGCTGTGCGCCAGCGCATCCGAGCCGAGAGAGCCGCGGGTCAGAATTAAAACTGGGCGCAGTGGGTCGAGTCCTGAGAGGCGAACAGGTCTATCTGTGCCTCCCCGAACTGGTCCCAGATCAGCTGGACCGACTGGGGATGGAGTCGCCACTCGCCGGAGATGAACGGACCCGTGACAGCTCGTCGGCTGCCAGGTTCCGGTCTCCAGGAATGTACACTGCACGAAGGGACCTCAGGTGCTTCTGACTCCATATCAAGAGGTGGCGGGCGAGCTGCGACAACCGGCGCGAGCCTAGACCCCCCTGGTGGTTGATGTACGCTACTGCCGAAGTGTTGTCTGAGCGGACAAGCACATGCCGGCCCTTGAGCAACGCTCGGAAGCGGTGCAGGGCGAGCCGTACTGCCAGTAGCTCGAGGCAATTGCTGTGCATGAGGCACTGGGCTCCTGTCCAGGAACCGGCGGCTGCATGCCCAATGCACATGGCACCCCAACCCGTGGTAGGCGCATCCGTGGAGACAACGAGATGCCTGGAAACTCGCTGAATAGGGACACCGGTCCATAAGAAGCTGAGGTTCGACCACGGGAAGAAGGTTCGGCGGCACGCTGGAGTCACTGGAACTCGGAGCGAGCCGCGATGCCATGTCCACCTCGGGACTCGATCGCGAAGCCACAGCTGAAGCGGTCCCATATGAAGCAAACCGAGCGGCGTTACCGCGGCCACGGATGCCATATGCCCCAGGAGCCTCTGAATAGTTTCAGTGGAACCACACTCTAGCCCTCGAACAGTCGAAGACAAGTCAGCAGTGAGTGCGCGCGCTCGTTCGTGAGCTGCGCGGACATGGCGACCGAGTCTATCTCCATACCGAGCAAAGAGATCCTCTGCACGGGGCAAAGTTTGCTCTTTTCCCGGTTGACCCGAAGGCCCAGACGGGCTAGGTGCCGTAGCACCAGGTCTCTGTGTTCGCAAACCTGAGCTCGAGAGTGAGCTAGTATCAGCCAGTCGTCGAGAAAAATTCAGGATGCGAACCCCGTGCTCGCGAAGGGGAACAAGGGCTGCCTCGACGGTCTTCGTGAAGACGCGAGGGGACAGAGCTAACCCGAATGGGAAAAACCGTGTACTGATATGCCTGGCCCTTGAAAGCAAACCGAAGAAGCGGTCTGCGTTGAGGCAAAATGGAGGCAAGAAAGTACGCGTCCTTCAGGTCGAACGCTGCAGACCAATCCTGAAACCGAACACATTCGAGAATGCGTTTGGCTGAGAGCATTTTGAACGGTAGTCGATGGAGAGAACGGTTCAAAATGCGCAGGTCCAGGATCGGTCGTAACCCACCGGTTTTCCTGGGGACAATGAAGTAGGGGCTGTAAAACCCGGACCTCACCTCGGCTGGAGGGACCGTCTCGATTGCACCCTTCGCCAGCAGGGTCGCAACCTCCGCTCTCAAGACTGGGGCATTGCCACCGAACATCGTGGAGCGAACTCCCCTGAAGCGGGGAGGAGATCGTGCGAACTGAATCGCATAGCCGAATCTGATCGTTCTGATGACCCAGCGGGATACCCCGGGAGGCTCTAGCCAGGCTTCCAGGAAGTGAACCAACGGGGTCATTCGAACCACAGACGTCCCCCCGGAGGGGCAGCAGGGCGGGTCGACTGGCACGCGTGCAGGAGTTACCCCGCTCGGATGCGTCGAAGCCCGCTCCCCGACAGAAGAGACCAGGGAAGGTGGAGCGTTCCACGGGGGTCTGTTCTGCCGGGGGTCTGGCGATAGAGGGGGAAGGGATTGGCGTAGCCCGGGGACGACACTCGCACCCTTCCGCGCCCTCAGAGACAGAGAGGAATGTGTGGGCTGACGCACTGGAACGTCGAGCGCACTCATTCCAGTCTGTGGGCTCAGTGATGATGTCAAGTCTTCCTTAACCAACTCAGGGCGCTGCCCACCCGTGGGCGAGCAGCGGGAGCTGAAAACGAAAGATTTCCCCCCGGCCCTCCACCGGGGGCAGGAGGGGCCTGCTCCCGCCTCCTGGGGAAAAACTCAACTCCATCACTGAGCAGCCCGTATCAGGATCGTCGCTTACCTGGCGTTTAGCGGGGTGTGCGGCCTGAGGGGGCTGTGACGCCTGCCGGCGGCCTCCTCCACGCCGTGGCCCGGATGAAGGCTGCTGCTGGGGCGGGGCGGGAGGGAGGGGAGCCGCGGGGGGGCGTCCTCGGCGGCGAGCAGCGGGAGGCATCTGTGCCGACGACTGGGTGGAGGCAGCAGCTGGTCGTCGGGGCAGAATATGTTTGATTGCCTCCGTCTGCTCCTGGGCAGTGGAGAACTGCTGGGCAAGAGTTCTCGACTGCACCGCCAAAAAGGCCAACCTGGGAGAGAGGGGCGTCGAGCAGACGAATCCGCTCAGCGCTCCGAGTCCCGCCAGGTTGACGCTCCTGGACCACACTAGTGGCCATCACCTGACCAACGGCGCGAGCGGCCACTTTCGTTGCCCTTTTGGAGAGCAAGGTCAGTGGCGGACCGCAAATCTTCGAATGCCGTTGGGTCAGTCCCGCCCTCGAGCATATCTCTGAGCATCTGCGCTTGCACAGTGCTCATCGCATGCAAAGCGGAGGCCGCCCGTCCCGCCGCTCTATAGGAACGCGCCGCCATGGCAGACGAGAACCTACAGGCTTTGGATGGGTGCCTAGGAGGACCACGGAGGAGGCGCTCCGCGGACACAGCTGTATCGCACAGAGCGCTCCAGCGGGGGCATCCTAGTGCACCCACGGGCGGCCCCCCCATCGAGGGGGGAAAGGCGGGGGAGAGATCGCGCTCTCGAGTGGACAGAGGAGTCCCCCAAGAGCGCGATAACTCCACATGCAGCTCGGGGAAAAAAGGCAATGGAGTTGGCCGTGGCCTCGCGGCGGCAGCTTTGTCCAAAAACCAATTATCCCTCCGTGAGAGATCGGGGGAGAATGGAGGATGCCACTCTAACCCAATACTCCCAGCGGCTCGAGACAGCATGCCGTCAGCTCGGGATCCGACACGGCAGCGCTGGCTCTCCCGAAGGGGGCAGCGCAGCCGCATCCTCATCTCCCGAGGACTGTAGCCCGCCTAGTGATGCTGCGATCGACATCACATCATCATCTGGAGCGCTGCTCGAAGCAGCCGGTACCACTGAAGAGGCAGCCGACTGAATCTAACTAACGCTCGCTGGCTCACGCACTGAGGCGGGAGGTGTGGCCCGAGAAATCGTCGGGGCTTTATGCCACACCGTCACCGTTAATTCGCCGGGTCCCCAGACGACGGGCCCCCTTTCGTGAAGGAAGCCGATCGAGTAAGGGGGACCGGGGCTCTCACTCTAGTGAGATTTTTTTTTTTTTTTTTTATATATTATATATATATATATATTTTTTTTTTTAACCTCAGTGTGGAGATGGTCATGTCCCCATAGCAGGAACATGAGCCATCCACGAACGCTGCTGCTGTATGCTGAATGCCCAGGCATACAGAGCAGCGATCGCGACCATCAGATGACGACAGAAATCGACCGCACCCAGAAGAACACGGGCGAACCGTCTTTAAAAAGATGTGCCGCGTGTAGCTCTTTCACAGAGAGGAGGAAATTCACTCTTTCAGCGCTGAAGCGACCAGGGAGAAGCGCAAAGTCTGGCAGACCACTGCACAGATCGCAGGCAATGCAGAAACTCGCTGGGTACCGCCATCACACCAACACTGAAGAGGACGCTCGTCTCGAAGAGTCTTGTAATAGCTTTCAGGAGTGAAGAGGTTCTCTTGGCTCCGAAGCGAAAACATACTGCGGTTGCGTTCACTTCCTCCTTTTATACTCACGGAGTAGGGCGGAGTACGCTATGCAAATTTCCGCAGCCCCAAGGCATTGCATGCCATTGGCTCGTGTTTAAATACTCGAAGAGGATTGGCTTTCTATGCAAAATCCCCCAATCTCCGTCACTTCTGACGTAACTCGAAGTGACTACGAAAGGGAACAGGGTGTTAAAACTCCCGCCCCTGTGCCGGGAGTAGCTGCCCTGCCGCATCCAAAGGGATAGACAGAAAGATATGCTTAATGATCTTCGAAATGACCATTCCAACGTTCAAAATTATCTGTGGGGAATTCTGATCCAGACACACCAGACACCCACCAAATATGAAAAGAACCTTGTGCTCCGGCACCTAGCCCGTTTTGGCCTTCGGGTCAACTGGGAGAAGAGCAAATTTTGCCCCGTGCAGAGGATCTCTTTTCTCGGTATGAAGATAGACTCGGTCGCCATGTCCGCGCAGCTTACGAGCGAGCGCGCACACCCACTGCTGACTTGTCTTCGACAGTTCGAGGGCAAGAGTGCGGTCCCACTGAAACTTTTTCAGAGGCTCCTGGGGCATATGGCATCCACAGCCGCGGCAACGTGGCCGGTGTTCCCCTAGAGCGAGTTTCCAGGCATATTGTTGTCTCCACAGATTCCTCTGCCATGGGTTGGGGCGCCATGTGCAATGGGCATGCAGCCGCGGGCTCCTGGACAGGACCCCAGTGCCTCATGCATGTCAATTGCCTCGAGTTGCTGCCAGTACATCTTGCCCTGCACCGCTTCCATGCGTTGCTCAGGGGTCAACACGTACTAGTCCGTTCAGACAACTAGTCTAGTCACGTACTAGTCCGCGACAGTAGCGTACATCAACCACCAGGGGGGTCTACGCTCTCGCCGTATGTCGCAACTCGCACGTCACCTCCTCTTATGGAGTCAGAAGCACCTGAGGTCCCTTCGTGCTATCCACATTCCAGGAGAGCGGAACTGTGCAGCCGACGAGCTGTCTCGGCTCCGTCCAGTCTCTGGTGAATGGTGACACCAGTTCGGGGACGCACAGATAGATCTGTTTGCCTCCCACGACTCATCCCATTGTGCCCTGTATTACTCTCTGACCGAGGGCACGCTCGGCACAGACGCACTGGCGCACAGCTGGCCGCGGGGCCTACACAAATATGCGTTTCCCCCAGTGAGCCTTCTCACACGTACTCTGTGCAAGATCAAGGAGGACGAGGAGCAGGTAATTTTGGTTGTCCCATTCTGGCCCACCAAGTCCTGGTTCTCCTAACTGATACTCCTCATGACAGCACCTCCTTGGCCAAATCCTCTGAGGAAGGACCTCCTTTCTCAGAGACGGGGCACCCTGTGGCACCCTTACCCCGATCTCTGGAGGCTACATGTGTGTCTCCTGGATGGGTTGAGGCAGGTTTGAGTACCCTGCCACCTGCTGTGGCGGCTACTATCACTTCCACTAGAGCGTCGTCCACGAGGCACGTCTATGCGTTGAAGTGGAACCTCTTTGTCAACTGGTGTTCTTCTCACTGAGAAAACCCCCGGAGATGCTCGATCAGTGTTGTGCTTTCCTTCCTGCAAGAAAGTTTGGAGCGAAGGCTGTCTCCCTCCACCCTGAAGGTGTATGTGGCTGCCATTGACGCATATCACGAAGCAGTTGAAGGTAAGTCCCTGGGGAAGCACGACCTGATCATCAGGTTCCTGAGAGGAGCAAGGAGATTGAATCCTCCTCGCCCTCCTCTCGTATCCTCTTGGGATCTCTCAGTGGTTTTAAGCGCCCTGCAGAGGCCTCCTTTTGAGCCTCTGCAATCAGTCGAGATTAAGTTACTGTCTCTTAAGACAGCGCTCCTGGTTGCACTGGCCTCCATCAAGAGGGTAGGGGACCTGCACGCATTCTCCGTTGACGAAGCGTGCCTGGAATTCGGGCCGGCCTACTCTCACGTGATCCTGAGACCCCGCCCTGGATATGTACCCAAGGTTCCTACCACTCCGTTCCAGGACCAGGTGGTGAACCTGCAAGCACTGCCCCTGGAGGAGGCAGACCCAGCCTCTGTCCAGTACGCGCCCTCCATGCTTACGTAGACAGAACGTGGTGTTTCAGGACCTCAGACCAGCTCTTTGTCTGTTATGGTGGGAGCAGAAGGAAAGGGCTCTCTCAAAGCAGAGGTTGTCTCACTGAATAGTGGACACCTTTGCTTTGACTTACCAGCAGCAAGGTCGACCGTGCCCCCTTGTTGTGACATGGCGCCTCGCTAGCAGACATCTGCAGAGCTGCAGGATGGGCGACACCCAACTCATTCGGTGTCTTCGCTTGCTCGCCATTCCACTTCACGGATTGGATAAGTGCGATTATTCCTCAGCTGAGCCTTCTATTGAAGCCCTGAGTTCCTCCAGCACTGTTGATGCTGGCGCCAGTGTCTTTGCCTGGACGTCGGCTAGGTGCCTCCGTGTGCATGGTTCCTGCTAGTAACCTCCACGTGTATTTCCACTGTAAGCCTTTCTGAGCTTGTGTCTTCCATCAGCAAGCCACCTTGCCACCCCTGGAGTTAAAATTCTAGCCACCCTACGGGTTGGTGACTCCAGTGTTCCTCCATATGCAGCCCCCTTGGGCCGTATGTGTATTCTTAAGTCCTCCCTACGGGTAGGCATACTGTGGCATATTTCCTTTGAGATATGCTCCGCAGTGTACCTTGGTATTCCTGTGCTAAATAGGACTCCTCGTCCGTGCTAAGTTCACGACAGGGGATCAGACTTTCGCAGGGCACTGGAAGACAGCTGTGAAGGTGGCTTGATTATACAGGGGAACCCCATTCTCCGTCATTCGGCGTAACTCAGAGTGACTATGAAAGGGAACGTCTCGGTTACATGAGTAACCCTCATTCCCTGAGTAGGGAACGGAGACGTCACGTCTCCCTGCCACTTCCGCTGTACCGCTGGGTAGATACCCGAGTTCAGTCTCGGCTCCTCAGCGAAGACGTACTGCGGTTGCGTCCGCTTCCTCCTTTTATACTCACGGGGTGAGGCGGAGATATGCTATGCAAATTCCGCAGACCCAAGGCATTTCTTTGCCATTGGCTCATTTTTTAATACTCGAAGAGTATTCGCCTTTCTAGGCGAAACCCTCATACTCCGTCATCCGACGTAACGTCTCCGTTCCCTGAGGGTTACATACGTAACCGAGACGTTTTGTGAGTAACCTATAATCTTCAATCCAATAATTAAAAAAATAAATAAACACAGTCCTGCGTTTTTGAACGGTTAAAAATCTTGCTTACTACACTCTACTGAGGAAACAGGGCTTAAAAATAAACATGACTTACTATTGAAAGTGCAGCTGTCACCATTTTTTAATAAATCATGTATTTGAAGCTTCTGTGAGGTATGTGGCCGACAAATGCGGCCTCCAGTGCAGCCTTCAAAATGAGATAGAGCTCTTGGTTTGCTGATTAATCAGTAGTGTGCAAGTTACTTTTGATTTTAATACCTGCTGTCTTAAATCATCATGTCTTTATTAATCAGAGTTCATTTATTTTTTATCCATTTAGCATCGAGACAGATTTTGGAACAAAGGATTCTCCAAATGTGGTGTTGTTCAGTTCCGGCATTACAGCCTCAGTTGACTTTTTATCTCTGACCACGGCCTGTAAGATGGATCTCTACAGGTTTCCCTTCGACTCCCAAAGCTGCAATATAACATTTCAGTCTACATCATATTCAAGTACGTCTGAAACGCATTAATCAGTTTTAACAAACAAACACAAGATAACATAGTTTATTCTTCTAAACTATTTGACTGTAATATGAAACACAATTTTAATGTTTGCTCCCACAGAGCGGGAGATTATAATTCGACCAATAACTAATCAAACTTTGATCACCGGTTCATCACATGAGCTCTTTCAGGCCCAGGGAGAGTGGGAGCTCCTCAGTATAAATTACACTACTTCTACCATCACTAAGTGGATTGATTTGGATCAGCTGATATATCAGGTACAGAACACAGAGTCGGTCCGTGTAACGCTTCACAATTCAATTTTCGGACCATACAATGCAAATGCAAAAATTAAAAATGGAAACCAGACATTCATTTTTCTTGTTTTTCCAGTTATACATTATCAATGGATAGTTAACTTTTTCTCCCTTTTTTCAATTTTACTTGTGCTAAATTATGACTTCAGAAACAAACATTTGAATAAATGAAATCTAACTGATTTTCTAATTTTTGTCTTGTAATTTGCTCCGTGGGCGGTACCATTAGACTATACTATTTGGACTATTACTATTACTTACACTGCATGCACGTTGAGCAAAAGTTTAAAAGACGGAATATATATATATATATATATATATATATATATATATATATATATATGCAGTAAGCACATTTGCAAATTGGAATTTGTTTATTTTTAATAAATAGAAATACTGATAATTATCCGGAAATGAAAACGTCAATAAAGTCAAATTAAAGTTATGTGAAATAATACTTCCTACAGTAAACTATGCCTAAAAAGATTGAAAGTAAAATCATTATCTTAAAGCAAAATAGCCTAGTGTAATTAAAAAAATAATATTTGTGATGATCACATGTAGGATAAAGGCTAGATAACCCGCAGTATGAGACATATTGTCACAGTCTGTCGTCCTCACCTGTTTTGTCCCGTCATCTGCACCACACTTCCCCGGATCCTTTTGTTCCTCTCCCGGACTCACTCCCCAATCAGCCACCTGTTCCTCGTCCTGTCATTATCTTTTTCACCTGTGTTCACCTCATTAACCCTGATTCCTCTGTGTATTTAGTTCAGTCCAGTTTGTTTCAGTTTTGTCGGTCAATGTTCCATGTTACGCTGTATACCCCGTCTTCCTGCCTGTTTGTAAATAAAATGTCTCTTTATCGAGATTTGGACTCAGCCTGTCCTTCTGCCTGAACCCGCAGCCGTGACAGATTGACCGACCCAAAAGAAAAATGGACATTCCTGCTGTGGCTCTTCTGTGCCTGGATCAGGAGGACCGTTCCCTGGAATCCCACACACGGGACTTTCTGGAGTTGGCGTGCCTGACTCACTACTCTGACCGTTCGCTGAGCGAGTTTTACATCGCCAGCCTCAGCGAGCGGTCCCGGGCACGCCTCCCAGGGAACGGTCCCGAGGATTTCGCCGCCTGTGTGGAGTGGGTGCTGGTGTGCTGTGGGTCTCCATTCACCGTGGAGAAAGTCACCAGCACCACTCCACAGCTCGAGCTATCCACCCCGCTGGTTCCGTCCAGCTCTTCAGAGACCGAATGCCCTTCACCGCTGGTTCCGTCCAGCTCTCCAGAGACCGAATGCTCTTCACCGCTGGTTCCGTCCAGCTCTCCAGAGACTGTATGCTCTTCACTGCTGGTTCCGTCCAGCTCTCCAGAGACTGTATGCTCTTCATTGCTGGTTCCGTCCAGCCCTCCAGAGTCTGTATGCTCTTCACTGCTGGTTCCGTCCAGCCCTCCAGAGACTGTATGCTCTTCACAGCTGGTTCCGTCCAGCCCTCCAGAGAATGTATGCTCTTCACAGCTGGTTCCGTCCAGCCCTCCAGAGAATGTATGCTCTTCACTGCTGGTTTCGTCCAGCTCTCCAGAGACTGTATGCTCTTCATTGCTGGTTCCGTCCAGCCCTCCAGAGTCTGTATGCTCTTCACTGCTGGTTCCGTCCAGCCCTCCAGAGACTGTATGCTCTTCACAGCTGGTTCCGTCCAGCCCTCCAGAGAATGTATGCTCTTCACTGCTGGTTTCGTCCAGCTCTCCAGAGACCGTCCAGCCAGCGCCAGAGACCGTCCAGCCAGCGTCAGAGACCGTCCAGCCTGCCCCAGTGACCGTCCAGCCAGCGCCAGTGACCGTCCAGCCAGCGCCAGAGACCGTCCAGCCAGCGCCCGAGACCGTCCAGCCAGAGACCGTCCAGCCAGCGCCCGAGACCGTCCAGCCAGAGCCAGAGACCGTCCAGCCAGCGCCAGAGACCGTCCAGCCAGCGCCAGAGACCGTCCAGCCAGAGCCAGAGACCAGGATCCCACCCTGCCTCCCTCTCCCGCCTCCTCTCATCTGTCCTCGCTCTGCTCTCCTGCCCTTCAGCTCCCCTAAACCAGCCTGGTCCTTGGATCCCCGGTCTTCGCCTCACACCTCCTCCATTTGGACACTTCATCGTCCCTCTGTCCCATCAGCTCCCCCGTGGCTCCTACCTCCCTCAGCTCCTCCATGGCCCCTCAGTCCACCAGCTCGACCAGGCTCCCTCGACCCTCCGGACTCCCTTCGTTCCCTCGTCATCCTCCCTTCACCTTTGGACTTCCTTCCCTTTGCTCCGCACCGTCATGTCACCCCCCCGGTTCTGTCGGACTCCTCACTCCCTCCAGTCACCCGTCAGCCCTCACTCCCTCTGGCCTCACCGTGTCCCTCTGTGCCCCTGTCGTCACTTCTGTCACCTGAGCCTACGGTGTCCCCATGGTCCCTCGGTCCCTCTTCAGCACCCGATGTCGTCTGTCCCTCTGCTTCACCCTGGTCTCCTCTCCCATCTGCTCCGCCCCTGTCTGTCAGCCCCCTGGTGTTGTCAGCCCCGCTTCCATCGGCTCCACCAGGGGTCCTTCCTCCATCTGCTCCGCCCTGGTCTCGCCCTCAGCCTGCTTCGCCCTGGTCTCGACCTCAGTCTGCTCCGCCCTGGCCACGCCCTCAGCCTGCTCCGCCCTGGCCACGCCCTCAGCCTGCTTCGCCCGGGTCTCGCCCTCAGTCTGCTCTGCCCTGGCCACGCCCTCAGACTGCTCTGCCCTGGCCACGCCCTCAGCCTGCTCCGCCCTGGCCTCGCCCTCATCCTGCTCCGCCCTGGGGGGCTGTCTCCTCCTGACCACGCCCTCCACAGCCTCCAGGGTGCCCACCCCCCCTCCCCATTGATGTTATGGCGTGAGGCCACGCCTTCCGGGAGGGGGGAGTAATGTCACAGTCTGTCGTCCTCACCTGTTTTGTCCCGTCATCTGCACCACACTTCCCCGGATCCTTTTGTTCCTCTCCCGGACTCACTCCCCAATCAGCCACCTGTTCCTCGTCCTGTCATTATCTTTTTCACCTGTGTTCACCTCATTAACCCTGATTCCTCTGTGTATTTAGTTCAGTCCAGTTTGTTTCAGTTTTGTCGGTCAATGTTCCATGTTATGCTGTATACCCCGTCTTCCTGCCTGTTTGTAAATAAAATGTCTCTTTATCGAGATTTGGACTCAGCCTGTCCTTCTGCCTGAACCCGCAGCCGTGACACATATCATTTTGTAATGTCTTTTATTCTTTTAATCTAGATTTATGAAACATTATTGTTCTAATGTAAAGACAACCAACATACTAAAGTGCATACAAACATAGTTCTTGTTGTGTGTGAGAAAAAAAAAAATCTCAGGCCAGGTTGGTAACACTTTATAATAATTAAGTATGAGTAAACAGTTAATTCATCATTAACAAAGCATTAATATACATTAATAAGCAGTTCATAAATACAGCTATAAATGCTTTATTCTTTATTTAAAAGCATATCTATAATTTGTTTAATAATTCTATTTTTATCCTTTTTAATGATCAATTTATCATTTCTAAATAAAGAATTGCAATTTTTTTATTAACCAGTTATTTAAAAGTTTTCAGTGGTTCATACGATTACTTAGTGCGTGTAAGTAAATGATTAATAAACTATTTAAATTGTACATTCATACATCTTATCATTCAGACATATAGTGATGGTTACTGAGTGTGTTAATAAATGCTTTATCAACATGTATTTATGCTGTAATTCAGGGTTAATTCGGGTAGTTATAAAGCATTTAGTAGTGGTCAGTTAACTATGTTTGTGAGCTCATCTAAAGTGAGGACTATTCATGCCTTGTAAAGCATTTATAAAGGAGATTTAAAGGCTGTTAAATATCTCTATGTTCTGTATCACTGATGCTGCGTCCCAATTCGCTTACTTATACTACGTCCTAAAAGTATGTACTCTTTTTGTGAGGAAAAAGTACATACTTTTGAGTGTGTAGCAAAAGAGTAGGCAAGCTTTGGGACATACTATCACGTCATCTTTAACGGACGGCTCTGTTGCGTGCTGCGTGCATCCTGTCACCGTAAACTGCCCTGTCAATCATCTTGTCACAGTTAAAATCCTCCATTCTATCTAATTTTATTTCCTACCGTTTCGGAGAGGGCGTTCATCTGCCAGTTGTGGGTCTTTCATGCTCTCCTCGTGTGTTTGCAATTTGAATATAATGATGCATTTAAAACGTAATGGCTAAACGTGTCTTTACAAAAGTTCACAATGCTGCTGCAAATGCAATATAATGTGGACAACATTGAATAAATTCATTTTCGTCAGGTTAGATAGTGATAATTAATCACTCAAAGCTCTTTATCTAAACCTCTCTACACAACCGCGGGGACTCGCGGGGACTCGCGCGTCCTCCGTTTCGACTACGTGTCTGTAGTTTTTTTAACACTGTTTAATCGTGTTTGTAGTTCTAACCGAATCCTCGTCCAACGCGCAATGGTTTGTGGGCAATATCAGCCGTTAGAGTGCGCATCGATCTACACTTCGGATTCCGACCGGAAAAAGTAGACCATCCGGGTATCTTTGAAACACTCATTTCAACATACTACGATTTGGGACGTACTAATTCTATTTTCGAATACTATTTAGGACGGATAGTATGCGAATTGGGACGCAGGGTGTGTTGTGCTTGTTACATTTTACTGTTTAGAAGATTTATGCGCCTTTAAATCTCCTTTATAAATGCTTTACAAGGCATGAATAGTCCTCACTTTAGATGAGCTCACAAAATAGTTAACTGACCACTACTAAAAGCTTTATAACAACCTATATTTACTACATTTACTTACACTTTCTAAGTGATCTTATAAATGACTGACAACTCTTAATTAACTGGTTTGTAAATAATGCTATACTTAATTTAGAAATGATTACTTGATCATTAACAAAGTATGAAAATACAATTATTAAATGCATTAAAGATATGCTTATAAATCAAGAGGAAAGCATTTATAGCTGTATTTATAAACTGCTTATTAATGTCTATTAATGCTTAATAAATGATGAATTAACTGTTTACTCATGCTTAACTAATTATTAATAGCGTGCAGTTATCATAAAGTGTTACCTAATTTGGTTTGTACTTAAGTAAAGTTTAATTTATAGTACTTTTACTTGAATAGAATATTTTATTAGTTTTCTTGCTTCTGTCTCTATTTAACACGTCTTGATTTATGGTGAATATTTATAAATTATCTTAGTGTTCCCAGTGTTAAATTGCATAATTTCTCTCTCTCTCTCTCTCTCTCTCTCTCTCTCTCTCTCTCTCTCTCTCTCTCTCTCTCTCTCTCTCTCTCTCTCTCTCTGACAGATTAACATTAAAAGGAGACCTCTACTGTATGTCATAAACATTATACTACCGGTATTTTTGTTCCTCATTCTGGATGTGGCCTCCTTGTTCATTGATGGATGTGACAAGTTGAGCTTTAAAGTGACTTTACTGCTGTCTATTTCTGTGATGCTGCTGATTCTTAGTAACACACTGCCCTCTACGGCTCAAAAAATCCCTCTGATTGGTGAGTCAAACCTGATTATTTAATATGACTTAAACATTTTTGTTAAAGTTGAAATTAATCACAACAATCAAACAATATGCATTAGACCTAGAGTATTCTCTTTAAATGACATATAGTTGATAATTTAAGGCAGAACAGTTTCAAATACTATTAAGATCAAATGAAAGTTGATGCCTCCTGTCACACCATGACCTGTCCAGCAGAGGGAAACAGAGACAAGATCAACTCAGGGCTGGGTAATCCAGGGGTCAGAGAGTAAAAGTCCTGCCATATGTTAATTCCACCCATGATCTCAGTTAGCTGATTTCATTAATTAGTTCTGTCTCCTGTCTGAATTAGCAAATCCAGGTGATTGGAACCATAGACATAATATATACATAGACGCCCTATTGGCCGCTTTGGAACGTTGCTGCGATACGTCAACGGGTCCGCCATTTTGCGGAGGTCAAGACTGCATTGTAATTAAATGTAAGTAAACGGGTGAGCTGCGTTTTTCTGGATAAAAACATTCTTGGATAAGAATGGTGAAGATCCCCATACTGAGATATTTAAGTTTTCTCATTGTGGAAAAAGCATTTTATGTGATTGACCAGATTTTGGCAATAACATTTATAACTGATGGATCCTTTATGATAATACATATGTTGTGGTACAACTGGGCATGCAGTGCAATGCAAATAGTAATTATAACATAAAGTGAAAAGTACTAGTAAATAGTTTAGTCAATAAAATAAACAAATAGTATAGAGCAAATAAAATGGTAATGAATACATGTAAAATTATTGATAATAGTTTATTAATAATTCTATAATAATAGCAATAGAATAAGACATTTCAACTACAGAATAAACACACACAGAAAATATATTTAATATTTAGCTCTTTGTGTTAAATTTCAGTTTTATTGATCAGTAATAGGCTAGCCATTATAACAGAAGTAGCTTCAGTCAAACATACAATGTTAAAATAGCCTAAATATAAAGTTATGAAACTTTACTTTACCCTCAGCCAAAACTATTTAGACAAATCATAGATCCTATAGAGCGGCGGGACAGGCAGCCGCTGCTTTGCATGCCATGAGCACTTTGCAAGTGTTTCAAGCAAAACTGCTCAGGGACATGCACGAGGGCGGGACTGATCCAGTGGCTTTTAATGAGCTGCGAGCGGCCACTGACTTCGTCCTCCGGGCGACGAAAATGGCTGCTCGCTCCGTTGGGCAGGTGACGGCCACTAGCGTGGTCCAGGAGCGCCACCTATGGCTCAACCTGGCAGACACAAAGGACGCTGAGCGGACACGTCTGGTCGACGCCCCTCTCTCCCAGGTTGGCCTGTTCGGCGGTGCGGTTGAAGACTTTGCCCAGCAGTTTTCGACCGCCCAGAAGCAGACGGAGGCCATCAAACATTTTCTGCCCCGACGGTCAGCTGCTGCCTCCACCCAGCCGTCGGCCCAGACGCCTCCCTCTGCTCGCCGCCGAGGACGCCCCCCTTCACCCGTGACGCGGCGTGGAGGAGGCTGCAGGCATGCGTCGCAGCCCCCTCAGGCCGCGCGCCCCGCTAAGCGCCAGGCGAAGCGGCGTTCCTGAGACGGGCTGCTCAGTGATGAAGTTCAGTGTTTCCCAGGAGGAGGTAGCAGGCCCCCTCCTTCCCCCGGTGGAGGGCCGGGGGAGAATCTTTTGTTCTCAGCTCCCCGCTGCTCACCCACGGGTGGGCAGCACCCTGAGTTGGTGAAAGAAAGACTTAACATCATCACTGAGCACACAGACTGGAATGAGTACGCTCGTCGCCCCAGCGCGGCGACCCTCTCATTCCTCTCTGTCCCTGAGGGTGTGGAAGGAAGCGTGTGTCGTCCCTCGACTACGCACCTCCCCTCCCCCTCTCTCGCCAGACCCCCGACAGAACAGACCCCAGTGGAACGCTGGTCCTTCCCTGGTTCCTTCTGTCGGGGAACGGGGCTCGACTGTGCATCCGCACGGGGTAATTCCCGAGCGCATGCCAGTCTCCCCGCCCCGCTGCCCCTCCGGGGGGACGTCTGTGGTTCGCATGACCCCGCTAGTTCACTTCCTGGGAGCCTGGCTAGAGCTCCCCGGGCTGTCCCGCTGGGTCATCAGAACGATCAGATTCGGCTACGCGATTCAGTTCGCACGGTCTCCTCCCCGTTTCAGGGGAGTTCGCTCCACTTTGGTCGGTGGCAATGCCCCGGTCATCAGAGCGGAGATTGCAACCCTGCTGGCGAAGGGTGCAATCGAGACGGTCCCTCCAGCCGAGGTGAGGTCAGGGTTTTACAGCCCCTACTTCATTGTCCCCAAGAACAGTGGCGGTTCTACTTTGAATTACACCCAGGGCGAGACCCCCTTCGAGCGCCCCAATTCACATAGTTAATCAATTCACATAGTTAATAACATTAAAGATTTGTTTTTAAGGAGTGTCTTTTATCTTACCTACTAAACTTAAAAA
Organism: Pimephales promelas; assembly: GCF_988280905.1. NCBI lineage: Eukaryota > Metazoa > Chordata > Actinopteri > Cypriniformes > Leuciscidae > Pimephales > Pimephales promelas. The sequence continues at coordinate 41,887,918 of NC_142771.1, forward strand.
AAAAGGTTAACAAAAAGGTTTTATAAAAAGATAAACCTTATATTTCAGCATTCAAATCATCTCTATAAAAAGAATGAGTCAATAAAGATACATGCCTGACATTTATAATGCACAGTATAGCTTTTCTTTTATTATTAATAGTAAAATTCGTACCGATTTTGCCATGGCTGTCGTTGCAATAGAACCATGCACTCATTACACTGCGCTATCCACAACGACAAAGATGTTTTAGTAGTATTTCCACCACAGAAAAACGCTTGCTGTAGCTCTGCTGAAAGATTTATTTACGGAGAAGAGAAAACACCCAAGTGTTTGGGTGCACGTGCACTCCCATACTGAAAAGTTCATGAGCGCGCTTCCAGTGACCGCATAATGAGCGCGCTTCCCGTGCGCCTATTTGAAACATAGAGGATTTGAAATAACAACCTCGAGCGCGCAAAAGACGCGATACGTGAACTAATCAGGAGATCCCCTTGATCCCCTCGCTTCTGCGCACGGCACCTTCTCAGCAAGCAGGGCGCCATTGCCAATAATTGAATCGAAATTATAAAAAATAGAAAAACTTTGCGGCACAGAGGATTTTTTTAACTGCTCGTGCCGCCCCCCACGTGACATGAAGAAATGCCGCCCCGGGCGACTGCCCGGTTCGCCCGTGCCTAGAACCGCTACTGCCCAAGAAGACTGGTGGGTTACGACCGATCCTGGATCTGCACATTTTGAACCGTGCTCTTCACCGGCTACCGTTCAAAATGCTCACAGCCAAACGCATTTTCGAATGTATACGGCCTCAGGATTGGTTTGCAGCGATCGACCTGAAGGACGCGTACTTTCATGTCTCCATATTGCCTCGACACAGACCGTTTCTTCGGTTTGCCTTCGAAGGCCAGGCATATCAGTACACGGTTCTCCCATTCGGGTTAGCTCTGTCTCCTCGCGTCTTCACGAAGATTGTCGAGGTTCGCATCCTGAACTACCTCGACGATTGGCTGATTCTGGCACACTCTCGAGAACAGGTTTGCGAGCACAGAGACCTGGTGCTCTAGCCCGGCTGGGCCTTCGGGTCAAACGGGAGAAGAGCAAACTTTGCCCCGTGCAGAGGATCTCTTTTCTCGGCATGGAGATAGACTCGGTCGCCATGTCCGCGCAGCTCACGAACGAGCGCGCGCTCACTCACTGCTGACTTGTCTTCGACAGTTCGAAGGCAAGAATGTGGTTCCACTGAAACTCTTTCAGAGGCTCCTGGGGCATATGGCATCCGCGGCCGCGGTAACGCCGCTCGGTTTGCTTCATATGAGACCACTTCAGCTGTGGCTTCGCGATCGAGTCCCGAGGTGGGCATGGCATCGCGGCTCGCTTTGAGTTCCAGTGACTCCAGCGTGCCGCCGTACCTTCTCCCCGTGGTTGAACCTCAGCTTTTTGCGGGCCGGTGTCCCGCTCCAGCAAGCTTCCAGGCATCTCGTTGTCTCCACGGATGCGTCCACCACGGGTTGGGGTGCCATGTGCAATGGGCATGCAGCGCCTCATGCACATCAATTGCCTCGAGCTGTTGGCAGTACGCCTGGCCCTGCACCGCTTTCGAGCACTGCTCAAGGGTCAACATGTACTTGTCCGTTCAGACAACACCACTGCTGTAGCGTACATCAACCACCAGGGGGGTCTACGCTCGCGCCAGTTGTCGCAGCTCGCCTGCCACCTCTTGCTATGGAGTCAGAAGCACCTGAGGTCCCTTCGTGCTGTGTACATTCCAGGAGACCGGAACCTGGCAGCCGACGAGCTGTCTCGGATCCGCCCTATCTCCGGCGAATGGCGACTCCATCCCCAGACGGTCCAGCTGATTTGGGACCAGTTCGGGGAGGCTCAGATAGACCTGTTTGCCTCCCGGGACTCATCCCACTGCGTCCAGTTTTACACCCTGTCCGAGGGCACACTCGGCACAGATGCACTGGCGCACAGCTGGCCTCGGGGCCCACGCAAGTATGCGTTTCCCTCATTGAGCCTCCTTGCACGGGTGTTGTGCAAGATCAAGGAGGACGAGGAGCAGGTCTTGCTGGTAGCCCCTTATTGTCCCACCAGGACGTGGTTCTCCGAACTCATGCTCCTCGCGACAGCACCTCCTTGGCCTATTCCTCTGAGACAGGATCTACTCACTCAGAGACGAGGCACTCTGTGGCACTCTCGTCCCGAACTTTGGAGGCTACACGTGTGGCTCCCGGACGTGACGAGGCAGGTCTGAGTTCGGCAACCATCACTTCCGCTAGAGCGTCGTCCACGAGACACCTTTATGCGTTGAAGTGGAACCTCTTCGTCAACTGGTGCTCTTCTCGCGGAGAAGACCCCCGGAGTTGCTCGATCAGTGTCGTGCTTTCCTTTCTGCAGGAGGGGTTGGAGCGTAGGCTGTCGCCCTCCACCCTTAAGGTCTATGTCGCGGCCATTGCCGTGTCTCATGATGCAGTAGAAGGTAAGTCCATTGGGAAGCACGACCTGGTCATCAGGTTCCTGAGGGGAGCGAGGAGGCTAAATCCGCCTCGTCCTCGTCTTGTAACCTCTTGGGACCTCTCAGTAGTTTTAAGTGCTCTGCAGAGGCCTCCCTTTGAGCCTTTGCAATCGGTAGAGTTAAAGTTTCTGTCTATGAAGACGGCACTCCTGGTTGCATTGGCCTCCATCAAGAGGGTGGGGGACCTGCACGCATTCTCCGTTGACGAAGCGTGCCTGGAGTTCGGGCCGGCTTACTCTCACGTTGTCTTGAGACCCCGGCCTGGATACGTGCCCAAGGTTCCCACCACTCCCTTCCGGGACCAGGTGGTGAACCTGCAAGCGCTGCCCCTGGAGGAGGCAGACCCAGCCTTGGCACTGCTCTGTCCGGTACGTGCACTCCGCACCTACGTCGACAGAACGCGGTGTTTCAGGACCTCAGACCAGCTCTTTGTCTGTCATGGGGGGAGCCAGAAGGGAAGGGCTCTCTCAAAGCAACGGCTGTCTCACTGGATAGTGGACGCCATTGCTTTGTCTTACCAGCAGCAAGGCTGTCCGTGCCCCCTTGGTGTGACGGCCCTTTCCACTCGGAGTGTGGCCTCCTCTTGGGCTCTAGCGCATGGCGCCTCGCTAACAGACATCTGCAGAGCTGCAGGCTGGGCGACACCAAACACCTTCGCCAGATTCTACAATCTGCGAGTCGAACCGGTGCCCTCTCACGTACTCGCTTCCGCCAGTACTGGACCCGCTTAGGTGTCTTCGCTTGCTCGCCACTCCACTTCCGACTGGATAAGTGCGATATTCCTCAGTAGTCTTCCATTGAAGCCTTGAGTCCTCCAGCACCCAGGATGCGGGCACCACTGTTGCTCTGGATGCCGGCTAGGTGCCTCCATGTGCACGGTTCCCTATGGTAACTGTCTCAGGTGTATTTTCCACTATAAGCCTCTCTGAGCATGTGTCTTCCCTTGGCAAGCCATCTGCCACCCCTGGAGCTTCTAGTAACCACCTGCGGTTGGTGCTCCAGTGATCTCCATATGAGTCCCTATGCGGCCATATGTGTATTCGTAAGTCCTCCCTACGGTAGGCATCTGGTAGCATCTCCCTCCCGGGATATGTTTCCCAGTGTACCTTGGTATTCTTGTGTCAAAGTAGGACTCCTGGTGCTTAACTCCAGGTTCAGGGGTCTAGACTTTCGCAGGGCACTGGAAGACAGCTGTAAGATGGCGTGATGGCATTGACCCCCAATCTCCGTCACTTCTGACATAACTCGAAGTGACTACGAAAGGGAACGTCTCTGTTACGGATGTAACCCTCGTTCTCTGAGTAGGGAACAGAGACTTTACGTCTCCCTGCCACTTCAGCTGTACCGCTGGGTAGACGCCGGAGTTCAGTCTCGGCTCCTCAGCAAAGACATACTGTGGTTGCGTTCGCTTCCTCCTTTTATGCTCACGGAGTACGCTATGCAAATTTCCGCAGCCCCAAGGCATTGCATGCCATTGGCTCGTGATTAAATACTCGAAGAGGATTGGCTTTCTATGCGAAACCCCCAATCTGCGTCACTTCTGACGTAACGTCTCCGTTCCCTACTCAGGGAACGAGGGTTACATCCGTAACTGAGACGTTTTCAGTTGTGTGGCGATTTTTACAGCCTCAAGCAGCACACAAAACAGGCATTTTTCTCAATTCCCGGTATGAGAGGTATGGGAAAGTTGCTCTCCCCAAAATGGCGGCGCCGTTGACGTACGCTCCAGCGGCCAATAGGGCGTCTATGTATATAATATGTCTATGATTGGAACAAAATACTGAGGACTTTTACTTTCTGAACCTGGACTTTACACCTCTAATAATGCCACATGCCAGCCAAGAGCAAAGAAATAAACCAGAACTGGTACTTTATCGCTGCCAAAAAAAATAGTGTATATTAAATATGGAATCATTTCAGCCACAGCCTGAGATGAAATCAGCTGAAGAGAAAAGAAGACATTAAATCTGTGAAGATCTCAGCAGAGGAGGATTAAACAACTCCACAAACAGCATTACCAGCTTCACTTATTACTAACCAGACTGACTTTATTTCTGTCAGACGTCTACAAACGTTTTATTGAGAATTATAGAGTTTTAACTAAGATCAGGTTATGACGGTTACCTGGTAATGGTTTTATAATCATCATGAAATAGACTCTTGGCTGACATGTGCTCTTGGCTGACATTTATTCATTTGTTCATTTGACAGGGACATAACACAACGAATGTGTTTACCAAGATAGAGATAGCTTTAAAGCAGAACTAAGTAACTTTTTTTACCTTAACTGAACAGCTTTGGAGTCATTGTAATGTTAATATCACTGATTTCGTGTTGAATGGTGATCATCTCGCACCCCCCTGGTGCCTGTGAGCCGCAAAACCACCCTTGCAACTTTAGGCCGGCGGCTCGCCGGCCTCAGTGTTAGGAAGTATCTTGAGATTTCAGGTCTCGCGAGGTAACGAATTGCTTTACGGCACTCTACGCGCACACGCATGCGTACACGTCCCCATCCATCCAGGAGCCGGCTAGCTATAAGAAAAAGGTAACGCTAGATATTGAATTCTTCACGTTTTCGTGATGGCTGATGTAAAAGAAGAAGAAGAAAGCTCGGAAGTGTTTATCAGAGGAACAAAGAAAGAGAAAACGGACAGGCTTTTTCAGAATAGAGAGAACTGAAAGAAAGTGAAGCCTGCAAAACCGATGCTGACCTGGCCTTCTTGCTGTTGCACTTGTAAGTATCTTTATAATAAACTGTGTTTAAAGTTTGTATTTCTTGTAATTGTGACCTCGGGAGTCGGGATGTTTGCTATTGTCTGTTTTTTTTTATTATTATTATGCTCGCTGTCTGTTACCGACTTACTAGTACGTTAGATGTTAGCATTTTCATTAGCAAACAAACTTGTTTTCTGTAAGTAAGTGTTTTGTCCGTTCCTCTAGCAGGGTTTATTTGTGTTTCTCAGATCGCCTATAAATCGATATGAAATTCTACAAATTATGCATTAGTTTAGCTTGTCGTCAGCCTCAGAATTAGCAACGTTATACTGTGCTGCTGACTTGATATATAATGCATAAACCGACACGAGAGCAGCTAGCTAATAATGCAACTTTTTTATATTTATTTACCCACATTTACACAAACAGAACTATAAGTAAACGAGAAATTGCATTGCAACTTCACACATGCAACTCCATCTGTGCTAGTTTGACCTTGTGTATAAATGATATGTTGATAAAAAAATTGATACATTTTCTTTTTCCTTTTTAGCTACAAGCGTTGGCAAGTGTTATCAACTCCGAGGCACCCCAGACCACCAGTACCACCGGTCTCAAGCTTCAATAATAAAATAAACAATCGTGTAATAAACAAATTAAACGTGTTTGACTTTCTTTGGTCAATCGTTACGATAGACAACTCGGATCACCAGAAAAATGATATAAGAATGTAACGTAACATGTATTTTGATAATGCATAATCAAAGTAGCTATAGCTGTAGGCTAAACTAAAAATAAATAAATAGCGTAACACAATAAAAATATACACTATCTCAACATTTGAATAATATTGTTCTGAGAATCATACATACCTCAGTGGATATGGCTCGGGCGTCAGTTTGGTTTGAAATGTGCTGGGGACAGAGACGCATTCGGAAGGGCATTTTCAAAAGTGCTGGGTAACGCATTCATTCTTTTTTTCTCTTTCGAGTAGGTAATGTTTTGAAAGACGATGTCCTGTAGCTTCCTGATGCACATAAATAAAAATGAGCACAATGTCCGAGTATAGTGGGTATATAGAAAATATTCGCCCTTGATATGTACAGTGATGGTCCGTCCAGAGGTAGAATTCCGCACTCGAATAGTTTTTATTTCCCCCTCATCAAAACCAATAATGTTTATCAGTGGTTAAATTGATATAATGTTTATCAGTGGTTTTATATGTTTTGATGAGTGGGGAAAAATATACGAGAGAGGAATTAGAAACCATGAGAAAAAGGGACACGTTTGTGTGCATTTTGATTTGTGATTTCACCGGAAAGAATCTCCGCAACGGATTGAAGCGCGTTTCTGAGAGAAGCCAACACATTTCAGTGCTAGATCGCCTGTTATTTAACAAACAAATGAAACGAATGCTGTATGGTGGGGACAAAATCCGTTTGTTCGCCGGCTTCTCTGAAAACAAATGCACATGGCCTGCCTGAACGAGATGGGAGGGGGAGTTGACAACGAGTTTACGACAGTTTTCTCATATATATATACACTCCGAAACTGTAGGGGGAGCTCGAGAGAGAAACCTGCGAGAAAACAGCAAAGAAGTTTCCAGTCTTACTGAGCGCTGCTTTAAGCTAATTTTCGTCTGTAGTCCCTGGGCAGAGGCAAAATGACTGTATGTTTATACATGGACATTACTCAGTAAATAACACGTGACTGTCTGACTAGTCGACACGTGGAGTGATGACATCATCATTTCACAAAATATACGGATTGGACGTACACACGAAAATGCAATGATGACGTTTTCAGATTTATCCACCCTGAGGCCCGGTAAAAAAAAAAAAAAATAGCGATTGCAGTGTCCCAAAACGCCAGATCCGTATTGGACAAAATGCCAATACGACAAAAAAATTGTTTGTATACAGCTATACGCTGTACACACACACTCTGTGTGGACAGGACCTAATTGGCCCTACTGGAACCAGTTCATCCTACTACCAGATCTGGTCAGAGAGTGCGATTTAAAGGGGCCATACATAAAAAAATAAATGTAGCAAGTGGGAACACATATTTGACCCGTTACACACACACACACACACACACACACACACACACACACACACACACATTGCCTTTCCAAAAAATAAAAATGTTTTTCACAATTTAAAACAATTAACAGTTTTATTTGAATTATTAGGCAGGATGATTTCCAGATCATTTTGAAGAAAAAACTCTAGGCCACAACATACGTTAGTCAATACATTTAGTATGTGTTTTGTGGCCTTATTTCAGAAACTTACATTTTTATTTTTTTTCAATAACCATGCATTAACAATATTCTCTCAAAAATACAAACATGTACATACATTTTGCTCACATATTATGGTAGCCCTGTTTGTGCTAAATAGAGTGTAATTTCACCTGTGCCATTAATATGCTTATAAGCAACTGAAAAAAACCCACAAATGTCAGGGCATGTCAGAACATCTCAAGGACCCCAAAAACACCTTAGACCCCAGAGGGTTAATCCTAAAGAACAAATATTACGCAGAATGCATTGTTTTCAATGGTATATTAGAAAACATCTGTGGATCAGACTCAGGCACAGCCGTATGCACACCGGAAGGTGGCAGCTGTGAAAAGCCTTCACTTCCAGAGGAATCATACCCACCTTATGATGATGCAATAGACACGGAGTCTTCCTCTGGAGCACCAAAGGAAAAGTGTGGGGCATCCAAAAATGGTCCCACGGAAATCCCCTGAACATTCGCAGGTTAATGGAGAATGGTATGATACTGGCGTTTGATACACCATTTGGTCAACTGATGGGGTTTAAGGACACCATTGGGTCACCTGGTGGAGTTTTAGGACACCATTGGGTCACCTGAAGGAGTTTTAGGACACCATTGGGTCAACTGATGGAGTTTAAGGACAACATTGGGTCACCTGATGGAGTTTTTGGAAACCATTGGGTCACCTGATGGAGTTTTTGGACACCATTGGGTCACCTGATGGAGTTTTTGGACACCATTGGGTCACCTGATGGAGTTTTAGGACACCATTGGGTCACCTGATGGAATTTTAGGACACCATTGGGTCAACTGATGGAGTTTTTAGACACCATTGGGTCACCTGATGGAGTTTTAGGACACCATTGGGTCACCTGATGAAGTTTTAGGACACCATTGGGTCACCTGATGGAGTTTTTGGACACCATTGGGTTTTAAGGCACCATTTTGTCACCTGATGGAGTTTTAGGACACCATTGGGTCACCTGATGGAGTTTTTGGACACTATTGTGTTACCTGATGAAGTTTAATGACACAACTGGGTCACCTGATGGAGTTTTAGCACACCATTGGGTCACCTGATGGAGTTTAAGGACACCATTGGGTCAACTGAAGGAGTTTTAGGACCCCATTGGGTCACCTGATGGAGTTTTAGGACACCATTGGGTCACCTGATGGAGTTTTTGGACACCATTGGGTCACCTGATGGAGTTTTAGGACACCATTGGGTCACCTGATGGAGTTTTTGGACACCATTGGGTCACCTGATGGAGTTTTAGGACACCATTGGGTGACCTGATGGAGTTTTAGGACACCATTGGGTCACCTGATGGAGTTTTAGGACACCATTGGGTCACCTGATGGATTTTTTGGACACCATTGGGTCACCTGATGGAGTTATAGGACACCTTTGGGTCACCTGATGGAGTTATAGGACACCTTTGGGTCACCTGATGGAGTTTTTAGACACTATTGTGTTGCCTGATGAAGTTTAATGACACCACTGGGTCACCTGATTGGAGTTTTAGCACACCATTGGGTCACCTGAAAGAGGTAATGACACCACTGGGTCACCTGATGGAGTTTTAGGACACCATTGGGTCACCTGATGGAGTTTAAGGACACCATTGGGTCACCTGATGGGGTTTTAGGACACCTTTGGGTCACCTGATGGAGTTTTAGGACACCTTTGGGTCACCTGATGGAGTTTTAGGACACCATTGGGTCACCTGATGGAGTTTTAGGACACCTTTGGGTCACCTGATGGAGTTTTAGGACACCTTTGGGTCACCTGATGGAGTTTTAGGACACCATTGGGTCACCTGATGGAGTTTAAGGACACCATTGGGTCACCTGATGGGGTTTTAGGACACCTTTGGGTCACCTGATGGAGTTTTAGGACACCTTTGGGTCACCTGATGGAGTTTTAGGACACCATTGGGTCACCTGATGGAGTTTTAGGACACCATTGGGTCACCTGATGGAGTTTTAGGACACCATTGGGTCAACTGATGGAGTTTTTGGACACCATTGGGTCACCTGATGGAGTTTTAGGATACCATTGGGTCAACTGATGGAGTTTTTTGACACCATTGGGTCACCTGATGGAGTTTTAGGACACCATTGGGTCACCTGATGGAGTTTTAGGACACCATTGGGTCAACTGATGGAGTTTTTGGACACCATTGGGTCACCTGATGGAGTTTTAGGATACCATTGGGTCAACTGATTGAGTTTTTGGACACCATTGGGTCACCTGATGGAGTTTTAGGACACCATTGGGTTTTAGGGCACCATTTTGTCACCTGATGGAGTTTTAGGACACCATTGGGTTTTAGGGCACCATTTTGTCACCTGATGGAGTTTTAAGACACCATTGGGTCACCTGATGGAGTTTTTGGACACTATTGTGTTACCTGATGAAGTTAAATGACACCACTGGGTCACCTGATGGAGTTTTAGCACACCATTGGGTCACCTGATGGAGTTTAAGGACACCATTGGGGTCAACTGAAGGAGTTTTAGGACCCCATTGGGTCACCTGATGGAGTTTTAGGACACCATTGGGTCACCTGATGGAGTTCCCATTCAGGGAACTTCGAGCTGCGTGTAAACGCCGTGGGAACGCCTCTGCGTGACGAGTCATGAAGCACGTATGAAATCTGTCCAATGGCGAGACGGAACGTCATAGGCGGGGTGACGTATCGACCAGGAAACTATAAAGCATCCCCGAAACACAAGCGCAACAGCTTCTGAGTCTTCACAAGCGCTCTATGTATGAATTTTGTCTGTCTGTCTATATTGTATATTTATATATATTGATATGGCGAGCAAACAACAGCAGAATTTCAGAAAGTGTGTTCATCCCTGCCCTCGCTTCATCACGGGTGGGGATACACACGATCTGTGTGTTGTTTGTTTGGGAGTGCAGTATGCTCAGTCGGCTCTCGAGGGGGCCGGCTGTGAGCACTGCGAGTGTCTGCCCATGAAGACACTTCGCTCCCGCCGGGCACTCTTCGAGGAGAGTGGTTCGGTGCGCGCTCCCCGCGGCTTGGGTCCCGCTGCTGCCGAGGCACAGCGAAGGCTTGCGTCGTGGGGATCGCAGATGGATCTATCAGCGGGGATTGAGACGGGCCCCGCCCTTTCTCTGCCCTTACCTGGTAGATCCAGTGCCTCAGTTCTCGCTGCGGGGGTCCGCGTTGCGGTTTTTCCTGCCCGGGCTGAGGCGCCATCACTTCAATTATCCAGTTCTGAGGAGCTGGATGTTGAAAGTGTGGATGCAGAGTCTATGGACTCAGTGGAGAGCGAGGGAAGCTCGTTTGCCATCCCAGTCTCCCGCGAATGTAGAAAAAAAATAATAATAAAAAAAAAATAAAAGGGAAAAAAAAAAAAAAATGGAGGTTTTTGACTCGGGCTGTGGAAAAATTAAGCATTGAATGGCCAGTTGAGAAACAAGAGTCGAGAGAGTAAAATGGATGAGAGATTTTTATTATCACACTCACTAACTCCATGCCGGTGTTTGCCCTTCTTCCCCGATCTACACACCGAGGTGTGTAGATCGTGGAACAAACCAGTGTCAGCTAGAATTTTGACACACCAGACCTCTATGTATGCTAATATTGCTGGGTCTAGGAGATATGAGTGAGGGGGAGGTCGTCGGCACTGACGTGATTAATGAGATACTGCGTCAGGCGGTAGATATTTCTCTCCGTGCCACCAAGGAGACGGCCAGATCAGTCGGCCGCTCTATGGCAGCCCTGGTGGCCACGGAGAGGCATCTGTGGCTAAATCTGGCTAATATGAAGGAGAAAGATAAAGCGTTTCTCCTGGATCCGCCGCTGTCGACCGAAAAAAACAGGCAGCGGCGCTCCAGAAATGTCTCCCCCTCCGTACTCATCCTTCGGGGGCTGCTGGGCGAGAGCAGCCCCGCCCGTCGAGAGAGCGTCGCGTCTCGGGCTCCTCCCCAGCAAAACTGGGCTGAGACGCGGCGTTCTCAGGCGAGGTCTTCCCGGGATAGAACCGATCTGAGGACGGTTATTGTCGCCAGGAAGGCTTCGTCGAAGAAGTCCTGACGCCACTGGTGTCAGGCTACTGAGGGTGGTCCCCACCGTGAGACAGAGGTGTTCGCCGCTGAATCCGGCGCCCGCTCTCTCTCGGTGCCCTCAGGGGTTCGTTCTGCCAACCCTGCCTGTAATGGGGGGTGCAGACGGTCCCAGCGAGCGATTTCCCGAGGGACGCTCGTTTGCTCCGAGGAGCGATACAGAACGGTCGTTAAACCCTGCCCGTGCGCGGTCACAGGGCGCTGTTTCTGTTTTTAAAAACTACTCCAGAGGCCAGTCTCGAGAGACTGGTACCCTTAGTAGAATTTCTGGTAGAATGGGGAAGTCTTCCAAATATATCTCGTTGGGTCCTGCAGACTATCGAACGCGGGTACGCGATCCAGTTCAGGTCGCGTCCACCTCGTTTCCGGGGGGTTTTGCCCACAGTGGTGACCCCCGAGCAGGCTCTGGTTATGGAACAAGAAGTGAAAGCTCTGCTACTGAAGGGGGCGATAGAACGAGTTCTTCCTCCCGACAGATAGCTGGGGTATTACAGCCGGTACTTCATTGTTCCAAAGAAGGATGGGGGGCTGCGTCCGATTTTAGACCTGCGCCTCTTAAATCGGTCAGTAGGGAAGCTCAAGTTCTAAATGCTGACTCTCAAGCAGATCGTGTCACAGATCAGGTCCGAGGACTGGTTTGTCACGATAGACCTAAAAAAGACGCGTACTTCCATATCTCCATCCTTCCGCAACATCGGAAGTTCCTGAGGTTCGCTTTTTGGGGCGAAGCGTACCAATATCGGGTCCTTCCATTCGGCCTAGCGTTATCTCCTCGAACCTTCACGAAATGCATGGACGCGGCCTTGGCCCGCTGCGTCTCCAGGGCATTCGCATTTTAAATTACATCGACGATTGGTTGATTCTGGCTCAATCGGAGCATCAGGCGATTCGGCATCGAGATGCCGTCCTCGCCCACATCAGAAGGTTGGGGTTGAGACTCAACGCCAAGAAGAGTGTGCTTTCGCCAGTTCAGCGGACCACTTTTCTAGGCGTGGTATGGGATTCGACGACGATGCAGGCATGTCTGTCGCCGGCTTGTATAGCCTCGATTATCTCGACTGTCAAGCAAGTGAAGCTAGGCCAGTCACTCACTGTAAAGGAATTCCAGAGAATTATGGGTCTGATGGCAGCAGCATCCAACGTGTTACCGTGCGGCCTGCTGTACATGAGACCACTACAGTGGTGGCTCAGGACCAAGGGGTTCTCCCCGAGGGGAAAGCCGCTCCGCAAGATCAAGGTCACGCGACGTGGTCTCCGTGCCCTGGCTATGTGGAAAGAACCTTGGTTCCTGTCCCTGGGACCTGCGCTGGGAGCTCCGTGTCGCCGGGTAACGGTGACGACGGATGCCTCTCTCACGGGCTGGGGAGCGATCATGAGTGGTCGCTCGGCCCACGGATTGTGGCAAGACCATCATCTCCGATGGCATATAAATTGTCTAGAGATGATGGCGGTGTTTCAGGCTCTGAAACACTTTCTCCCAGACCTCAGAGATCATCATGTTCTTGTCCGGTCAGACAACATGGTCTCTTACATAAACCACCAGGGGGGTCTGCAGGGACCCGTTCTGCTGAACCTGCCTGTGAGGGTGGGCGCAGACGGTCCTAGCGAGTGGTTTCCTGAGGGAAGCTCGTTTGCTCCGAGGAGCGATACAGAACAGTCGTTAAACCCTGCCTGTGCGCGGTCACAGGGCACTGTTTCTGTCTCTATAATTACTCCAGAGGCCAGTCTCGAGAGACTGGTACCCTTAGTGGAATTTCTGGCAGAATGGGAAAGTCTTCCAAATATATCTCGATGGGTCCTGCAGACTATCGAACGCGGGTACGCGATCCAGTTCAGGTCACGTCCGCCTCGTTTTCGGGGGATTTTGCCTACTGTGGTATCCCCCGAGCAGGCTCTGGTCATGGAACAAGAGGTGAAAGCTCAGTTACTGAAGGGGGCGATAGAACGAGTTCTTCCCCCCGACAGAGAGTTGGGGTATTACAGCCGTTACTTCATTGTTCCAAAGAAGCTAACGATATACGCCTCCCTCAACGGGCTGGGGGCGATCATGAGTGGTCGCTCAGCCCGGGGTCTGTGGATTTTCTCCCAGACCTGAGGGGTCACCATGTTCTTGTCCGGTCAGACAGCACATCGGGGGTCTTTTTATAGACCATCAAGGGGGTCTGCGCTCATGTCCATTATTCAGGCTAGCGCCAGATCCTTCTGTGGGCCCAGGGGAAGCTTCTTCTTTGGCGATTATATATCCCAGGATATTTAAATCGGGGAGCAGACATCCTGTCGAGGCAGGGGCCGAGGCCCGGGGAGTGGAGACTCCACCCCGAGGTGGTGGAGCTCCTATGGAGTCATTTCGGTCATACAGAGGTAGGCCTATTTGAATCCAGGGACTGAGAGACTGCATGCTGTGGTTTCTCTGTATCCACCAGCCCCTCTGGGGTTGGATGCGATGGTACAGGAGTGGCCGAGGTCACCCCTGTACGCATTTCCCCCGATTGCTCTGCTCCCAGGAGTTCTGGAGAGGGTTCACCGAGTCGGGGTCTTTCTACTGTTAGTAGCCCCGCGTTGGCCGGCCCGAGTATGGATGCGGGTCGATACTTCACCCCCGCCCAGATCTATGGAGGTTGTGGCTTGGCCTCTGAGGGGGCCCAGCTCATAGAATGGGGTCTCTCGACTGAGGTCGTGGAGACCATCCTCCAATCCAGAGCTCCATCCACGAGGAGATTATATGCCTTGAGGTGGCAATGTTTCACCTCTTGGTGGGGAGAACACCAGTTGGACCCAGTTAACTGCCCGGTGTGGCGGTGCTGGAATTCCTTTGGAGCATTTCTCCACAGGGTTATCCCACTCCACACTAAAGGTGTATGTGGTGGCCTATCTGCTTACCACGTCCCTTTGAGTGGAGCTTTTCTCGGGAGATACCCATTGGTAATTCTTTTTCTTCGTGGTATTGTGAGGTCAGACCAAGAGAAACTAATCTGCTCTGCCCTCTGAGGGCTCTAGATGCTTATGTCCACAGAGCTGCCCTGTGGAGAAAGCCTGAACAGTTATCTGTTTGTTTTGGACCTCCGAAGAAAGGTTGTCCCGCATCTGAGCAGAGGTTGAGTAAGTGAGTGGTCGAGGCCATCTCATTTGCATATGAGTCCGCCGGTCAGCCTTCTCCTTTGGCTGTCTGGGCTCACTCAACCAGGGGTATGGTAGCTCCGCTCCAGGGGCGCAGGTGCTTTCGTCTAAATATGTGCCTGATTTCATACAACGGACACCTGCTCGCATGGCGGCGTTGGTATTAGCGTTCCCACGGCGTTTACACGCAGCTCGAAGTTCCCTGAATGGGAACGTCTCTGGTTATAATAATATATAATAATTCGTTACATTTATATAGCGCTTTTCTGGACACTCAAAGCGCTTCACATAGAAGGGGGGGATCTCCTCAACCACCACCAATGTGCAGCATCCACCTGGATGATGCGACGGCAGCCATATTGCGCCAGAACGCTCACCACACACCAGCTTACTGGTGGAGAGGAGACAGTGATGAAGCCAATTGGTGTATATGGGGATGATTAGGAGGCCATGATGGACAGAGGCTACTGGGCAAATTTGGCCAGGATGCCGGGGTTACACCCCTGCTCTTACGAAAGACATCCTGGGATTTTTTATGACCAGAGAGTCAGGACCTCGATTTAACGTCTCATCCGAAGGACGGTGCTCTTTTTGACAGCATAGTGTCCCCATCACTTTGCTGGGGCGTTAGGACCCACACAGACCACAGGGTGAGCACCCCCTGCTGGCCACACTAACACCTCTACCAGCAGCAACCTGGCTTTCTCAGAAGGTCTCCCATCCAGGTACTAACCAGGCTCAGCCCTGCTTAGCTTTAATGGGCTACCAGTCTTGGGCTACAGGGTGATATGGCTGCTGGTTACGTATGTAACCCTAGTTCCCTGAAGGGAACGAGACGCTGCGTGTCTATGCCATACTCCCAGCATGCCCCTGAGCGCTTGCTTCAGTCCTATCAGAAGCTGTTGCGCTTGTGTTTCGGGGATGCTTTATAGTTTCCTGGTCGATACGTCACCCCGCCTATGACGTTCCGTCTCGCCATTGGACAGATTTCATACGTGCTTCATGACTCGTCACGCAGAGGCGTTCCCACGGCGTTTACACGCAGCGTCTCGTTCCCTTCAGGGAACTAGGGTTACATACGTAACCAGAGACGTTTTTGGACACCATTGGGTCACCTGATGGAGATTTAGGACACCATTGTGTCACCTGATGGAGTTTTTGGACACCATTGGGTCACCTGATGGAGTTTTAGGACACCATTGGGTCACCTGATGGAGTTTTTGGAAACCATTGGGTCACCTGATGGAGTTTTAGGACACCATTGGGTCATCTGATGGAGTTTTTGGACTCCATTGGGTTACTTGATGGAGTTTTAGGACACCATTGGGTCACCTGATGGAGGTTTAGGACACCATTAGTCACGTGATGGAGTTTTTCGGTTCCTTGCCACTGTTGTCTTTGGCTTGCTCAGTTGGGGATATTCAAATTGATTAACCAATCAGTAATACCCTTGATCAGCTCTACCAAATGTGGATGTTTTTCCACTAAGAAACAAACATTGTTATGTTTGGATTGACACTGTGAAGCTGCTTTGATGCAATCTATATTGTGAAAAGCGCTATATAAATTACTTGACTTGACTTGTTGTGATAATCAAATAATATGATTTAAAAAATATTTAATGTTTTTTTAAAAGGCAATGCTTTCGTCTACAGTATTACATTGACACACAGGTATCAAGAGTCAGTCTATGAATCTCTAAAATGGGCACAATTTGCTGTTTGACACAGGAGTTTACTGCTGTGCGGTTTTCTGTCTCATTGGCATCAGCATTTGTGAGACCATCTTTGTAAATTATGTGAAGGCTAAAGGAGCCGGTGGAAGATCAGTGGAAACAGCATCTACTGTCACTGGACCAGATGGTAAGAGTGGACACCGCATCTGATTATGAGGAACATTTTCCTGTCTTTGAAACTTTTACTTCACAAATTAAGGTTAAGATTTGTTTGCTTTGACACTTTGGTAAATACGAAAAGAAAAACAATTAAAATTAATCATTGAGTGTATTAGACTGAAAAAAAATGTGAATGTATTGAAGCATCCATGTGCCCTTAAATAGGACGAGCAGTTTGGATATGGATGGATGAAAATTGCACCATGTAAATGAGCATGAAACAAACCACTCTGAAACCACACATGAAATTAATTTAAAATGAATTTCACTTTCAAAATATCGTATACTTGGTATTGTTCAGACCACACAAAACATATCGGCTACATTTGTAACTCTCGTTCCCTGAGTAGGGAACGGACACGTTATGTCAGATGACGACGAAATGGGGTTTCACTTAGAAAAACCTATAAACTTTGAGTATTTAAAAACGAGCCAATGGCAAAAAGATGCCATGGAAATTGCATGGCGTAATTCTGCCCCACCTCGTGGGTATAAAAGGAGGACACCAGCAACATGCATATATGTTTCGTCGTTGAGGAGCCAAGACTGAGCTCAGGCGATCCCCGTGGTACAGCAGGAGTGGCAGGAACACGCAACATCTCCGTTCCCTACTCAGGGAACGAGGATCACATACGTAACCGAGACATTCCCTTTCGTTGTCATTCTGAGTTACGTCGGATGACAACGAATGGGGTTACCAGTCTAATCACACCACCTTCAGTGCCCTGCAGTGCCCTGCATAAATCTGAGATATCTGTTGTGAGACTAGCATGGAGGAAGAACTCCTATTTAGCACAGGAATACCAAGGTACACTGGGGAGCATATCTCACATCTTGAGATGTGGACACCATTTGGAAAGATGGTGTCCATATCTTTTTTGCCAAGGGAAAGACACATGCTCAGAGAGGCTCACATTGGAAATGCACATGTGGGGGTTGCCTAGAGGGGGAATGCAAAGATCAGGACGAGGGTGCCATAGGGTGCCCCGTCCCTGAGAAAGGAGGTCCTTCCTCAGAGGAATTGGCCAGGGAGGTGCTGTCGCGAGGAGTACAAGTTCGGAGAACCAGGTCCGGATAGGCCAGTGTGACGCGAACAGAATGACCTGCTCCTCATCCTCCCTGACCTTGCACAGGGTCTGCGCAAGAAGGTTCACTGGGGGAAATGCATATTTCCGCCCCCCGGCCAGCTGTGCACCAGTGCATCCGTGCCGAGCGTGCCCTCGGTCAGGGAATAATACAGGGCGCAATGTGTCAAGTCGTGACAGGCAAACCCTAACTGGTCCCTAATCAGCTGAACCGACTAGGGATGGAGTCGTCATTCACCAGGGAGGGGCTGAAGCCGTGAGAACTAGTCGGCTGTGGACATCACCAAACCCAGGGAATGCACGGTCATCTTCTTCACCAGGAGCGCGAGGTCAGTGGCGGCGTGCAGCTCATCAAAGAGCCCTGGGTCTGTCCTACCATTGTGCATGTCTCTGAGCATCTAGGCCTGTAGACCTGCAGAGTGGCCATGGCATGCAGAGAAGCAGCTGCCTGTCCCGCCGCTCTGCTAACGTAGACGTAAATCTGCAGGCTTTGGATGGGTGCTTTTGGAGGAGCACTCTGAGGACGCAGTTGCATCGCAACAGAGTGTTCATCTGGGGGGAGCCCAGTGCCCCATCGAGGGGAGGAAAGACGGATGTGATCAGCGATTGGGAAGACATGGGTTCCTTCCAGGACTTTGAGATCTCATCATGCACGTCCGGGAAGAAAGGTATTAGGGTTGGCCGCGGACGATAGTCATAAAACAATCGTCCAGCCGTGAGCGCTATGAACAGGGTGGAGGGTTCCACTCTAAACCGATGCTCGCAACGAGGGCTAGGGCTAAGTTCATTGGTTGCACCTCAGAGACGTCCCCGCGCCATTGGATGAGCAGTTGCCACAACTCAGCCAATGAGCGAGCCTGATGCTCAATGTTTTAGCATGTGCATAAGCTTCAGCAAATCGAGGAAAAGGAGTTTCCCTGCACATTCACTGTATAAAATTCACCGGAGGAAAAAGTTTGCACGTCCGTCGTCAGATTTGGAAGTCACTCAAAAGGCTCTTTTACGGTGGCTTCAGTCGACTTCAGTGAGGTGCGGTGGTTTATGGGAGGAGTAGTTCCTTTGCTCGGAAATGAAAATATGTACACAGGCTTGTACCTTCGACTTTTTTTGGATTTTCTCTTTGTTTTTTCACTCGAAATGATATATTGTATGCTTATGAGTTCAGCCGTAGCTGGTTATCCTCAGACATGCTCTTATACTCTTTAGATATGGATTTTACAAAATTTCAATGGGAAAAATTAATGGGAAATTTACTTCCGGCACCAGCGCTCTCTTGGGCTGTGGGCGGGACTGTGATGCTCTATAGTCAGCGCCTTGTTCCACACCGTCACCCTCAGGTCACCCTGGCCACTAGCTGAAGTAGTTCCTCTCGTGGAGACATCAGATCGGGGTGTGGATGAGGGGAATCTCACTCTTGCGAGATCACTGAGTCTCGACCGTAGTGTTGTGATGGTCATGTTCCCACAGAGAGAACACGAGTCATCCATGAACGCTGCTCTAGCGTGATCAATACCCAAACAAATCAGACAGCGCTCGTGCCCATCAGAGTCAAACACAAGTCTAACGCAACCAGAAGTGCATAGGCAAGGCATCTTTAAAAAGACAACCTCTTGTACACCTCTTTTCGTGAGAGGAAAAACGCAAGTGTTGAAGCGCCCAGGGAGAAACAGATTTACTGGCAAATCACTGCACACATAAGCAGGAAGTGTGCACTCGCTGGGACATTGCCGTCACACCAACACCGGAGAGTCTCGCTCGTCTTGTAAAGCTGATAGTTCAGAGATGACTGTGGAGTGAAGAATTAACTTGGCTCTGAAGCGAAAACATAACACAAGCATGTTGCCGCCGTCCTCCTTTTATACCCACAAGGTGGGGCGGAGTTGCGCCATGCAAATTTCGCAGACCCATGGCATTTCTTTGCCCTTGGCTCATTTTGTAATTCTCAAGTTGGTAGGCTTTCTAAGCAAAACCACATTTGTCATCATCCGACTTAACTCGGAGTGACAGCGAAAGGGAACAGTGCTTATTCAGAGCTGTGCTTTTCTCGTTTCCTCTCGCAGGCGGTGTAAAAAAACAGGAGGACCCTTCAGCCTCAGTTACAGATCAGTGTTGTGCCCCAACTCGTCAAAAACAACGACAGAAGACATGTCTGTCCTGGACCAGAGTGGCAAGAATCATAGATGTGACCTTCATGGTCTTTTACATAATCACTGTTATTGTGTTTCTGTCTGTACTTGGGAAGCTTTGGATTCCAGAGTGATGTCTTGAGAGCACACACAATACATTTTAATATAAAGAGTTAATAAAAAGTTTATTTTGAGTTTAAAACACAAGAATTCATGGGAAAACACAAACATTTAGGATCTCAAGTGAAAAAAAGAATATCACTCTTAATCATTTTTATAAAAAGTTAAGTTACATATTGGTGATTTAATGAATGACTCTATTGAACACTATAGGGCTGTTAAATTACATAAGTATCAACCAAATATATCTTACCAATTATTAAAATCTATTTACAGTGCAATTACAAATGCCTAAATAATGTAGTAAGGTTAATGTAAATATAACATTTTGAATATGGAAAAATGGGATGTTGAGAAAAATTGTATTATCATATTATATTAAACTAAAACTGCCAGAAGCTGGCAGTAAGTCATAATTAGTGAATCATTGAATCATTCCTTCAACCAATTCGCTCAAAAGTTCGTTCTAAACCCTCATTCCCTATTCCCTATGTTAGTCAACTAATACTGTTCACTTGAAGGAGTGAATGAAAACGAGTTAATGAATTTGGAGAGCCGTTGAGCGTACATCGGTTGTACACTCATTATTGTGGTGCAATGTGGGATTGAATGAATGCACTCAATAATGTCCACTATGGTTTCGGACACCACTACAAAAGGATGTTGGGGGTGATTTTGAATTCAGCCCAAGTGTCCACTGACTTCATGAATGGGTCATTGAATTATTGACTCGCCCAATTCATTCCAAATCAATGAATTATTCAAGAACAGTTTCGAACTGTTTTCACCAGGAAAATTGAGCAAAAAGAGTCAAATTTGACAATGGTTTGTCTAAAAATAGTAAAGAATTTATTTAACTGCTATACTGTACAAAATGTATTTCACATTTTGTAATTGTGCTGATATTCGTGAAAATTACACTCGTGCTCATGTGATATTGCTTATGTTATCTAAACACAAAATACAAGAATTTGGCAATTTATATCCTGAATTTTGGGGGTATTTTTATTCATTTTGGTGGCATTTCTCACCTTGCATACAGAGATTAGCGGATGTTGAGATGAAACCACAATTCATTTTCTTCCTCTACACTTTAATTTAGTTTATAATACACTAAATATTTAAGGTTTAAGATGCATGTGATAAAAAAATTTACAAAGATTTTAGTTGACACTATTGCAATTTCGTTTTAAGTACTTAATTCGTTTCTTTGGAGTACACTCATTGTGCCATTTCTTTTTCCCTTACTGTAAACCCTACGCTCAAAATTATTAATTGGTTTGAGTAGGACAAACTTAAACTAATTAGTTCAGTCAAATTAACTTTTATGAGTATTTAGCACCTTTTTTTCTTTCAAGTTCACATAGCTAATACATTTTAAGTAAACGGTTTCATTGTGTTGAGTTTTATGAAATTATCCCTTTTTAATTATCCCTTTTTAACATCCCATGCTGGGATGTCTATTTCCCAGCATGCTTTGCCGATGGCACTCGAAAGGGCATATTTAAATTCTAAAATTAAGCAATAATGGGGTTTTATGTAAAATATATTTTAAAATAACTTTTTATTATAAAATATAATAATATAATGGGGTTTTATGTTTGTTTGTTTGTTTGGTTTTTTGGTGCAAGATTAATGTTAAGTGGGATATTTGGTTTTCAAATTGAAATGAATTTCTGTAAATGTTGGTTTTAGGATGGTGACAAGTGGTGCACGCAGCTTGATTTGAGAGCAAATAAAAGCTTTTGCAATGCTGCACTCGTACAGCAAATGCTACCCAATAACATATTATAGTGAACATGTTAATAAAACAGTATGGTAGCAAACTAGTTTATTAAAGCTAGCTTGGTTTATAATAAAAGTATTCACATTGAGATAACGGTGTAAGCTCGTGGTGTATCTTAAATATCTGTCAGCTGTTTCAGGAGGTCAACTTTTGTTCTGTTCAGATTTCCTTTGATTTTCCTTATATTGAGGTGAAGGTTGAAGTTTATTTTAAGTCTAGCTCATTGCTTTTGGATTAAGTTTGTATTCTTTATTAGTGATATTTTTTTGATTGGTTGGTCACAATAAAAACTATATTATTTACCATTGTCCTCGTGCCTTATTACCTGACTTTTTCACTCTCACACACACACACACACACACGCACGCACGCACGCACGCACGCACGCACACACACACACACACGTTTTATGGACTCCATAGACAAACACAAAACTCTCTGTATTTTAACATTTCTGTATTTTAACATTAAAAAACACATCACATTGGTATTTCTAAGTTTCCTTATTCTGGCCAAAAATATGTTTTTTATGTTTATGCTGTCAGCCTCCTCTAACAATCGTGATTGTAACATTAAAACTGGCTTGAAGAAATTGTTTCTTTTATTATTATTATTAGGCTTTAATTAAATATTTAATTGAATACATTTTGGAGCCCCACCTCCCTTCCTTCCTACGGCAGACTGCTTTTATATGTTCATGGTGTGTTTTAAAAATGTTATCTCAAAATATTCTCACCATACTTGCATATTATCAGTAGAAAATAACTACAGCAAAAAGCAAACTAGCAAATATTACACAATCCTGCTTACAGTGTTTCAAATAGTGATGTCAAAAATTCTTCTGTACCAAATTTTGCAAATGTGACGATACCAGCATTTCTCTCTAGCATTGGGAGCAACATAGACATCATATAGATAGACGCCCTATCAGACGAGCCGTGGAGCCGCCATCTTAAACCGGTCATCCGCTCTACTCAGTGTAAACTGTATGGTGGATATGAGCTGTCAACGCATTTAATGAATCACATCTCACTGAAAAACGAACTGATTTTGATTGTTTTTTTTGCTGCAAACCATTCATGTGACACATGGTTCTGCGTATTTTAATATCCATAGTAGGCTTAACAGTAATATAATATTCTGATATAAGATATAAAGTGACCAGACACATTATGTTTGATGAAGGATATAATGTATTTTATAAATCACACACTGTCAAGTTATCAGGGTTTTTCTTTGCCTCAATGTCTGCCCAAACTTGAAAAAGGCCTCAATGAAGGTGCATGGAATAACTCAAACCATCTGGTTCTTCATCATAGAAGCAGTTTATTAAAAATCTCTCATCATTGACTAGATCTTCTTTTGTACTTGTCTCAATGATAATTCCAGAAGGTTAGCTTAATAACCTACACAGAAACAGATATGTGATATGAGTCACTACAAAGTGCAACAAAAGTACAAACACCATTGTCAAACATTCACAATTTACACAGCAACTTAACAGCAATGTAAATAATGAAGCTTGTTATGCAGTTAGAAAGTAAAATGCTAAACTACTAGCATTAAACACCTTTCAAACATACACAAAATATGTAGTCATTAAAGAAAAATAAGTCTTTGTCCTACCAGTTGCATCTCAAAGTTGATGAAACATTGTGGCTTTTCAACAGTCTTTCTCCTTTGGTTTTTTAAACACCAAAACCCACCAACTTCACTAGGAGAAGCACATTTACTGCAAACAAAGATCCCTCTTGCTCCCAGTAATCACACACACCTGGTGGAGTTTGGAGATGTGGAGTTTCAATGACCAATCAGCTACCTTGATTCTCCCAGGTTGCACCATGTGCTCCCAACCAATAGGCTGCACTCATTTTGATCTTAAATCTTCTTTACCAATGATGAATTTATACTTTTTAACCATGTCTCTTTTTTTTCCCTTTTTTTTTTCTTTCTCTCAAATTCAACTTAACACACACTATGTGATAAAAGAAGCAGAAACAGATAGTTAGCCCACGTAAATCTGCCTGTTAGCATTCTAGAATTGATTGTGATGCTAATAATTTTAGCCACCGGTGGAGGAAGTGCAAATTAATATTCTAACCAAGGATTTACTAACGTAATTGTAAATGAATTTGATGGGATTTCTACATAAGTAAAAGTATAAAGTATCCTCACCTCATTAGTGTTCATTGGTATCTGTATTTAGTTTCCCTCTGTTCATTCAGTTCTGATCGGTTCTGCTTTACTCATAGTTGTGTTTAGAATGTGTGTGTATGTGTGTGCCTGTCATTCTGCCTGCCTGCCTGAACCTGTGAGTAATATATAGTAAATAATTTCTATTGGAGCCTTTTTGATTTGAGTCTTCTTCAACCCACAGCACACCGTAACACTCACATGTTTGCAGGTAACACATGGAAAAATACCTTGTAATACATACTACATACTGATGAATTCTACATCCTCACAATGAATTATTGAATTATTTCTACTGTACTTCCTGTGTACATGTAATTAAAATACTGCCCATCTCTGGTTGTGAACAACAAATCTTTTGTTATTTTGCCTTGTGGTTGGAACTTATCTTCAGTTACTTAGAAGCCTATGTATCACCGCACGAACGGGCTAGAGGAATTTGTTTGTATAACATTCACAAAATGCCAATATCGTGACAGAATCATGAATGTATTACAGTGTTGATCTCCCTGAAGCAATGCAAATGTTTTTCTCAAGAGCTTCCCTGAACCACCACACTCCATCACTGCACGACTCATAGGTAACATAACAGACACTGTACAAAACATATTGCTATGAGTGATAGCTGTATGGAGATTGTATTATTATTGTCTCATTGAGATAATTCACAAATGTTTTACATTGTGCAGTGTGAGGTTATTTTCTAACAGTAAGAAATTAAACAAACAAAAATATCACTCACACTGTAAAACATTAACTGTATAATTGACAGTAAGTTACTGGCAATTTTGGTTGCCTGTTAATTAATATTATTTTAGGAAACCGGTTGTCTTAAATTGGTCAATTGTTATTTAATATTTATACTGTGTTTATAATGTATGTATATAAATTCTGTAATTCTGTAAATGATTATTTCTGGGCCGTCCAAGATGTTTTACTGGCCCCTGCCTAACCACTCCTATGAAAATATCCTGGTTCACTGGTTGGGAGTGATAATGTGTGGCTGACTCACGGTGTATAAATATAACAAATGACTGACATCTGTTCAAGATTGAAACCTCATCGTAGAGCAGAAGTATCTCAGACACTTGTTTTTTTTTTCTCCACTATTGAACATGCACCTACACTGGCTAATATTTTTTCTTGCACCAATGGGTAAGTAATATTGTTTAATGGTAACACTTTACAATAAAGTTCAATTTGTTAACATTAGTTAATGCATTAGGCATCATAAAGGACAATAATTAACAGTTTTAAAACATCTGTTAATCTAGATAATGTTTATTTATAAAATGTATCAGTATGTATAAATAAACTAGGGTTGTGCAAAAGTTAATTGCGATTAATCGCATCCAAAATAAAAGTCTGTGTTTACATAATATATTTGTGTGTGCTGTATATAATTATTTTGTATATATAAATACCTATGCATGCATGTATATATTTAAGAATTATTTGCGGTTAAATTCTGTATATATTTATAAATACATAATCTATATTATATAAATATAAATATTTTATATATGAATAACATATTTTCTTAAATATATACATGCATGTGTGTGTATTTATATATACAAAATAATTATATACAGCACACACAAATATATTATGTAAACAGAGACTTTTATTTTGGATGCGATTAATCGTAATTAACTTTTGCACAGCCCTAAAATAAACAGTAGCCAAGTTAATAAATGCTGCAGAATAGCTGCCCAGATGGATATAAAAAATCGTTAACTGTATTGAATCAACTGTTGCACCCATAATTAGTACTCTAATAATGGTGAACTTTTTTTTAAATCAATGGTAAAGGCATTGAGTCAATGTTACAATGTGCTGTTGTTTCAACAACATTTTTGCATTCTCAGAAAATTAAACCATAAATTACAACTGACTTAAAACCACAGCTTGACATTAACTGAAGATAAAATACTTTAAATCACTGAAGATCTCAGCAAAGGAGGATTACAGGGTAATTCCCCTGGTGGAGACATGAATATGTATTTAAAGTGGGTCAAATATGTAGTAGAATAGTATCATAAATTTCTAATTTGGGTCCCCAGCTAGCAGAGAACGTTTTCAGAACATTGGCTAACATTCCCTATTTGGTTAATGTTTTAAAGAAATGTTCAAAGAATGTTTTAAGGTTTTCTCATTTCAAATAATGTTTCTATGAGGTTAAATGTAAACTAAGATATAATGTTTTAACTGTAACATTTTGAGGATGTTTTGGGAAAGTTGTTGAGATAAAAGATTATACAATGTTCCATAATAACAAAGGAGGAACATTATCAAATCAACGTTCGCAAGAAAGCAAGAATGTTATCCTACACAGCAAAAACTCCAGTGCTAAATTTACTCTCCTGTGTCCACAATTAAAGAGTTAAAGTGTTTAAATATGAGTGTTAAATGAACACTGAAAAGTGTTAAAATTAATTCGATAATTACCAGAAGTCAAGTAATTGAGCAGAATCACTGAAGGAGAAAACCACAAATTGTAAGTCACCATTATGGTGATCAGTGTTTGCTTTAGTTGACCATTATATTTTCACTATAAATTTTGTTTGTCTGCTGTTATTGATTCACAATATTCAAATGAACAAAGAAAAGTGTGATCTGATAGTGTTGGTTATATTTAGTTAGTTAGTTAGTTAGTTAGTTAAAGCTTTATTTGCCATTTGTACTGGTACAGCTGTACATGTACATAGGAATTTTTGTAGCAGAGCTCGTTGAATCAAACATAAAAGATAAACATTAAAACAGCTAACAAGCTACACAGCACACGCTACACACAATGGACTTTAAGAAATCAAGACTTAAAAAATACATTCAACCTCAACAAAGAGCATCATAATCCCATGTTAAGAAACCCCCACCCCTACAATTGTTACTTTGAGATTACATTTAAGATTGCTCCACGCTAAAAGAAAGAATATTGCACTGTCCCAAGATACTACGTGATATAAATATTTAAAAACAAACTTACTGTAATAAATCTTGTCTGTACTAAATATACTTTTACACTTATCTATACTCTTACTATAATAAATAACACCTGTCATTATACAAAAAATGAGGCAAACACATTCGTTCCTTCTGCCATGTCCTTAGCCATCAGTCTCACAGCAGCTGGAAAGAAGCTGTTATAGAACCGCACCCTGTGTGAAATAATACTGTCCGGTCTGTTATATCTCAAGTTATATATTGAGTGTTTAGGTTTAAACATAGAGTATGCAGGGTGGTGTGTGTCCTTTAGAATGTTCTTAGCTCTCTTCCTGCAGCGTTGTGTGAATAAAGTGTCCATAGAAGGAAGGTCCGATCCAACGATCTTCTCCGCTGTCGTTATTACCCTCTGGAGAGCTCTCCTTTCTGCTTGGGTGGTGCTTCCAAACCAGACAATAATACCATTTGTTTGGATGCTTTCCACGTAATCACATATTTTGGCGTAATCATACTGTAATCTGAAAAATTAAACTTATTGAGATGATTTGGTTTAACTTTTTAGCAACAGCTTTGTGAATCTACAGCATATGCTTATCAGTATTTTTCTTATAGTCCAAAATATTTATTTAAAATTGTCCTGATCAAAACACTTTCAAATGAATTTATTTAGAAACACAGACATCAATAATCAGCCTGTGAATCTCAACAATGGTGAAAATAATAATCCACCAATAACAACTAATTAATGGCTCCCATTATGCATTGCGGTATGAATAAATTATAATCTGAATTGTCTATGTCAATGGTTTTCAAACCTGTCCTGGGGGACCTCCAACACTGCACGTTTTCTTTGTCCTTGTCCATTCTGTTTTCTGTCATGCGTCGGCATGTTTGCAATGACTACAGAACTAAAACTGACTTCAATTCACAGATTTCAGGTGAACCAGAGTTTGTAATAAGTTTGTAAACCATGTACATATGTCGACACTAAAGGGTGTTAAGTGAGAAAAGTAACATTGCGGCTATGTATCATAACCAAACACAAAACAAAAGTAAAAGCGGCAGCTCCTCCATGCGTATCTATAAATATGTACAACCCAGCAAACACAGAACGTTCCCCTAACGTTCCCGAATGGTCTGATGAGGATATTTTTTTGGGAACCAAACAAGAACGTTATAGGAACGTTCCATGTAGGTTATTTTTAGGTTCCATTTTTATAACGTAAGGAGAATGTTCTGGGAACGTTCCCTTAACCTTAAGGGAAAGTTCTAGGAACGTTCTGGGAAACAAAAGCTAACGTTCCCAGAACCTAAATTTGTTTGCTGGGAAAAAGAACCTTTGGATGACCCCCTAAGATCAATAGTACATGTTTGTTTTTGTTTGTGTACTTCTGTGTCTGACAAGAGTATGAACTGTAGAAGAATGGATGTTTAAACATGACATTCTCTTTCACTGTGTGCTTGGAGAATATATTCTGCTCTGTTACCGAATGTCTCATATGCACAGGGTCGCTGTCTGATCCTCATAACTGCAATTATTCTAAAATACATACAGCCAAAAGTGATCTTTTTAAATATCTCGGCTTGGACAAGAACGACTCTGAGAATACCAGAATGTGGCCCATGATGTTCACTTACTTCCCAGTCAATATTTTTGTGGACCTGTATGTGACCTCCATCATAAATGTGGTATGTGTCCAGTATGATTGATCTTCTCATTCAAGTCATTATGGGATGTCAAGCAGTTGCGATATCATATTTCAACCATCTTATATCTACAGGATGAAAAAGCCCAGAGTCTCACGACACAGGTCAAAATACTAACAGTAAGCATGTTAAAAAACTATTTCATTCTTATTTCAATGTTTTACTCAATTTAAGGATTTTATTTGATTTTCAAGCACAGTAGCTGTCTTATAATCACTCTAAACTTTATTTAACTTTCCAGAAGTGGCCAAATTTGAATATGCAGTGGAATAACAGCACATTTTGTGGAATTGAAACATGTGTTGCCCCCAGAAATATGTTTTGGACTCCAGACATTTCTATAATGGAAAGGTATACAAAATTACTTCTGCCAGAAACTTTTATTTATGTTGCAAAATGATGGATAGAATAAGGGTGATGGTATGACAAAAACGGAAATGACAAAACAGATTCAAAGGCTTTGTTCATTCTGCTCATAAAACATCCAGTCAACATGTTGATCTCACAGTGATCTCACCATGTGGTCACAGCGTCAGCAATGTGAGGTCACAGTGAGCTAAAAGTGTAACATTAGAGCGCACTCATTGTGTGTGTGCTCATACTATGGCCACAATATGAGCTCACCCCAGCTAGAAATGTTGTTGTACTATGAATGTTTTGAATGTTGAATGATGAATGTTCTTGTAATGTTTTCTGTAGATAATTGTATTTATGTTTACAGAATGTTATCCTAAAGGCTAGGAACACTATCTAAAAACATTTCAAAAATGTTTAGTGATGAAAACTGATAAAACATTATACCCTAACATTCTTATGAAGTTTTAACGGGAAGTTTCCCAGCAGACACAAGACTTAGCTTCTTAAAGAGGTTTAGATGTCGAAGTTTGCTTGAAAGTTAAAGTTTGGTTTGGTCACCATTGTGGAGGTCAATGTTTGCTTTAGTTGGGCTCTTTGGCCTTTACTTCTTAATAATCAATATTCTTGTGTATCTGTAAACATTTCTTATGGCGAGAGAAAATGTGATTGCTGAAGTTGGTTACTTGTTGATAATAAAGAAATTCATAATTCAATTAATACAATTTCCTGATTTCAACCAGGGAATTAGTGTTATCTATTTTGCATGATTATATCAGTCCAAAGTTCCTACAGCATAATATCCTCCAGCATTTAATCAGAAAAAACAGAAAGTAGTTACAATAAAGTCGAAAAACCTCAAGAATCCGTGAGTGAATCGTCTGTCCGCGCCGCCCAGCTACGGTTCAGGACTGTGTTCAAAACCCTGCCGCGCCACAAAGCGCCATTTGCATAGTTTTATATTAAAATTGCATTTATTTGTCTCAAATCGACGTTAATGTACATACAGACTTCACCCTGTGCTGCAATATAAATTTAAGCCTATTTAACATTCCTAATTTTCCTAATTCCTAACAGCTTGAATAGTCATATTGGGGAAAAAAATGTAAAACATAGCCTTTTTAAATCCATTTTTCAATAGGCTACTCTATCATATTAACCATACACTAACTGTGTTATTATTATTATTAAGTACCAGTCTAAACCCATCAGTGCGAAATATTAATGCATAGGCGATGTAACGTTTGCCTCACGTGGTTACATTCACGGTCGTGTAGAGCCACCTATTGGATTTACCAGGTCACAACACACTTCAGGTAATTTCTGTAGCGTAGCAGCGGAGCGAAATGAACGAAGAAAAACTCATCAATGAAGTAGAGAGTAGTATGAAGGAGTAGGAAGTAATCAATGAAGTAGTTGCCTGGACAACGGATAACGTTACAACAAAATAACAGACTTAACAAGGTGATAAACACTTTTACTTGGTTAACAACGTTCAAACATCAGCTATTTTATTCACTTAACATAAAAAATATAATACATCCAAAATACATAATACATATAAAAATTTAAACTCACCCATCTTGCAGCTCTTGACTTCTACCAGGAGTTGATTCAAAACTGAGCTCGTGCGAATAGAATGTGCGCGCCCAGTGTGCGACCCCCTTGAGGGGGCATGCGCTTCGGTCTGCGCAAGCGTTGGAAAGCCCCGGAAGTGATCTCTCGCGCGTCACTCGTTGTTTACACCGAGATTTCAGAAGTGTAACCTTTCACTGTGAAGATCTAAACATTTTTAGATATACAGGAAATCACAATGGAAGACGATTTCGATAACAGACAACGTTGATTTTTTTTTTTTTTGCAACCACGCACGAGATCACTTACAGCCTTTGTGCAGACAGAAGCGCCCGCGCCCTCGGATCACTTGGACGTGACTGTGATTACAAGAGGTAAATATGACATGAATACTGTTCGTTTTCTCTCACAAACCACTTGTTTCGTGTCTTAGGCCATTACGAGTCATTAAATCATGTTTAATTTGGACTTGTCTGTACATGCTCTTTGACGTGGACTCTATAGACCTCCATTATATGACTGACAGACATGAACGGTTTGACCTAAAAGTATCAAAATTGAAAATGCTGTGTAAATAAAGACAGATACAGTATGTCTTGGATGCCCTTGAGGTAAGCTAAAACATATAAAAAATTAATTTCAAAGTGAAAATCCCCCTATCCCTTTAACACCCGCAGGCGCTTATGGAGATTCTCACTTCCGAAAACGTTTGCGTACATTTTTGAATCGCCATAAATTTTCATAAAAATGCCAATATTTGAAATCTACTCAGTTGATTTCTCATATCAAATGTTCTCAGAAGTGAATTTAGTGACTAGCGTACGTAGTTGTAGAAAAACAAATTACTGTATTGACCTGCCTCTCCTTCCTCGAATGCCGAGTTGAATGCTGGGATATTTCTGCCGTCAAGTTCACACAAGTTACCAACCGATGCATCCTCGGTAAAATGGGCGTGTCAAGAACACATCCAGGATTTTTAACCGTTCTTGCCAAAATGCAAACTTGTGTATTGGGACAGTACTTGGGCCACAAATGATGACGTTTCACCAGGACCCAAGGACACAAATACAGACAAGAACACAGATTGAGAAAGGCCCGAAATCATCAGTGGCTAACAAAATGCATTGCGGCATGAAGCATGTCACCATTATTGAAATTCACACGCTGATTCTTGAGGTTTGAGTGTGTATACATGAAAATGATGTATTCATTAAAATGAAATTATTAAAACATTTTCAGGTTAAGATGACATCATTTTTATCAGAGCACTGCATAATTACTGTATATTTACTTTTGTCATCATCTATCTGATGGCATATAATCACAGTTTCAGTAAAATCTAACATTAAGAGTCAAACTGCTCAAATAAAGCAAACATTGATTATTAAATGATGACATCAAACCAAACTATTATTTTTTAATAAATCAACATCTGAACTAAGGCCTTATATACACATATAACTGAAGTAAATCTGGTTTGTAATAAGTGAAGCTAGTAATGCTGTTTGTAGAGTTGTTTAATGACGTTGGAGCCTGAAATTAAACAAATGTTTGGACGTTAACCCAAATTTCATTTTCTACCAAAATTTGACATATTGTTCCTTACTACGTTCATATAATTTGCATGTGACTCTCTGAAAATTCTTGAGCCATGCACAGATTCTGGTCATTTTGATTCCAAATTTGTCATATGGGACATAGTCACACAAAATCTCAAAAAGAGATTTTAATAAGTGAACTGTATATTTTTTGATTCCATTGTTATGATTTTATTTTCTTTTAATTTGATATAAGATATGAAGAATCCTAATAGTAACTTACCTGCACATTTACACTGTGAACCCCTTTTCGGTTTACAAAATACCTTTCATTGGGGGCTGATGGGGCCTTGATGGGGATGTGTGTGCAGTCTATGGCACCAATCACATTAGGAAGCCCGGGTACACATAAGTCATAATCATTAGCCGCATTTCCACTGCCGGTGCTTACTCGGGGCCAACGGCCACGGTGATCTGGCCCGTCTAATACCTTGGGCCAGAGCAGGCCAGCTCGTGCTAGAGGCGTGCTCAAGGTAAAAGGCGGAGTTTATTGGTGTTATGGAATGTTATGATCTGAAGCAAGATGCACATTTCACTTTTTTATATTGCGCAGAAATGGATAATCGCCTGTACTGGTCTGTCGAGGATACGACAGCTCTTCTGAGCATTTGGGCAGAAGAAAGGGAACGACGCCAATTTGACGCCGTGTGAAGAAATGAGGACGTTATAAAATACATTGATGCTCAACTTTCTAAGCTAAGCATTCAGCGAGCAACGATTCAAGTTCAGGAAAAAAAAAGTTGCGGGTGCAGTATTGTACAAGGCGATTAAAATGCACAATGGACAAAGCGGAGTACAGAGAAGGATTTTTCCATGGTTCGACTTGATGGACGGTGTGCTGGGTCACCGTTCCTCTGTTAGTGGCGACTCGCGAGACAATCGGGACACTATTGCAGCCACGGCCGGTGAGTTAATATGTACATGCTATCTTTCTAACTTAAAAAATTAATTAATTCATAATACCGGCTGAAATGGGTTGGGTTGTATGACGTTTGATCGAGAAAGGCGTGTTAGGGGTGGGGTTTAGGGCAGCGCTGTGGGGCTACTGTTCCGGCAGTGGAAACACAAGCCCGGTGCTTGAGGCCCGAGGCCACTGGCTCGGCTCGGCTCGCTGTTAGCTCTGGCCCAGCCCTCGCCCGGCAGTGAAAACGCGGCTATTGGCATGGTCACAATTTAATGATATTCATTTACAGTTTTAATGTACCTGCAATGGGGAAAAAAAAAACTGTTCTAGAATCTGGGATCTTAAGTGGCTTGGAAATACCCCTCAAAAACTGATTGATCTCCTTTTTGATCTACAATCATCATACTTCAATCAGTGTTCATTTATATTTTATCCATTTAGCATAAGGACAGAGTTTGGAACAAAGGAGTCTTCAAATTTGCTGTTGTTCCATTACGGCATCACAGTCTCAGCTGACTTTGTAACTCTGACCACAGCCTGTAAGATGGATCTCTACAGGTTTCCCTTCGACTCCCAAAGCTGCAATATAACATTTCAGTCTACAGTCTATTCAAGTATGTCTAAAACACAAAAATCAGTTTTAACAAACAAACACAAGATAACATGGTTTATTCTTCTGAACTATTTGACTTTAACATGAAATACAATTTTAATGTCTGTTCCCACAGAGAAGGATATTACAATTATGCCAATGTCTGACCAAGGAAACATCATCTATTTTTCACAGGAGCTCTTTCAGGCCCAGGGAGAGTGGGAACTCCTCCGTTTAAATTACACTAAAGCTACACTCTTTAGGGGGACTGAATTTGATCAGCTGATATATCAGGTAAATGAAATTATAAAAACAAAAACCAAAGAATAACTACACAGTAGTGTTTTCACGATACCAAAATTATTGTTTCGATACCAATACCAAGTCAAGAATCGCTGAAAAATCGCTTTTCCTGAAAAGGAAAGTATTTCTTACAAGGTGTTTCACATGCACCTCCTTTGCGTAGGTCTGTGCTCTAAATGCTGTAATAACCTAATATAAATAAATCACTGACAAACATGCACATGCTCTGATTATAATCCGCCAGTGAGATGTTTGTGGCGGCAGGTGTTAATACCCTGCAAGCCACATTGAGAAATTTCATGTACAAATTTATATGTCGGTTGAATAACTCAGAGAATTATATAATTGTGGCTTTGACCAATATCAAATTTAGCACTACACGGTATGTGTCCAAGTTATGGAAGCATTGGTACAGTTGTCTCCTTTGAAGTTTGTATTATACTGTGTGTATTGTCTTATTTGTCTGTCTTTTTTTATCTGGACCGGTGAGTCTGTAATAAAGTTTATTATTATTATTATTATCATACAGCTATAGATTATTTTAGCCGATGTTTTGTATGCTTTATTTTAGCTGCTTGCAAATTATTCTATCTATGAAAGTTGAGGTGAAAGTTGTACAGCTAATACAAAAATAAATAAAACATCTCCAGTCAAATAGCAGATAATTAATTTATTTTGCTATTAAATAAGAGATCTAGCGCTAAAATCTGTTGTTTTTTAAATCAAGCGGAGCTATCTTTTTTGCTGCTATCAGTTGCATGGTCTTTTGCGGCTCGCGCACCGTCTTCATTCGGATGCACACTTCACTCTCTCACCGTTGCAGAGACTATTGTGTACAGGCCGCCGGATAGTGTTTGCTAAGAACTTGCACAGTAGAACTATCAGACCGGTCCTCGTGGCCTCGAAACACTACTGGCCCACCGGGAAAAGTCCTGAATCTCCAGATTGCCACTCCGCTACTGACCGGCGGCCACAGTAGCCTATCACTTGTGCTCGTGCATGTAGCCATGTCGCTGTAGTGTTTGTCTCGTGACAGAATTTTAACATTTTTATTAAATTCGGGCGGGTGGCGGGCGGTTTAACCAAATTATGTGCAAAAATGCGTTTTCTATTATACCACAATGAAAATATTGTACAGTAGCCTATCAGATAAGGTCAGTGTGAAGAGGTTCAGTGTGTGTGGAAGGAAGAAGACAGGGTCGGCATTACTGGGACTCCCGTTTATTCAGAAAAAAAAAAAAAACGAGGCACCACCATAAACAAAACACACGATCCAACACTTGCTTCTCAGTCTCGGTTGCAGTAGCCACGTGCGAAGTCTCAGTCCAACTCTCTCTCTTGCTCTCTCATTCCCGCCGGTTATATGCGGTCTCTCCACGCCAATGACTGCAATCAGACACAGGTGTTCATTGAGCATTATTGATGATTAATAAGCAGAATCACTGAAGAAAAGATAAACTCAAAAACTACAACTGACTTCCAGCCACAGCCTGAGATGAAATCAACTGAAGAGAAAATAAATTAAATCTGTGAAGATCTCAGCAGAGAGGGATTAAACAACTCCACATAACCATTACCAGCTTCACTAATTACAAACCAGATTTACTTTATTTCGGTCATACGGCTATAGAAGTTCTTATTGAGAATTAACAAAGGTATGTTGATCTTTTATTGAAAATATTTGGTCAACATTATGGTAATTGGTGTTTGCTTTTGTTGGTCAGTTTGACTCTTGGCTTTTGATGTGAGTTTGTGGTCAGAGCCAGAAACGTCTCGGTTACATATGGTAACCATCGTTACCTGGTAACCTGAGGGAGGGAATGGAGATGTAGGTCAGACTGACCTATAGAAATCTCGCTAGAGAGCCAATTTACTTCGAGTGAATCTAAAACAAGCCAATGCACATTGGCGTGCAATCATTTGCAATAGCTGCGCGTCTTCCTCAGCGCGGGTATATAATGAGCGGCTGTGTGATTGCACTTCAGTTTTTTGCTGAGGAGCAAAACATGGGAGGCTGACCCCCAGCGGGCAGCAGCAGATGTGGCGATGAGACATTCGTCTCTGTTCCCTCCCTCAGGGAATGAGGGTTACCATATGTAACCGAGACATTCCCTATCGGTCAGTCACTACAACGTAGGTCAGACTGACCTATAGGAATCCCTACCAAAGCGCCACAGTCGCTGCACCCCATCCAGTGCCCCATGCAAGCCTCTGCACCTTCTTGCCTGGAAGGACGATAGGAGGAGGGTGTCTGACAGAGAGTGTTCTGACACTGTTGTTGCACAGAGAGTGTCTGACACTGTTGTTCCTTTAGAACCCATACAGTGAGACTTGGATAACACTGGGAAAGCGTGCCCTTTTAAGAGGGAGGGGAACGGTGCGGAACCCACTTTCTTCAGAGAGTTATGTGGAAAATACATATGGACTAACCCGAAGGCTGTACTGTATATGATATCATGGGTGACTTAGCCCAAGGGAAGACACGGGCTTCCGTCTTAGGAGCAGCCGTGGAACATATACACATATGGGATCCCCGAAGGGTCGCACATATGGAACCCAGCCCGAGTCCGGCTCTCAAGGATTCAGCGGACAGCGGATTCAATGCTCCGCCATGTCCGGGCCGAGGGGTGTTGGAGGACTCAACAGGTTTTTCACACTGGAGCAATAACATTGCACAGTAGGGCGCAGCAAGCCGACAGAGCTGGGCCTCTCAGTGCTTCTACCTGTTTAGGATGAGAACACGGGAGACCAGCTCTACACGTAGGCTATAGTATCTAGTGAACGTGTTAGGTGTCGCCCAGCCCGCAGCTCTACAGATATCTGTTAGCGAGGCGCCACGAGCCAGCGCCCAGGAGAATGCAACGCCTCTCGTGGAGTGAGCATGCAACCTGAGTGGGCAGGGCACGCCTTGAGCTTGGTAAGCCAAGGCAATGGCATCCACTATCCAGTGGGCCATCCTCTGCTTGGAGACAGCCTTTCCCTTCTGCTGGCCTCCGTAAAAGACAAAGAGCTGGTCTGAGGTCCTGATGCTTTGAGTCCCGTCCATGTACATACGCAGAGCGCGAACGGGACAGAGAAAAGCCAGGGCTGGGTCTGCCTCCTCAGCGCTTGCAAGTTCACTACCTGGTCTCTAAAGGGAGTGGTAGGAACCTTGGGCACATAGCCAGGCCGGGGTCTTAATACCACGTGGCTGTCACCCGGCCCAAACTCTAGGCACGATTCGTCAACCGAAAATGCGTGCAGGTCTCCTACCCTCTTGACAGAGGCCAATGCAACCAGCAGCAACGTCTTTATGGAAAGAACCTTTAAGTCCACTATTTGCAAAGGCTCAAAGGGAACGTCCTGAAATGCTCGGAGCACCAGGGAAAGATCCCAAGAGGGTATGGAGGGGGGTCGAGGAGGATTTAATCGTCTCGCCCCCCTAAGAAACCTGACGACCAGGTTGTGCTTTCCAGATTTTTAGCCATCGATGTGGTCGTGATAAGCTGAAATAGCAGCAGCATGGACTTTGAGGGTAGAGGGAGAGAGTCTTCGCTCCAACCCTTGCTGCAAGAAGGAAAGCACGGACCCTATCGAACACCTTCGGGGGTCTTCTCGGCGAGAAGAACACCACTCGACGAACAGGTTCCACTTCAGGGCGTAGACACGTCTCGTGGAAGTGATGGCGTTAAGTACCTCTAGGGGTAAGTCACCTAGAACCTCCGCGTCCTGTCCAGGGACCAGACATGGAGCTTCCAGAGGTCTGGACGCTGGTGCCACAGGGTGCCCCGTCTCTGAGTTAGAAGATCCTTCCTCAGAGAAATGGGCCAGGGAGGGACTGTCACAAGGAGCATGAGTTCTGGGAACCAGGTCCGAGTGGGCCAGTAGGGAGCCACCAGAAGAACCTGCTCCTTGTCCTCCCTGACTTTGCACAGTGTCTGTGCAAAAAGGCTCACTGGGGGAAACGCATATTTGCGAAGGCCCCGGGGTCAGCTGTGTGCCAGTGCGACCGTACCGAGTGTTCCCTCGGTCAGGGAGTAAAACAGCTGGCAGTGGGAGGTCTCTGAGGAGGCAAACAGGTCTACCTGAGCCTCCCCGAACTCTCTCCAGATCAGCTGAACAACCTGGGGGTGGAGACGTCATTCTCCCGGGAGCACAGCTCGTGATAGCTCGTCGGTCACACGGTTGAGCACACCGGGGACATACATGGCTCAAAGCGACCTCAGATGCTTCTGACTCCAGAGGAGGAGATGGCGGGCGAGCTGCGACATGCGTCGGGAGCGTAGACCACCTTGCCGGTTGATATATGCAACGGTCGCAGTGTTGTCTGTACGGACCAGCACGTCCCTGCCCTGCAGCAGCCTTTTCAGACAGCGCAGAGCGAGGTGTACTGCTAGCAACTCGAGGCAATTGATATGCCAATGCAGATGAGGGTCCGTCCACACCCCTGATACTGCATGCCCGTTGTACGTGGCACCCCAGCCGGTGGCAGAGGCATCTGTGAATACCACAGCGTGCCTGGATACCTGTTCCAAGGGGACTCCTGCCCGAAGGAACGAGGGATCTGACCACAGGCTGAAGGTCTGATGGCAGGCCGGTGTGATTGCCACCCGGTGAGTGCCGTGATGCCACGCCCATCACGGGACTCGGCCGTGAAGCCAGTGCTGAAGCGGTCTCATATGAAGCAAGCCGAGCGGGGTTACCGCTGCTGCCGCTGCCATATGCCCCAGGAGCCTCTGAAAGAATTTCAGTGGGACCGCCATCCTACCCTTGAAGATTTTCAAGCATTCCAGCACCGACTGAGCGCGCTGCTCTGTGAGGCGCACTGTTTGTGCGACCGAATCCAACTCCATACCGAGAAAAGAGATCCTCTGCACAGGGGCGAGTTTGCTCTTCTTCCAGTTCACCCGAAGACCCAACTGGCTGAGGTGCCTGAGCACAAGGTCCCTGTGATTGCATAACTGATCTCGAGAGTGTGCTAGTATGAGTCAGTCGTCGAGATTGTTGAGGATGCGAACACCCCGTTCTCTCATGGGAACAAGGGCCCACTCCGACTTTCGTGAAGAATTGAATTGAATTGTTTATTGATCCAACAATCAGCTATCTCATATTCATATGAGTGCTGTTCTTCCTGTGGTCAATCACTATTACATATGATTTTTTTACAAAATAAACATACATTCATACAACAAACTAACCATAAACCATACAACAAACATCCATAAATAAAACATTTAGTAGAAGATGAACTGAAAAATATTCCTTTAAGTTGGTTAAATTTTAAATCAACATCATGAACTAAGACAGGGGGGGACAGGGACAGCCCGAAGGGTAGGACCTTGTACTGACATGCTCGACCCGTGAATGCAAAGCGCAGAAATGACCTGTGTCGAGGGGGAATCGAGATATGAAAGTACACGTCCTTCAGGTTGATCGCTGCAAACCAATCTCGGGGACGGATGCATTCGAAGATGCGTTTGTGCGTGAGCATTTTGAACGGTAGCTTGTGGAGGCTCCGATTCAAAACTCTCAGGTCCAAGATCGGTCGTAACCCACCACCTTTCTTGGGTACAAAGTAGGGACTGTAGTACCCTGACTTCATATCGGCTGGAGGGACCGGCTCTATCCTGTCCTTCGCCAGTAGGACTGCGATCTCCGCGCACAAGACATGGGCATCGGCTGCTCTCACTGTAGTGGAGTGGATGGCCCGAAACTTGGGGGGACGCCGGGCGAACTGAATCGCATAGCCGAGCCTGATGGTCTGGATGAGACAGCGAGACGGACTGGGGAACGCTAACCAGGCTCTCAGAGACCTTACAAGCGGAACCAAGAGGACCGTAGGCATACCCGGAGTGGGGCATCGAAGTGGAACACAGGGACCTAGCTGGGGGGGGCTCTCTCTGGGAGGCAGCCCCCAGCGGGGTCTGAGTGTGCTGTGAAGAAAGATGAAGGGTCATGGTAGCGTGAAGTTGGTGAAAAAAGCAGGTACAACGGAGATGTCAAATGGAGAGGAAGATGAAACTGATCAAGATTCATCTGGTTCAAGTAGTGTTTATTCTCAGTCGGATTATGGGTTTCGAGTTTATGATGTTCAAAATATTAAACAGTTTCTGAGAATTACAAAAAATAAGCGGAACGTAAATGCTGAAAATTATTTCCCAAATGCTCAGTTGTTTGTGGAAAGGTCACGTGCTTTAATGAGCGAGGGGTGTTTTACTGATAGAGAGGTGTACCGACTGAAGAAAATTGTGAGAAAAGTTAGCATGGAAGTAGGAAGCAATGATGGTGTTTAAAAAATCGGATTCCATGGTCCCTGTTGTGATGCTGGTATGGGGCTTTTTGTTGTGGTTTATATTAGCAAGCATGAGTAACATCAATATTGCATCCCTGAATGTGAATGGTGCAAGGGATAGCAAAAAAAGAGCGGAGATTTATGAGTTGGCTATACAAAAACAGTTTGATGTTGTGTTACTTCAGGAGACCCATAGCGACTTACAAAATGAAATCAATTGGGCCATGGAATGGGATGGCCTTGCCGTTTTGAGTCATCATAATTCACTTAGCGCAGGAGTTGCTGTTCTTTTCTCAAAAAATTTCACCCCTGTTTCTTATGAAGTGGATGAGATTCTAAAAGGAAGAATTTTAAAAATTAGAGCTGTTGTTGAGGATAAAGTGTTTGTTTTGATGTGTGTATATGCTCCTATTGCAACTACAGATAGAATAGTTTTTTTAGATTCTTTTTGTTTGGCTATACAAGAGGTTTCTAATGATGATATTTTAATTCTTGGTGGTGATTTTAATTGTACTGAAAAAAACATGGATAGAAATTGTTGTGTATTGTTTACTTAACGTTTCGGGTTTTGTCCTTACGGTGATTCCGTATTTGCCCTCCTCAGGATATTGTTCATGCGCAGAACAACAGTCTTGTTGAGTCACGAGTCAGTAAAGGCTGCTATGTGAAATGCTCGTGTCAGTGTCATCACTCTAAACAAGTCGTGCATAAATAGCACTCCACGATGTAACAAAGTTGGCGACGAGGATAAACTCTCTCTCTCCCTCCGAGATAACGTGCTATTCAGCTGACGGCGACTCGTTAACCGCGACGGCGTCGAGCAGTGGAAGCTAACAGGCAAAAACGCACGCGAGTCATGTCGTGCGATGCTCGTCGCGCTGGGAAATAGCGCAAACAGAGAACGGCAACTACACACTACGAAGGCGACGCAAAACAGTATAAAAGAAGAGTGAGTGGTAAATTACACTGACCAACAGACCAAAATGGCGATTCTAGTGGGGCAAATCGGACCATATGATGAAACTGTCGAGCAGTGGAGCTCGTATACGGAGCGGTTCGATTATTTTGTCAAGGCTAATGGGATAAAAGATGAGGTTCTAGTTAGAGTTGAGCCGGATACTCGGCTGAAACGAGTATCCGGTACGGATAAAGCACTTTTGCCGAGTACGAGTGTTATACGAGTAATACGAGTCAATATCTGTGCTCGGATTGAATAAAATCCTAATTGGGTAGCTGACTGTGTCTACGTTCTGTGATAGGCTATAGTCACAGCGCGTCAACACAGCGCGTCAACACAGCGCGTCAACACCGTGTTGCTCTCTCCCGCTCTGCTCACTCACACACAGAACACTGAGAAGAGAACAGCTCTCTGTCTCTCCCTCAGTCACTCAGGTTCGCGGCCGTGTCTTCTCTTTTCCGTTAACATTTATGGTTTCTTCAGGTTCAGATTTGTACTTACTTATTAGCCAGTAGAGTTCTGGTTAACTTGGGGTTTGTTCAGACGTGGTGCTTGAATGCGACTCGCGTTGCGTCTCTGCCTGTCGGAGATTTTTTTTTCATTTTTAAACCGTCAGCTGTCTCTCACCACGCACTGAGTGTCTGACACTGTCTTGCTGTATTTCATTAAAAAAAATAAAGGAAGTAACTTGGTATAAAACTAATATTACAAATTAATTAGCCACACACACACACACACACCTTTCTCTGCCGGCCATCTGAGTTTTATTTATTTATTTTTTTAAACCGTCAGCTGGCTTTTTTAAACCGTCGTTTTTTTTTTTTTTTGGACTTCACGCACTGACGTGTCTGACATCTTGCTGTATATTTTATATTAAAAAAAAGGAATCAGTGATATAAAACTAATAAACTATATTACAGATTAATTAGAATAGATTCACACACACACACACACACGCACTGAGTGTCTGACATCTTGCTGTATATTTTATATTTAAAAAAAGGAAGTAGTGATATAAAACTAATAAACTAAATTACAAATTAATTAGAATAGATTCACACACACACACTGACACTCCCTCTATCTGCCCGCCATCAGAGGTTTTATTTTAATTTTTTACCATCTGCTGTTTTTTTTTAAACCGTCAGGTTTTGTTTGTTTTTTGGACTTCATGCACTGAGTTTCTGATATATTGCGGTATTTTATATAAAATATAAAGGTAGTTGTGGTATAAATAATATTACAGATTAATTAAGATACACACACAAACACCCCATTCCCTCGCTCTTTCTCCCTCTCTC
Source organism: Pimephales promelas (assembly GCF_988280905.1). Taxonomy (NCBI): domain Eukaryota; kingdom Metazoa; phylum Chordata; class Actinopteri; order Cypriniformes; family Leuciscidae; genus Pimephales; species Pimephales promelas. Next base: position 41,930,344 of record NC_142771.1, read on the forward strand.
ATGATCAGTGATACAGAATTATGAGTGATACAGAGAGTACTTCAGCTAACACTGCACAACCAGTCAGAGTTTGCTTAACCTTGCAAGACAGTGAGGGTCAAATCAGTGACAATGAAAACAGTGGCAGTAGCACACACCTTTCCCCCACTGAGACCAATATTGCATCTGCGGATGGAGGTCCTCCTCCACCAAAGATCAAGAGGACTTCTACAGTATGGAACTCTTTCACTGTTTCCGAAAATGATCCATCCAAAGCCATTTGCAAGCTATGCAAGTCCAAGCTAAGCAGAGGTAGAGATGCAAAACATTACAACACAACATCTCTGCATAACCATCTGTTATATGTTCATCACATGAGAAAACCCACTGTATCAGGCACCTCCTCCTCTCCTCTTCCTTCTCGGGGCACTGGTGTTCAGCTGGGTGATGCTAAGGGCTCACATTCATCTTCCTCTTCAACAATACTCACTGCATTTGCAGCAAAACAGCCATTCTCAGCAAACCATCCCCGGTCAAAACAAATTACAGAGATGATTGGTAAAATGATCTGCACTGATCTTGAACCTTTCTCTGTGGTGGAGAGGAGAGGCTTCAAGACACTTGTTGGCTTTTTAGAGCCCAAGTATAAGATCCCATCAAGGCACTATTTCAGTCGAACTGTAGTGCCTGAGCTCTATGAGGCAATGAGAGGGGAGTTGGTCCAGTCACTTAAGGCAGCTGAGGGAGGTGTCATCAATCTCACTACAGATCTCTGGACCAGCAATCATAATGCACATGCATATCTTTGTCTTACTGGGCACTGGTGTGAACGTGTAGGGGAAGCTTCAGTACAGAGGAAAGCAGGGCTGCTAAATGTTGGTGTGCTGGACATTGAGCACACATCAAACAACATTCTGTGCTGCCTTAAGGAAAAGATGAGAGAGTGGGAAGAGTCTGTTGGTCAGTCTGTCACAATACGGTTTGTTGTTTCAGATAATGCAGCGAACATGGTGAAAGCTTTGACTGAATATGGGCACATCCGTTGCGTGTCCCATACGCTTCACTTGGTGGTGATCAAAGCACTGGAGAAGGACAGGGTTGTGACATCCCTTCTCTCCAAAGCCAGGAGCATATCTGGCCATGTTCATCGCTCAAGCAAAGCCAGCAACAGACTACATGAGCTGCAAACACAGTTGAACCTCCCCCATCACACACTCATTACAGATGTAAAAACAAGGTGGAACTATTCGTTCTACATGCTCCAGCGGCTGGTGGAGCAGCGCAGGGCTGTGCAGATTATGACACAAGAATCTAACATGGGTAAAGCTCCAACAATCATCTATCCAAATGAGTGGGAGTTAGCATCAGACATGCTCACTGTTCTTATTCCTTTTGAGGAGGTCACACGGACGCTCTCAAAACACAGCGCCTCCATCTCTGAGGTCATCCCCCTCCTGCATGGCCTGTGCTCCATTATCAGGTCACTGCATGCTAGTGAGGAATCTGAGGATGAATCTGATCAGTTCATGGCTGGTGATGATGATCAGGATCCCACAGTGGAGCTGGGCCAAGATGTTGCGGCTGAGTCCAGGGAAAGGTTAGGCACAGCAGCAAGGAAACTGGCAGCCAATCTGAGCAAAGAACTAAAATGGCGTTTCGAACCAATTTTTGCAAACTCCACATTTCTGCTTGCCACTCTCCTTGACCCCAGATATAAGGACAGCTGTTTTCCAAACAATGTTGATGTGGAGACACTGAAGAGGACATTACTCCTTAGGATGGAGCTCTGTGACCCTGTGGTTACACCTGCAAGAAACACAGAAGAGACACCTGCCACCAGCAGCACTTCAGTCTTGTCTTTCCTGCAGAAAAAGAAATTGGCTATTCCAATGAGGACACATTTACCATCAGGTGATGTGGAGGCCTACCTGGCAGATGGGGACATCAGCCTTACCGAAGACCCAGTGAAATACTGGTCAGGCAAGCTTCAGTGCTGGCCCAATCTTACACGCTTAGCACTGCAGCATCTCAGTTGTCCACCTACAAGTGTCCAGTCTGAGCGTGTTTTTAGCACAGCTGGAAATGTGGTCAGTCCACAGCGTTCAAACTTAGACCCTAGCCATGTGGAACAACTGGTCTTCATTAAAGTCAATACAGATCTGAAAAACAGCGTTGGACTATTTGATCCGTAGAACACAGTCATCGTACCCCCCCCACCCCCTTTATCTCTCTCTGTCTTACTCACTCACTCACTCACTCACTCTCACACACACACACACACACACACACACCTGGTGTGGAAAAAAAATACTTATAAAAAAATTAAAAGTAAAAAAAAAAATAGAAAAGAAAGTTATGTTGTGTATGAAAACTCTTGTTCATTACATTTTACTTAATAATTGCAACCACATGTGTTGTATTCATTGTTGCAAAACTTGTTCTGTTCTGTATATAGTTCGTTTGTTATCGTGATAAAAAAAACATTGATCTGAAGCTCAATGCTGATGCTGTCATCTAAATATAGTTTTCTAATCAGCAATAGATTATAACAATTTCTGATCAACCCATATCAATTGCATGCTTAAAATAACATACCAGTTAAAGCCCCGCCCATTTCAAGTCAACCCGACCCACTTCCGGTTTAAATCCCGCCCACTTCCGGTTTATGCCCCGCCCAGTCCGGATACAGATACAGATACAGATAATTCATATGGTTAACAGATACAGATACAGATACAGATAATGCTGTACTCGCTCATCCCTAGTTCTAGTACCAACTTTTCTCAGTGTAATGGGTTGTAAGACATATAATCTACTACGTAGCCTGGTCCAGCCCAATAAACCTGGTGATAGCTCATTCAAGGACATTGTAAAAATGCTCCAGGAACATTATGCACCAAAACCACTCATCATCGCTGAAAGATTCCGCTTTCATAAACGCAACCAATTAGAAGGAGAATCGATTGCACAATTTGTGGCTGTACTGAAGCGTCTGTCAGAACACTGTGAGTTCGGCACAACACTGAGTGACACCATAAGAGACAGATTTGTGTGTGGGTTGCGTAGTGAGACCATTCAAAAGCGACTCTTATGTGAAAGTAACCTAACGCTAGAGCGAGCAATGGAAATCGGTGTATCCATGGAAATGGCTGCAAAAGAAGCACAAGAGTTAAGCACAGCCAGTCAAGTTCACAATGTGTACAGTGAAAGAGTGAAACAGGATGATAAGCGAGCATGTTACCGCTGTGGAAAGAGTAGTCATATGGCACAGGAATGCTGGTTCAAAGACAAAGACTGCAGAAACTGTGGGAAAAAAGGCCATATTGAACGTGTGTGCCAAAACAGAAAGCAAAATGAGAAAGCAAACCCAGCTAAACCTGGAGAGTTCAAGAAAAGTTATGTCAGAAAACTCAAAAAGAAAAACGTGAATCAAGTGAAATATTCAGGGAAACAACAGGAGGATGAATCTGATGAAACTGAATACTCGCATGTAATGTCTGTGTCTTCAAATTCTGATGGCTACTGGGTGACACCACTTCTAGATGGAAAAGCTGTCCCAATGCAAGTGGACACAGGAGCTGCTGTATCGCTCATGGCAGAGTCAACTTACCGAGAGAAGTGGCCATACCTCTGTCTCAAAGAAGCGAAGCTGAGCTTGAAAACATACACAGGTGAGCTTGTACCTCTGTCAGGAGTCGTGGATGTGTCTGTAGAGCTAAACAGACAAAAGGTAAACTTACCACTGTATATTGTGAAAGGTAGTAGTCACACAGCTCTGATCGGTCGATCTTGGCTAGAGAAAATAAAGCTAAACTGGCAGGAAGTACATTTAGTGGCGAAAGAGTCTACCAGCCTACAACACATTCTGAGGAAGCATGCAGAGGTGTTTGGAGATGAATTGGGAAGCATGAAAGATATCACTGTAAAACTGACCATTAAGTCTGATAGTAAACCTAAGTGCTTAAAGGCTCGCCCAGTTCCTTACGCCATAAAGCCTAAGGTAGGAACTGAATTAGACCGGCTGGAGGAAACCGGTGTACTGAAGAAAGTGAGTGTTAGCGAGTGGGCCACGCCAATTGTTCCTGTACTGAAAAAGGATGGATCAGTCAGAATTTGTGGCGATTTCAAGGTTACTATCAACCCGGTGTTAACTGTTGAACACTACCCCTTGCCACTAATTGAAGATCTGTTTGCTGGATTAGCAGGCGGCCAAAAATTCAGCAAGATAGACTTATGTCAAGCTTACCTCCAAATGCAGGTGGATCCTGTTTCCCAAGAGCTGCTGACCATCGTGACACACAAGGGCCTATACAGGTATCAGAGGCTTCCTTTCGGCATAACTTCGGCTCCAGCGTTGTTCCAGCGGGCCATGGACCAGATCCTGAGTGGATTGAATGGAGTACAGTGTTATCTCGATGATCTGTTAATTACAGGAAAAGATGATGAAGACCATCTCGGGAACCTGAACGCAACACTACAAAGGCTAAAAGAGTATGGCCTTCGGGTGAAGAAAGACAAATGTGACTTCTTCCAGCCCACCATCGAATACCTAGGACACGTGATTGATAGCGCTGGTCTTCACAAAGCTCCATCAAAGGTAAAAGCTATTGTGGATGCGCCGTCACCAAAGAACGTAAGCCAACTGCGATCATTCCTAGGATTGCTAACATACTATGCAAAGTTCATGCCAAACCTTTCCAGTAGACTTCGTCCACTTCATGAACTGTTAAACAAGTCAAACAAATGGAAATGGTCTGACAAATGTGAAAAGGCATTCAGAGATGTGAAGTGCACATTAACACAATCAGAGGTCCTCACACACTACAACCCTGCCCTACCGATACAGTTGGCATGTGATGCTTCACCGTATGGTGTAGGTGCGGTACTTTCACATGTAATGCCATCTGGTGAAGAAAGACCAATCGCTTTGCGTCAAGGACTCTGAACTCAGCAGAGAGTAATTATGCTCAAATTGAGCGAGAAGCTTTAGCAATCGTGTTTGGTGTGAAGAAATTTCACCAGTACCTGTTTGGGCGCAGATTTACCCTGCTCACAGACCACAGACCCCTTACCTCCATTTTTGGTCCCCAAACCGGTATTCCTTCTCTGGCAGCGAATCGCATGCAACGTTGGGCTCTGCTACTGTCGCCTCATCAGTACGACATCAAGTATAAGAGGTCTGAGCAACATTGCAATGCGGATGGACTGTCTAGGCTGCCTTTGCCAGACACAAAGCCAGAATGCCCTCAAGGCGACATATTCTACTTCCAAGAAGTGCAAGGTGCTCCGGTAACTGCTGCCCAAGTGAAACGATTCACAAGAACTGACCCTGTCTTGTCAGAAGTTCTGACCAGGATATCTCAGGGCTGGAAAGGAAAGATGACAGATAAATTCAAACCCTATCTGATTCGACGAAATGAGTTGACAGTGCAGTCGGATTGCTTACTGTGGGGTTATCGTGTCATCATACCCCCGCCCCTGAGGCACCGTTTGTTGAAAGAACTTCACGCTGGTCATTCGGGAATAGTGAGAATGAAAGAGATGGCACGCAGCTACTTCTGGTGGCCTGGCTTGGATGCAGAGATCGAGGAGGAAGTTAAGGGTTGTTCAGAATGTCAGAATGTAAGGAACATGCCCCAGCCAGCTCCCTTACATCCATGGGATTTTCCAGAGGTGCCATGGCAAAGAATTCACATAGACTTCGCAGGACCTCTGGAGAACCACATGTTTCTGGTACTTGTGGATGCTCACAGCAAATGGCCTGAGGTTGCGGTCATGCATAACACATCTTCGGAGAAGACCATTGAGGAGCTTAGAAATGTTTTCAGTCGTTTTGGACTGCCACAACAGCTTGTAAGTGATAATGGGCCCCAGCTAGTGTCTGAAGAGTTTCAGTCTTTCCTGAGTGTAAATGGAATTCAGCACATCAGATCTGCTCCTTATCATCCATCCACAAATGGCCTGGCTGAACGATTCGTGCAGACACTGAAGAAGGCGCTAAAGACATCTCAGGGTAAGGGCTCCAAAGACTGAACACATTTCTATTGTCCTACAGCAACACTCCTCATGCAACCACAAAAGTCTCTCCAGGTACAGCTTTGTTGAAACGACAACTACGCAACAGACTGGATCTTCTGAGACCAACCGGAACCAAGCAGATTGTATTGTCACAACAGCGAATGCAGGTGGAGAGGCGATCCAAGGCGAAGTTCAGGAGTTTCAACAGAGGTGATGAGATACTTGCTCGTAATTATGGAAAGGGAGCGAAATGGGTACCTGCAACTGTTCTTGCACAAACCGGCCCTGTTTCATACATCGTTGAAACAAAGGAAAAGTTTACGTGGAGGAGACATGTTGACCAGTTGTTGTCCTCGACAATCTCCAGTGATGATCCCTGTGAATTGGACGCACATCAACACGCATCTCTCTTCAACTCGGGTCGAAAGGTGGTATCAGAAACCTTACCCACACCATCTTCGAGTGAACCGCGGGTAAGCGTTCCCGTTGAGAATACTTCTTCCTCATCAGTGACAGTTACAGACACTTCAGTAGAAACACCACCGGTGCCTGTTCTCCATCGTTACCCAACTAGAGTGCGAAAACCACCACGGAGATTGGATCTTTAGTCTAGAGGCTAACCCACGACATTGGGGCAGAATAATCCCCAGGGTTCCGCCAGGGAATTGAGGCAGTCTACCCTCCTTCCCCAGAGTTAGAAAAGTTAATAGAATGTTCATGAAAATAATAATAATAAGAGTAATGTTCTTAAACTAAAGACAAATGTATGTATGACATCAAAAGCATTTATTTGTTAAGATTGACTTCAAAAGTAAAAGGGGAGGAATATGTTGTGTATTGTTTACTTAACGTTTCGGGTTTTGTCCTTACGGTGATTCCGTATTTGCCCTCCTCGGGATATTGTTCATGCGCAGAACAACTGTGTCTTGTTGAGTCACGAGTCAGTAAAGGCTGCTATGTGAAATGCTCGTGTCAGTGTCATCACTCTAAACAAGTCGTGCATAAATAGCACTCCACGATGTAACAGAAATCACATTGAACCTCACATGTTGTCACGTAAAAGGCTTATCCAACTCATTAACACACACAAACTTAGTGATGTATGGAGAACATTTCATCACAATTGTAGACAATATACATGGACTCATGTTTGAGATAAGATTATGTCTTTAGCAAGGTTGGACAGAATATATTGTTATAGTCATCAGAGTAATGTTTTTAGAAGTTGTAATATTTTTCCAGTTTCATTCTTTGATCACTGTATGGTTCATTGTGCTGTTTTCCTGAACTTTGTAAAACCACAGAGTGCATACTGGCACTTTAAATAATGCTCTTCTAAATCATAAAGAATTTAAAGATATTTTTGAATTTTTTGGGGAGGATTTTAGAGACTCAAAGTCAACATTTAGCTCATTACAACAATAGTGGGACTATGGAAAGGCCCAAATTAAACAGTTAAGTCAACAGTACACAAAAAATATTACTGCAAATATAGATAGGTCTATGAAAGTTTTAGAAATGGAAATTGTACAGTTGCAAGAGCAATTAGAAACTAATGGACACTGGACTGTTATGAGGGATTTTTCGGAGATTTTTTGGAGACAAAAGCAAAAGGGGCTTTGATAAGGTCACGTTTTTTAAATGTTGACCAAATGGATGTACCATCTAAGTTCTTTTTTGGCCTGGAGAAGAAGAATGGTCAAAAACGCTTTTTTCATTCATTGAGATCTGACTCTGGGAGATTGTTGACTGATGTTAATGAAATACACAAACACATTTTTAGTTTTTATAAAGAGTTGTATAAATGTGAGTTAAAAAAATGAACAAAACATAAGTAATTCTTTTTTTAAAGAACTACCCCAGGTTTCTATTGAGTCTAATGGGGATATTGGTGGAGAGCTACGTTTGGAAGAGCTGGAAAAAGCACTCCAGAGTATGGCACTTGGAAAGGCCCCAGGTATAGATGGGCTCACTGTCGAGTTTTTTAAAGCTTTCTGGTCCGTGGTGGGGGAAGATTTGCTCGAGGTTTTAAATGACAGTTTTACAAATGGTCATTTGCCTTTGAGCTGTCGTAGAGCTGTCCTTACTCTTCTACCAAAAAAAGGAGACCTCACAGAAATTAAATGTTGGAGACCAGTGTCAGTGTTGTGCAGTGACTATAAGATCCTCTCTAAAGCCCTTGCTAATAGACTTTCAGGGGTTCTAGAGCAAGTGATTCACTCTGACCAATCATATTGTATCCCGGAGAGGTCTATTTTTTATAATATATCGTTCATACGCGATACATTTTTGACTTGTCTAAAATGAAAGGTTTTGATGTTGGCCTAATCTCTTTAGATCAGGAGAAGGCCTTTGATAGGGTTGAACATCAATATCAAACATCAACATCAAAACTCTGGAGGCTTTTGGTTTTACTAAAGAGTTTGAGGGAAAAATTAAGATTTTATATAATGACATTGAAAGTATCCATTAAGGTTAACGGTGGCTTATGTGCTCCTTTTAAAGTGGAAAGAGGTGTAAGACAAGGCTGTCCTTTGTCAGGCATGTTGTACTCTATTGCAATAGAGCCTCTTTTATGCAAGGTTAGAGAAAACATAAAAGGTGTAAGTTTGCCTTTTTCAGGTAAAACTGTTTCACTATCAGCGTATGCTGACGATGTAGTGGTCTTAATTAGTGACCAAAGGGACATTGATACTGTGGTCAATATTTTAAATGATTTTAAAGAAATTTCTTCTGCTAAGGTAAATTGGGCCAAAAGTGAAGCGATTTTGGTTGGAAATTGGTCACAGGGCATACCGAAGCTCCCACACGACTTAAGTTGGGGGAGGGTTTAAATATCTGGGTGTTTTCCTGGGCGATGCTTCTACTGTTAAAAAAAAATTGGGATGATGCTTTTGAAAAAGTAAAAGGAAGATTGAATAAATGGAAGTGGTTGATTCCAAAGATGTCGTACAGGGGACGCACTCTTAATTATTAACAACCTTGCATCTACTTTGTGGCACCGTTTAGCATGTGTGGACCATGCATGTGTGTGAGATTCAGAAGGCTTTGGTTGATTTTTTACTTTTTTTATCCAAAGATGAAGGAGGGCAGAGTCTTATAAATGTGCAAAGTAGAGTTGCAGCTTTGCGAATGCGTTTCATACACAGACTTTTATATGGTTCATCCACTTCAAGTTGGAAGGTTGTTGCTTGTGAGATTTTGAAGGAAATGGAAGAGTTAGATTTTGGTAAATCTCTTTTTTGATGCATCTCCCAAAGATGAATGTATTGAAGGCACCAATTTTTTATCAGAACATTTTTAAAGTCTGGAATTTGTTTGATGTGAAAAATGTTCAAAAGTCAAGCTTGTTCTGGATACTTCAAGAACCACTGATTTATGGAACCCGTTTTGAAAATGTGGTGAACAGTTCTCATTTTCCTGCAAACACTGGACAATTAATTAAAGCAGGAATTACAACATTGGGACATTTAGCAAATGTTGCAGGACCGGATTTGGACAATGTTGAGAAGACAGCAGAAAAATTGGGATTTAAATCTCTAAGGGTGGTTCATCAACTTTTACTGAAGTGGAGGTCAGTTCTTGAAGAAGAGGAGTTGAAAACCATCAAAGACGTTTGTAGAGGTGTCATAAGACCCAAGGAGGATGACCCTTTCCATACTTTAAGACTGTCACCAATAGGGTTGGGTATCGTTTGAATTTGAACGATTCTGATTCCGATTGCGATTCCTTGTTTCGATTCCGGTTCCTAACGATTCTCGATTCTTCTTTTAAGAGGCAGGGTCAAAAAAGTTTAGCTAACCTTGCTAACCAACGGCCTTTCTGAAGGAGATAATCCTTTCTGAAGGAAATACTCCTTCTGTAAAAATACTCCTTTTGTCACAAATTTTGCATTTTGACGAGATTTCGTTATTTTTAGAAAAGTGAAGCCACACTTTGGATCGCCGACGTAAGGTACTCATGTTCGACTCGCGTGGTTATGCGAACACTTCCGGTAGACGATTCTTCGTTGGTGTTGTTCAGCGGTTTCTTCTTCCGCTCGGCGGACTGTGAATATCGAAACTAGGAATCGAAATTTTAACTTTTGAATGATTCCGGGAAAAACGAAAAGTTAGTCTCGGTTCCAATCGATACTCGATTCTCGATACCCAACCCTAGTCACCAAAAATGGATGAGTATGAATGTATTTTTTTGGAAAAGAAAGATGTTTTTTTCAGGGCTGATTCTTTTAATGTGAAAGATGTGTATAACAACTGTGTGAAAGTTTTTAACAGGAAAGTTTTACATAACAGGAGTGATACACCTTGGCGTAATGTCATTGGTCTTAGTAGAGATTTTAGACCGCAATGGAGAGCACTATATAAGCCACCGTTACCTAAGAGAGCGGGTGACATACAGTGGAGACTATTACATGGAGTCATAGCTGTGAATGCTTTTACTTCTGTAATAAACCCAGAGATTAGTTCTGATTGTCCTTTTTGCTTGCAGAGAGAAACCGTTTTTCATGCTTTTATGTATTGTGATAGATTAAGACCTTTATTTATTGTTGTAGAGTCTTTTTTAAGGCTTTTTTAATGAAAAATTCTCTATGCAAATGTTTATATGTGGGTTTAAATATGTAAAGAGAAAGGCTTCTGTTGTCACGGATCCATCAGCGTCAGCACCAGACACCATCACTCCGCCCACTCGTTCCAGCTCCCCAGAATACTAATAACCGTCACCTGCTCTCATCAATCACCGTGCTAATCATCCTCCCTATAAAGACTCACCTCTCACAGTCACTCACTGTCTGGTCTCGTCTACACTACGACTACAGACTCCCGCTCCGCTTCTACTTTGAAAAGGATTACTTACCCGCTGGCTCCAAGTTTCATCTGCTCCTCATCTGCTCCTGTTCCTGGTCTTCTCCTGTTCACCCGTCCGCTGCTACAGCCCATCCGTCTTCCATTCCTGCTCAAGATAAGAGAAACGCTATCAGACTGTTTACCAGCTACTTACTGAACTTCATCTACATTACTCACCTGCTATTTGTCTCAATAAACCTGGTTTATACTCACTCATCTGTGTTCTTATAATCTGTGACAGAAGACCAGACCAACAAAATGCTTCAATCCACCCCTAGCACCAGCGCTACAACGAACCCACCTTCTCCTTCCATTCCCCTGACCAGCGTTTCAGCACTTGCCACATCCTCCGTGACCATTTCTTCAGCATCTGCCTCTGTCAGTCCCATGGCCCAACCGGCGCCCTTCTCTGGCGAGGAGGAGGAGTGCAGTGGCTTCCTCTTGCAGTGTGAGCTCTACATGGAGATGAATCCACTATCATTCCCCACCGAACGATCGAAGGTAGCCTTCTTCATTTCTCTACTCCAAGGTCGAGCGCTTAATTGGGCCCATGCTCTCTGGAAGGATCGAGGTCCTGTTACCCGGACATTCACCGCATTCTCCGGTCACTTCATCGAGGTGTTTTCTCAGTCCGTGCATTCCATCTCTGTGCAAGATCAGCTGTATCGTCTGAGGCAAGGAAGATCGTCCCTTGCAACGTATGCGCTGCAATTCCGAACCCTTGCCGCCACTCTCGGATGGAATGAATCAGCTCTCATTACCGCCTACCGCCATGGTCTAAACCATGATATCCGTCTTCAGCTGGCGATTTATGACAACAATGTCGGTATTGAGAGCATCATCCAGCAATCCATTCGCATCCACCAGCGACGCACTGCATGCCAGCTCGACAGCCCTGCACCTCCAACTCCTAGCCCATCACCCCACAACAGCCTTCCAGTATCAGAGAGAAATCGTCGTATCTCCAACGGCTTGTGTTTATACTGTGGAGCCTCTGGCCATCTGCTCGCCTCCTGTCCCACTCGTCCACCCCGACCCGCTGTGAGTACGGTTCAATTACCATTACCCATCTCTACGTTGAAATTTACATCTGCCACTATCACTTATATGAATCGTTCCATTCCAGTTCAGGCGCTGATCGACTCCGGATCAGCGGCCAATTTCATCGCTCTATCCACGCTTAACCGTCTTCAAACCAAACAACGAACCATCCCACATAAACTGCAGGTACAGACCATTCTGGGACAACCACTGGGACGCGGTCGGGTTGGACATCGAAGCCCTGACCTGGGATTAGAGATCGGCTGGCTCCATAAGGAGGAGATATCTTTTCTGGTGCTGGAGGGCTCAACGGCAGAGATCATCCTGGGACGCCCTTGGTTAGAGACCCATTCTCCACACATTCAATGGTCCACCGGTGAGATCTTACAGTGGGGTAACGACTGTTTCCAACGTTGTCTATCATCCGTTACGAAGACCATCTGTCATTCCACCACTCCGGTCGGGAAAGTTCCGCTGTCCACCACCTCCATGGAGAGTCCTCCCTTCGAATTTCTACCGGAGATCCCCACTCCATACCGGGCGTTCCAGGATGTCTTCGATAAACACCAGGCTACCACCCTACCTCCACATCGGCCATGGGACTGCGCGATTGACCTTCTGCCTGGGGCGGTCCTACCGCGAGGTAAGATCTACCCTCTGTCCGTCCCGGAGCAGAAGGCCATGGAGGAGTACATCCAGGAGGCTCTAAACCAAGGATTCATTAGACCATCCATTTCCCTTGCCGATTCGAGTTTTTTCTTCGTGGGAAAAAAGGATGGAGGCTTGCGCCCTTGCATCGATTATCGAATCCTCAATCAAGCAACAGTCAAATTCCGCTACCCTCTTCCTCTGGTCCCAGCCGCTCTGGAACAACTCCGAGGGGCATCCATTTACACCAAGGTAGATCTTCGTAGTGCCTACAACCTCATCCGAATCCGGGAAGGAGACGAATGGAAAACCGCCTTTATCACCCCTGCAGGGCACTATGAATATCTTGTTATGCCCTTCGGATTGTCCAACTCACCCGCCATCTTCCAAGGCTTCATGAATGAAATATTTCGAGATCTGAATGAAATATTTTCGAGATATTACTGTCACGGATCCATCAGCGTCAGCACCAGACACCATCACTCCGCCCACTCGTTCCAGCTCCCCAGAATACTAATAACCGTCACCTGCTCTCATCAATCACCGTGCTAATCATCCTCCCATCCTCCCTGTCAAGACTCACCTCTCACAGTCACTCACTGTCTGGTCTCGTCTACACTACGACTACAGACTCCCGCTCCGCTTCTACTTTGAAAAGGATTACTTACCCGCTGGCTCCAAGTTTCATCTGCTCCTGTTCCCGGTCTTCTCCTGTTCACCCGTCCGCTGCTACAGCCCATCTGTCTTCCATTCCTGCTCAAGATAAGAGAAACGCTATCAGACTGTTTACCAGCTACTTACTGAACTTCATCTACATTACTCACCTGCTATTTGACCAATATCACCTGTCTCAATGAACCTGGTTGATACTCACTCATCTGTGTTCTTCTTATCTGTGACATCTGTGTGTCAGTCGTTAAATTATGTGTTGGGCCAATAAAAAATGGCAATCTATGTGAGTAGGAAGAATAAGATTGAAAATAGTTCGGGACAAGATGTACTGGTGTTTTTTTTCCAATCTGATTAAGTCCAGAATAATTACAGATTTCAATTTTTTCAAGGCTATGAATGATTTGTCATTGTTTGAAGTGAAATGGTGTTGTGGAGAGGTATTGTGTTCTGTGCATGAAGGGACACTAATTTTTGCTGCCTGTTTGCAGTAAAAGGAGTATTTTTATGGGGTAATGCATAAATAGCAGAGTAGAGTTTTTGTGTGTGTTTTATAAAATGAGAATGATGTAATGAAATAATGTTTAATTTTTGATTGTAATTAAATGTGTTTTAAAATTCTCTCTCTCTCTCTCTCTCTCTCTCTCTCTCTATGACAGATCAAGATAAAAAGGAGACCTCTACTGTATGTCATAAACATTATAGTACCGGTATTTTTCTTCCTCATTCTGGATATGGCCACCTTCTTCATCGACACAAACAGAGATGACAAGTTGAGCTTTAAAGTGACTTTACTGCTGTCTATTTCTGTGATGCTGCTGATTCTTAGTAACACACTGCCCTCTACGGCTGAAAACCTCCCTCTGATTGGTGAGTAACTTTGACCTGATTATTTAATATTAATACATTTTTTTGTTGTTGAAGTTCAAAGTAAGTGAGCAACAATCGAACAAATTATATATTAAAACTAGAGTATTCTCTTTAAATGATATGTAGTTAATTTAAGGGTGGGTTACATACGTAACCGAGACGTTCCCTTTTGTAGTCACTTCGAGTTACGTCAGAAGTGACGGAGATTGGGGGTCTGTGCCATCACGCCATCTTCAAGCTGTCTTCCAGTGCCCTGCGAAAGTCTGGACTCCTCCTCTCTTTTTTAGGGATTCTACTTTGACACAGGATTACCAAGGTACACTGGGAAACATATCCCGGGAGGGACATGTTACCAGATGCCTACCGAAGGGAGGACTTAAGAATACTCATATGGCCACGAAGGAACGCATATGGAGACACTGGAGCACCAACCGTAGGTGGCTGCAAAGATTTCAACTCCAGGGGTGGCAGATGGCTTGCCAAGGGAAGACACATGCTCAGCGAGGCTTACAGTGGATAATACACATGAGACGGTTACCAAGGGGGAACCGTACGCATGGAGGCACCTAGCCAGCATCCAGAGCAACAGCAGTGGTGCCCGCATCGTCGGTGCTGGAGGACTCAGGACTTCAATGGAAGAACTGAGGAATATCGCACTTATCCAGTCCGGGGAGTGGAGTGGCGAGCAAGTGAAGACACCTGAGCAGGTCCAGAACTGGCCGAAACGAGAACGTGAGAGGACACTGGCTCAATTCGCAGATTATAGAATCTGGCGAAGGTGTTGGGTGTCGCCCAGCCTGCAGCTCTGCAGATGTCTGTTAGCGAGGCGCCGTGCGCTAAAGCCCAAGAGGAGGCCACACTCCAAGTGGAATGGGCCGTCACACCAAGGGGGCACAGACGGCCTTGCTGCTGGTAAGACAAAGCAATGGCATCCACTATCCAGTGGGACAGCCGTTGCTTTGAGAGAGCCCTTCCCTTCTGGCTCCCTCCATAACAGACAAAGAGCTGGTCTGAGGTTCTGAAACACTGCGTTCTGTCGACATAGGTGCGGAGAGCACGTACCGGACAGAGCAGTGCCAAGGCTGGGTCTGCCTCCTCCAGGGGCAGCGCTTGCAGGTTCACCACCTGGTCCCGGAAGGGAGTGGTGGGAACCTTGGGCACATATCCAGGCCGGGGTCTCAGGATCATGTGAGAGTAAGCCGGCCCGAACTCCAGGCACGCTTCGTCAACGGAGAATGCGTGCAGGTCCCCCACCCTCTTGATGGAGGCCAATGCAACCAGGAGTGCTGTCTTCATGGACAGAAACTTTAACTCTACTGATTGCAAAGGCTCAAAGGGATGCCTCTGCAGAGCACTTAAAACTACCGAGAGGTCCCAAGAGGGTACGAGGGGAGGACGAGGCGGATGCAGCCTCCTCGCTCCCCTCAGGAACCTGATGACCAGGTCGTGCTTCCCTAAGGACTTACCTTCCACTGCGTCATGAGAAGCGGCAATGGCCGCGACGTAAACCTTAAGGGTGGAGGGCGACAGCCTGCGCTCCAACCCTTCTTGCAGGAAGGAAAGCACGACCTCGATCGAACACCTCCGAGGGTCTTCTCCGCGAGAAGAACACCAATTGACGAAGAGGTTCCACTTCAACGCATAAAGGTGTCTCATGGACGACGCTCTTGCGGAAGTGATGGTTGCCGCCACCGCAGGTGGCAGCGAACTCAAACCTGCCTCGTCCCGTCCAGGAGCCACACGTGCAGCCTCCAAAGATCGGGACGAGGGTGCCACAGAGTGCCCCGTCTCTGAGAGAGTAGGTCCTGTCTCAGAGGAATAGGCCAAGGAGGTGCTGTCGCGGGGAGCATGAGTTCGGAGAACCACGTCTTGGTGGGCCAGTAGGGGGCTACCAGCAAGACCTGCTCCTCGTCCGCCTTGATCTTGCACAACACCCGTGCAAGGAGGCTCACTGGGGGAAACGCATACTTGCTTGGGCCCCGTGGCCAGCTGTGCGCCAGCACATCTGAGCCGAGCGTACCCCAGGTCAGGGAATAAAACTGGGCGCAGTGGGACGAGTCCCGAGAGGCGAACAGATGTATCTGTGCCTCCCCGAACTGGTCCCAAATCAGCTGGACCGACTGGGGATGGAGTCGCCATTCGCCGGAGATGGGACGGACCCGTGACAGCTCGTCGGCTGCCAGGTTCCGGTCTCCAGGAATGTATACTGCACGAAGGGACCTCAGGTGCTTCTGACTCCATATCAAGAGGTGGCGGGCGAGCTGCGACAACCGGCGCGAGCGTAGACCCCCCTGGTGGTTGATGTACGCTACTGCCGTAGTGTTGTCCCGTGCTGGCAAGAGCTCTGAGCAGAGAGCAACGCTCTGAAGCGGTGCAGGGCGAGCCGTACTGCCAGCAGCTCAAGGCAATTGATGTGCATGAGGCGCTGGGCTCCTGTCCAGGAACCGGCGGCTGCATGCTCATTGCACATGGCACCCCAACCCGTGGTAGACGCATCCGTGGAGACAACGAGATGCCTGGAAACTCGCTGAATAGGGTCGCCGGTCCGTAAGAAGCTGAGGTTCGACCACGGGAAGAAGGTTCGGCGGCACGCTGGAGTCACTGGAACTCGAAGCGAACCGCGATGCCATGCCCACCTCGGGACTCGATCGCGAAGCCACAGCTGAAGCGGTCTCATATGAAGCAAACCGAGGCGGCGTTACCGCGGCCACGGATGCCATATGCCCCAGGAGCCTCTGAAATAGTTTCAGTGGAACCGCACTCTTGCCCTCGAACTGTCGAAGACAAGTCAGCAGTGAGTGTGCGCGCTCGCTCGTGAGCTGCGCGGACATGGCGACCGAGTCTATCTCCACGCCGAGAAAAGAGATCCTCTGCACGGGGCAAAGTTTGCTCTTTTCCCGGTTGACCCGAAGGCCCAGACGGGCTAGGTGCCGGAGCACCAGGTTTCTGTGTTCGCAAACCTGAGCTCGAGAGTGTGCCAGTATCAGCCAGTCGTCGAGATAGTTCAGGATGCGAACCCCGTGCTCGCGAAGGGGAACAAGGGCTGCCTCGACGATCTTCGTGAAGACGCGAGGGAACAGAGCTAAGCCGAATGGGAGAACCGTGTACTGATATGCCTGGTCCTCGAAAGCAAACCGAAGAAACGGTCTGTGTCGAGGCAAAATGGAGACATCAAAGTACGCGTCCTTCAGGTCGATCGCTGCAAACCAATCCTGAAACTGAACGCATTCGAGAATGCGTTTGGCTGTGAGCATTTTGAACGGTAATCGATGGAGAGAACGGTTCAAAATGCGCAGGTCCAGGATCGGTCGTAACCCACCGGTCTTTTTGGGGACAATGAAGTAGGGGCTGTAAAACCCGGACCTCATCTCGGCTGGAGGGACCGTCTCGATTGCACCCTTCGCCAGCAGGGTCGCAATCTCCGCTCTCATGACCGGGGTATTGCCACCGACCATCGTGGAGCGAACTCCCCTGAAACTGGGAGGAGACCGTGCGAACTGAATCGCGTAGCCGAATCTGATTGTTCTGATGACCCAGCAGGACAGCCCAGGAAGCGCTAGCCAGGCTTCCAAGAAGTGAGCCAGCGGGGTCATGCGAACCACAGACGTCCCCCCGGAGGGGCAGCGAGGCGGGTCGACCGGCATGCGTGCAGGAGTTACCCCGTCCGGATGCACCGTCGAAGCCCGCTCCCCGACAGAAGAGACCAGGGAAGGCAGAGCGTTCCACGGGGGTCTGTTCTGCCGGGGGTCTGGCGATAGAGGGGGAAGGGATTGGCGTAGCCCGGGGACGACACACGCACCCACCGCGCCCTCAGAGACAGAGAGGAATGAACGGGGCGACGCACTGGACGTCGTGCGCGCTCATTCCAGTCTGTGTGCTCAATGACAGTGTCAGCTTTTCCTCAACCAGCTCAGGGAGCTAGCTAGAACAAAAGATTCTCCACCGGCCCTCCACCGGGGAAGGAGGGGCCCTGCTACCGCCTCCTGAGAAAAGCCATGACACTATCACTAAGCGGCCCGCCTCAGGAACATCGCTTCGCCTGGCGTTTAGCGGGGCACACGGCCTGAGGGGTTACGCTTACCTGTGGCCTCCTCCGCGACGCGAACCGGCTGAAGGCTGCTGCTGGGGCCGCGTGGGAGGGAAGGGAGCCGCAGGGGGGCGTCCTCGGCGGCGAGCTGGCGGAGGCGTCTGGGCCGACGGCTGGTTGGAGGCAGCAGCTGGCCGTCGGGGCAGAGAAACCGCCTTCGTCTGCTCCTACGCGGTCGAGAAGTGCTGGGCAAAGTCCTGGACCGCACCGCCGAACATTATGATGCTCCTGGACCACAGCGGTGGGCATCACCTGACCAAGGGAGCGAGCGACCGCCTCCGTGACCCGTTTAAGGGCAAGGTAGGCGGCAGGCTCGCAGCTCGCTTGGTCCATCACCTCCTCGTGCACATTCCTGAGCAGCTAGCTTTGTAGGTGCTCATCATATGTAGGGCGGAGGCTGCCTGTCCCGCCGCTCTACAGAATCGCGCCGCCATAGACGACGAGAACCCATAGGCTTTGGAGGGGCATCTGAGAGCAACCGCCGGTTGACTGGGGGAGCCCCAGCGTACCCACAGACAGCCGCATCGCCGAGGGGAGGAAGGGCGGGGAACTGAAGCACGCTTTTTTTTTTTTTTTTTTTTATTTACTTTTTAGTGCGTGTCAGTTCCGCATGCAACTCGGGGAAAAAAAGGAAATTGGGGTTGGCCGTGGCCGTAAGGCGGCAGCGTTACCCAAAAACCAATTATTCAGCCGCGAGAGATCGGGACAGGGCGGAGTTCCACCCCCACCCGATGCTCACGGAGGCCCGAGATAGCACGGCCATCATCGCGGGATCAGACACGGCGGCGCTGACGCTCCCGAGGGAGGCAACGCGGCCGCATCCTCACTTCCCGAGGAGTCAAGCCCGCCTAGTGATGCTGTGATCGACATCGCATCATCATCTGGAGCGCTGCCCGAAGCAGCCGGTGCCACCGAAGAAGCAACCGACTGAATCGAACTAACGCTCGCTGGCTCTCGCACTGAGGCGGGAGGTGTGGCCCGAGGAATCGTCTGGGCTTTGTCCCACACCATCACCGTAAAATCACCAGGTCCCCGGGTCGACGGGCCCCCTATGGAGGAAACCGATCGAGCGGGGGGGACCGGGACTCTCACTCAAGTGAGATCATTGAGTCTCGACCTCAGTGTAGAGATGGTCATGTTCCCACAGAAGGAACATGAGTCATCCACGAACGCTGCTGCTGCATGCTGAAATGCCCAGGCATACAAAGCAGCGATCGTGACCATCAGATGACGACAGAAATCAACCACACCCAGAAGAACACGGGCGAACCGTCTTTAAAAAGACGTGCCGCGTGCAGCTCTTTCAATGAGAGGAGGAAATTCACTCTTTCAGCGATGAGGCGACCAGGGAGAAGCGCAAAGTCTGGCAGACCACTGCTCAGATCGCAGGCGATGCAGAATCTCGCTGGGTACCGCCGTCACACCAACACTGAAGAGGACGCTCGTCTCGAAGAGTCTTGAACAGTGAGAATGGCTTTCAGGAGTGAAGAGGTTCTCTTGGCTCCGAAGCGAAAACATACTGCGGTTGCGTTCACTTCCTCCTTTTATACTCACGGAGTAGGGCGGAGTGCGTTATGCAAATTTCCGCAGCCCCAAGGCATTGCATGCCATTGGCTCGTTTTTAAATACTCGAAGAGGATTGGCTTTCTATGCGAAACCCCCCCAATCTCCGTCACTTCTGACGTAACTCGAAGTGACTACGAAAGGGAACAGAGACATAAACAGTATTAAAAAAATTAAATAGGCACTCACCCCCTACAGCTTCCCTCACAAAAACTAAACAGATTAATAACAAAATACCTTCTGCTTGATTTCGTTGTGAGAACAAGATCTCTAAGTACCAGCCACTGCTGAACTCAGTTAGCCACTGCTGAACTTAGTTAGCCACCGCTAACTCACAAGTTTAGTCTCAACATCAGACAAACATATCACACAAGCAAACAGCATTCACTTTGGAGCAGGGAAGAAGTGTGTCCTTCCTTTGCAACACTGAACTGCACCCTTATACACAA
This sequence comes from Pimephales promelas, assembly GCF_988280905.1. Lineage (NCBI taxonomy): Eukaryota > Metazoa > Chordata > Actinopteri > Cypriniformes > Leuciscidae > Pimephales > Pimephales promelas. The sequence continues at coordinate 41,950,512 of NC_142771.1, forward strand.
ATCCTGCGAAACAAGGAAGTAAAGCAGCGCCGCCATTACTGCGGGCCTTGCTGCTGCGGAAGTAGCGTTGTTCTCGTAGGTGGCTATAGCAGATGGTAGATGTTTTTATTTAGTTATTTTGTGCGTATGTCCAGTGATGCCGGGAAGAGCATGTTGCGTGGTTGGCTGTTTTAACAATTTTCTCTGTATTGTTACTGCAGGGTTCTCAAGTTTGAGCAAAAGCTTGGAGTGAGATCACACGCGGTTAGGGGAGGAGCCATAATGAAGCCCCGCCCCACCCATCCCCGCCCCCAATTTTACCCATTGTTCATAATTAACCAGAACAAATTGAAATCATAACAATTAGTAAATCTGATAAATGACAGAGCAATTCATCACATCAAATATACTCTTTAATGCAGTATTACAAATATAGCTAACCAAAAATATAACAAATTGCTCCGAACAGTTTCAAACAAATCTTTAAAAATTGCATTTTGATTTTTGAATGCGTCTTCTAGACGAATGATTTATTGTGTGGTGGGACATTGAGAACAAATGGACAGATTAGAGTGCACCACCTCTTCCACTGTATCCTCCTCTAATCTGGCAACCTTTGTAGGGGGCTTACCCTTTGGTGCCCAAAATGACAAAATATCTTTCTGCTTTTTTCCTGACATCTTTGAAAAATACAAATGCAACATTATGACAATGATTAAATATTACCCAGAGCAATCTGCTGTAATACATCCTTAATGTAACTAGAAAGACTATTAATATTACAGTATAATTTAAAATAAAATCAGTAAATCTTCATTCCTTTCCATACCCACTAACATTTCTCTTAGTTTCAGATAACGTAAGATAGCCAAACTGAGCCTGGTTGCAAAGTAGTTGTAGTAGAGTTTTTGACTGCATCAATAATAATGTACGATGGGCTATATATTAAATGTTTTAGCCTAAAAATGTTAGACGAGCTTCTTCCAACTTAGCTTCTTCTCCATCACGACACATGTGTTCGCGCGATGTTGTTGGTTACCAAGTAACGAACGTACGGTGGCCGAGTTCCGTCCATTTCCGGGTGTTCGCGCTACTGAATGACATGTCATTGTATAGATCAGTGGTGCACGTAGCGTGCATATATGTTGCCTAGTAACGAACGCAATCTGGCGGAGATACGCGCTGGCGGCAGGAAACTTCACTTTGTTTGCCTGCGTATAAAAACTTTAAAGGCCTTTTCTCCGTGTCTTTGTTTGCGTAGTTAGTTCATTTTGCCTTTGTAGGGCAGTATTTAATCGGGACAGTTGGCATGTGAACATATGATATTAGCAACACATCTATGACAGAGGTCGGTTTTATTGTTGTCATAAATTAATACACGTCTTAATTACATTACATTAGGCTGACGCATTTTTACATTAACACATGTTGTCAATAAATTACCTTTATCTGTAAGTTTTGGCCACTGCCTGACATCATCTACCGGGTACCCAATGTAAACCAGATATTTTATTTCATAAGCAGGATCCACTTTCATTGAAATATCATTAGAGCGCCGTCACCGTCACACTTCGCAGGCCCGCAGTAATGGCGGCAGGCAAGATGGCGGCGCCCATAGAGTTTGCGGCGGATTTGTCTACACTCTCCGTCTCAGGCACACTCCCAAATGAGATACAGGTGCTGATGATTAGGCCTGAGAATGAGTAGAGAGAGAAAGAGAGACAGCAAGCAAACAAAAACAAAGGACACACAACTATGCCCACACAGTCATAAATGATCATAACAAATAAATTAATGAATATGTCCTTGGACGTAACACTAGATAAATAAATAAATGAATACGTCCCTTGGGACGTAACACTTGCTGTTGTCAAGATTCATTAATTTGTCAATTAAAGTTTAGAAGTTATTACAACTTTGTGACATGAATATAATCTACACACCTGAGATGGGAAAATGTGTTTTATTAATTTGACCATTTAGTAAAAAAAAAATTACCATAAATGCCTGTTGTCGCTAATTTGCATCATACCTAAATTTATGTCTATTCTATATGCTATAGAAAAATTAACAATCTCAACTTAATTTAGCATCAGCTTGGAGCCAGAAACACACATAATATATATATTTTTTTATATAATTGTAAATGAATTCTGGCGTCAAGGGGTTAAGGGACTGTGTGTAACTTTTTAGGTAATTTGTTATCTAAAATCAATATTTTTTTAAATAAATATGTCCTCAGTGGTGCACAAATAACTCTGCCAATTATCTGACTTATCCTTGTAAACGAAGAATTTATTATTTTTATATATATGGGATGGGTAAGTCCATGGAGGCTTCCATGTCAATCCACCATCTCGAAAAACTATAATAGCAGAAAAGATCAAAAAGTAATAGGCAAACGAGTTTCCACAACACGTTTTTGTTTAGAGCCAGCGTGACGTGACTGAAGCAGCAGAACCGAACAAGGAGAGCAGTGAGAGGCACATGTGTAAACCATAAGCGGTCTAAACCCGGCAATTTTCTGTGTACAGAGTTTTCCGTGTACAGATGACACCATTGTCAAAACGATCCCAATTCTTACGGATCCGTGAAAACGACAAAAAACCCTGTATTCTGCAGCCAGGCCAGTAGATGGCGAGGAAACACTATAGACTGAACACATAATATGCATGTGCATGACGCAAGGGCGTAGGTTTGATTTTGAAATTGGTGGGGACGGGGACAACAATTTTAGGGCTGGGTATCGATTCACATGTTCAATTTCGATTCGATTTCGATTTTCGATTAAATTTTCGATTTCCATTCTCGATTCCTGATTTGATTCTCGATTCGACTATAATGAATATAGATGTACTTGTAATACATATCCTATATATTTTTTTTTTTAAAGAACAGTGGACATAAGTTTACTAGTGGCTAATTAATACAAAGAAATTAAGAGCCACAAACCTGTAAATAAAACTGTTTTTATTTTAGGTACACTATACACTAAATGCATACAATGAATAGACAGGATTTTGATGCAAGATGCAAAATTGATGCTGAAAATTGGACAAGTCAGTTGCACGCCTTGACCAAACATGATCAGGTTATTTTATGTTTAAGATAGATATAGATAAAAAAATATATATAAATATTTAGACTTTTTTTTAAATACATTGATGATCTTACCTAAATGTTTGTCATTTTTTTTGTTAAGAGTTTATGCAACACATGGAAGCTTGATTTCAATCTTTGAATTAAATTGAAAAAAGTAGCACAAATAAATACAATAAAGACACAAATAAAGAGACATTTTGGGGTATTTTTTTGGTATAGGTCAGAAATACTACAGATACTGAATAAAGTAATCCAATGTAAAATAACACTGGATAGTCTTTATAGTCCAGACTGAATTAAACACATAGGCTATTAATTCTGATTGCTTACAATTAATGCTATATTATGTTGTTATGACAACTGAATTAATGACAGACACAAATGGCTGCGTTCACTTGAGTCACTTGAATCAGTGTATGAGTCTGTATAATGGTCATAGTTTACTGTTTTTCACAGGGATTTACTGCTGTGCGGTTTTCTGTCTCATTGGTATCAGCGTTTTGGAGACCATCCTTGTGAATTATCTGAAGGTTAAAGAAGTTAAAAGGAGATCAGTGGAAACAACATCTACTGTTAGTGGCCAAGATGGTAAGAGTCGACACAGCATCTGATTCCTGTATTTATACTTTTAATTCACATTAAGGTTTATTAGTTAAATTAATCTTAAGATTAGTTTGTTTTGTTAATTTGGTACATATGCAAAAAAAAGCTAATAAATTTAATCTTTGTGAGTAAATTAGACATGAACATTTTTTAACACGTTCCAGCATCCATGGGCCCGTAAAATAGTACAAGCGTTTTGATGGCTGAAAATAGCACATCTAAAAAATAATAATTGTGTATGAAACAAACCCATGTAAAGCCACACATGGCACAAAAAATAATTCAGTATGAAGCAAACCCCTCTAAAGGATGAATTTTCATTTGTTTTTCTATAACAGTATCAACAAAGATTCCACATTGAAAATTGTATAATTGAGATTGTTCAGACAACACAAAATAGCATCCAGGGACTTGCTTTGCTGTTTTCCTCTCACAGGCGGTGTAAGAGACCAGCAGAACCCTCCAGCCTCAGTTACAGATCAGAATGAAGAACAGACTCATACCCTCGACCTTCTGAAGCAGATCCTCACTGAGTGTCAGGCTGCAACTCAACGAAACCAACGACAGAAGACATGTCTGTACTTCACCAGTGTGGCAAGAATCATAGATCTGACCTTCTTAGTTCTTTACATAATCACTATTATTGTCTTTCTGTCTGTGCTTGGGAAGCTTTGGATTCCATTGTGATGTCTTATACTTGAGATCACACCCCAGCCAACAGAATTTTGTTATAAGAACGTTCTCTAAATAATATGAAAAATTAAAAGGTATAATAATTATACCTTAATTATACTTTAAAAGGTATAATGTTGCTCAAACGTTCATTAAACGTAATTATTGATTAAAAATTCAACATGATAGTAATGTTGATTTCTAACATTCCAAGAACATAAAAATGTCCAGTTTCCTGAATGTTACTACACAGCAAAAACTCGAGAGTGTTAAAGACTCAAGAGCATTTAAGTGTTCAAATTTGAGTGTTAAATAAACACTGAAGAGTGTTAAGGTTATGGTAATTAAGTTATTGATTGAGTGATGACTGAGCATTATTGACACCTGATATAAGACACCTGATGATAACAAGCAGAATCACTGAAGAAGAAAATTTAAACTTTAGTCATCATTATGGAGATCAGTGTTTGGTTTAGCTGGACAGTTGACCTTTGCATGTTTAACTTCTCTGATGTTAATCTGATCTGATCTGATGGTGTTGGTTATGTTACAACATAATAATTAATTCACAATCATATGACCTGATTCATCAAACTCAAGTAGTCCTAATCTCAGATTAGAATGTATATTGGTCATTACAGAATCAAAGTGATTCAGGCATATAAGTTCCAGGTTGTTCAGTATAAAGTAAATCATTTCTTAAAAGTTGTTCTGATAAAATAATAATAATAATAATTCTCAGGCACACACAGACATATAGATTCAGTGTATAAATCTCCACAATGGTGACAAAAAGAATATTTGATTAGGAAAAGGATATTCGTAAGACAATTCAGATCATAATTTATTCATACCGCAATGTATGATGGGAGCTATGAATGAGTTTTGATTGTTGGCACCCAGAATGCTATTGTCACCATTGTTGAGAATCACAGGCTAATTATTGATATCTGTGTGTCCAAACAAAATTCCATTGCAATGGCTTTTGATCAGAACAATTTTAAAGAATTCTTTTGGATTATATTGAAAAATTGTAGCCTGACTTCGTCATACTCATTTTCTAATGTGAGTCTGATACTGCTCTGTTGGGCTTTGATTATGAGGCGTGTCTTAACCGAACCAGGAAAAAAAAAACTCTGCACTCAATTGGATAGTCGGTAGACCTACAACCAATCAGAGCAATGCGGTAAGTCAACTCCTTTGCATAGCGCAGTTTTCAACTACAGAACTTACTTATTTTAGAAGTTAAATAACGATTGTTGCTTCTTTTACTTACTTCTCCATTAGTGCGACCAAAGGAGAAACCACAACGACCACAGGCTTTTCATTATCTCCCATCTTCTTAGCGACCGTCAGAGCCAGCTGATAAGTTACACTTTTCCCGAATCAAGTTGGAAGGATGGCAAAAATCTTTCTGATCGACAAATGCCTTGATTGCAGTTCTCTGTTTGTCTATTAAAATTAATGCACTGTCGATTTATTTTACAACAGACGCGACAGCGGAATCTATACATCTCAATTCTCATTCAGGAAAAAAAAAACATTCAGGAAACTGGACATTTTATGTTCTTGGAATGTTAGAAATCAACATCTCTATCATGTTGAATTTTTAATCGAAAATTATGTGTAATGAATGTTATGAGGAACATTATACCTTTTAATACACGTTCCTCTAACATCAAGAAAACTGGACATTTTTCATGTTCCCAGAACCAACACTGAATATTTAGAGAATGTTCTTATAACAAAATTCTGTTAGCTGGGACAATACTACATTTTAAAATTAAAAGTTAACATAGTTAATCTAAAGTTTATATTAAGTTTAATACACAAGAATTCATGGACAAAACACAAAGATTCACTGCATCTCAAGTGAAAAAAAAGAATATCCCTATTAGTAGGGAGGTTAAGCCCAAAAAATAGGCCTTTGACTTCAAGTCATGATGCAAAGGTCTCCTTTGGTATGGATGTACCTTAGGGTCATACAAATAAATTTATCCTAAGACACAAGTGAGATCACACTTTGTTTCAGAAATAAACAAAATACGTTTTTTCAAAAATGCACCGAAATTACTCTTGAGCCCTTATCTTTCCTTCTGTTATCGCTATAATGACAAATTTTGTGTCAAAGTGTACATTTTTGGGGTCAAGGAATCCAATGAAATTGGTTTCAAGTTTAAAAAAATAATAATTTTCCCCATACCATGACAATTGGGGGTAAATATGCACATTTTACATAAACAATTATGTCATCAGTGTGACTTTACATATCTTTTCATTCAAAAACTTTAATTTTGTATTTAAGCAATGCAGCTACTTCTGTACTTTACTGTACATTTGTCCTAAGTAGCATGAGATTTCGACCAGTCAGGAGTAGCCTATAGCAAATCAGTTCCTGCAACAACACATCCCATCTGCACCAGGAGCTGTGGCAGCTGTTGAAGGTCAGAGGTGACAGGTTAACACTTTAAGGTTTGTTTGACTTTCTTGTTAAATAGAAAAATGTTTTGAAATGTTAGATAACTAATAACTAGCTAGATAGTTGACTATGGAAGAAAATAAAACCTTAGAGGGAAAAACTCTCTCTCGAGAATACTGAAGGCAAAAATTATCCTTATAATTTGTATTAATTTAAATGCACTTACTGCTGCTAGCAGACCTAGGTGAGGCAGCTTGCTCGCTTATTGGATGCTCTGCAGTAGAGCTCTGCGCTGGACTGTTTTCATCATCCCGCCCGCCGAAATTCTGACCATTACCGCCCGCTCCCGCAGCGTATGTGCTCCACTCCCACCCATTCCCGCAATATGTATGTCCACTCCCATTTGCACCCGCAAAACTCTGAGAATTTATTCCCACACAATAATAGAGATGAATTGATTTTGTGTCTTCTCCCATCCCGCGGGAAAAAACACATATTTGTATTGCTATTATTAAAGAGAATCATGGGGTTGTTTTTTTCGTTACCCTGGCCTGCAAGTATTTTGACGCACTAATCAGGAAGATGAATAGTAGTCCAAATGTCAGACTTTCCATGCTTAGGTTTTGTGCTGTAAATACCTCGTTTGAGGATCTTTTCCACATCATTTATTGACATCCCCATCATGTTGCTAGGCTACCTCCCGATCCCGCAGGTTTTTTTTAGCCGCCCATTCCCGCCCGCAGCAAAGTTCAAAGTGCCCGCTCCCGCGTGATTTGCGTTGGGTCCCGCAGGACCCGGCGGGACTCAATCCCAATGCAGCCCTCCACTCTGCGGCAACTGCTGCAACCTATCGAGGGACTGCTCGTGACGTAAGCCCCAATGAGGGCGCCGGCGCCCTCAGACGTCACGTCCCGCGCAAATGGGCGTGGCTTATGCCTATATAAGCCAGAGCTTGATAGGATGCTCCTTGGTTTTCATTGACTGAAGCGAAACCAGATGGTAGCATAACCAAGTATTGGTTTGAGGATGACCTTGTAGTCATTAGGCCCAAACTCATGGCACAACGCGCTAACAGAAAGTGCGTGTAAGTCACCCACCCACTTGACTGAGGCGATAGCCAGGCGGTTTTCAATGAGAGATACGTAAGGTCCACAGACTGTAGAGGTTTGAAAGGGGCACCCTTCATGGCCTTAAAGACCAAGGAAAGGTCCCATATGGGAACGGGGGGGGGGGGCGAAGAGGGTTCATCCTTCTAGCTCCCCTGAGGAAGCGGACTACAAGGTTGTTCTTACCCAGTGACTGGTCATGCGAATGTTTGAAAAGAGCAGCAATAGCCGCCACATATACCTTGAGCATGGATGGGGATCTACCCTTATCCAAGAGCTTCTGTAGGAAGGAGAGAACCTCCGATAATTCACAATCTTGTGGATCAGGGTTGCGAGCTGAGCACCAACTTAAGAACACTGACCACTTGGAAGCATAAAGCCGTCTAGTAGAGGGCCCTCTAGCTTGCGTAATCGTGTTTAACACTCCGTCTGGGAGACTGATGGGTACCCGTTGATGGCCCACACATGCAGAGCCCAAATTGTCCCCACGACCTGTGAGAGGAGATCTCTCCTCAACTGGACAGGCCATGCAGCCAAGCTCTGAAGCTGTATCAGCTCCGGAAACCAAACTTGGTTTGGCCAGAACGGTGCTATTAGAAGCACAGAGGAACCATTCTCCCTGATACGCTTGATTACCTGTGGTAACAGCATGATCACAGGGAAAGCATAGAGAGGGCGGCTGGGCCAGTGATGGGCCAGCGTGTCCTTGTTCTTTGTGAAGCATATTGGACACTGAGCGTTGTCTTGAGACGCAAAGAGGCCGACTTCTGCTGCACCAAAGGTGTCCCACAACAGCTGAACTGTCTGAGGGTGGAAAGACCATTCCCCTGGGGGAACGTTGTCCCTGGACAGCTTGTCTGGACCCACATTCAGATGGCCTGGCACACGCTCCACTCTCAACGAGAGTAGGTTGCGCTGAACACATACAAGCAGGCGTTCTGCCAGTGCATGAAGGTTCCGTGATCTCAGACCGCCCTGGCGATTTATGTAAGGCATTCTCAACCGCCTTCATCTCTAGACAGTTTATGTGCAAGCTCTTTTCTTGGCTTGACCACAGGCCAAAATTCCCTTGTAGAGGGCGCCCCAGCCCGAATTGGAGGCGTCTGTCGAAACCACTTTCAGTTTTGAGATTACGCCCAGGTTTACACCTGTCTGATACCAGTCGACCGCCTCACAGGGCTCCAGAGCTGTGATACAGTTCTGAGTTACCTTGAGACATAAACGTCCGGATGCCCATGCTCGACACGGGACCCGCGTCTTCAGCCAGTGCTGTAAAGGCTGTAAAGGCGAAGCAGAAATTATTGGAGGGATAGTTCACTTTGAAATTAATTTTTGATATGTTTTAGATTACCTCAAGTGCATCCAAGATGTAGGTGTTTTTATTTCCGCAATAGTTTCAATTTTTTTAAATATTTTTAGGTCAAACACAAACACGTTTGTGTCTATCAGTCATACAGTATAATGGAGGTCTATGGGGTCCACCTCAAAGAGCATGCACAGAGAAGTCCAATTTAAACATGATTCAGTGACTCGTAAATGACACAAAACAAGCGGTTTGTTTGAGAAAACGAACAGTATTTATATTGTTTTTACCTCTTGTTACCACAGCCACAAAGCGTTCTCAGATCACTTGGACGTGGCCGTGGTTACAAGAGGTAAAACGACATAAATTCTGTTCATTCTCACACAAACCACTCATTTCGTGTCTTAGGCCATCAATGTGTACTTACATTTACGAGTCATTTAATCATGTTTAATTTGGACTGCTCTGTGCATGCTCTTTAAGGTGGACCCCATAGACCTCCATTATATGACTGATAGACTCAAACGGTTTGACCTAAAAATATCAAAATTGAAACTACTGTGGAAACAAAGACACCTACATCTTGGATGCCCTTGAGGTAAGCCAAAACATATCAAAAATTAATTTCAAAGTGAACTGTCCCTTTAAGTTGTGATTGGACTGTGTGTTTGGCATGCTTTTTTTATTAAAAAAAATGCATACTTCACCTCCAATTGTCATGGTAAGGACAACATTATTGTTTTCTAGTCTTGGAACCTACTTTATTGGACTCCTTGACCACAAAAATGTGCACGTTGATATCAAATTTGTCATTATAGCTATAACAGAAGCAAAGATATGGGCCTCTCAAGTATGATTGGTGGCCATTTAAAAAAAATGTGCGTATATAAGAAACAAAATGTGATCTCACTTGTGTCTTAGGATAAATTTATTTCTATGGCCATAAGGTACTTCCATACCAAAGGGGACCTTTGCATCATGACTTGAAGTCAAAAGTCGCTTAACCTCTCTACTATATAATTATTTATAAAAAGTAAAGTTACATATACCCAGTGTTGGTCAAGTTACTTGGAAATAGTAATTATTTACTGATTACTGATTACTTCTCCAAGAAAGTAATCAAATTACTTTACTGATTACTTATTTTCAAAAGTAATTAGTTACTTTACTAGTTACTTTACTAAGTTACTTTTCAAAAACATGATGCACGACTTGAATACGCTAAATCATAGACCTTTCAGCCTAATTCTATTCTTTCTGCATATTCCATCATCTAAAATGTAATCAAATTAAACATTTTCTTTTTTTTAAACTTGTTTTATTTCTTTCAATATTTTACTTTATGCACATTGCATTGAGCAAAAATTTAATTAAATGCAACAGTCTCAGACTAGAAGAAAATTGTTGAACATTTAAACCTATTTTCTGCACATTCCACCATTTAATGAAATAAAGACAGCCCTTCTTCTGTTAATATTCATTTCTACATATTCCAGCATATAAGATAAATATGTTTTGTAAAATCCTTCATTTGAATAGATGTAAAAATACAGCAACAAAATCATGAAAGTCGCTCCTGACTATATTACAAATTATTAACACGTCTTTTAACAGTAAAGTGCAGAGAGGAGCAAAAATTTGTTTAATCAAAACAGAAAATGCTGTTGCATGCCGTATTTTGGCTTCAAGTTTTTTTCTGTTTTTTTTTTCTTTCGGAGTTAAACAGTGGTTATGTCCCATCAGCATGTAGCCGCAGCGGTCATGTCAGATGGGGGGTTCAGGGTTTTTTCAGTAAGTTTCACATTCCTGTACCGGCTTGCTGCTTTAGTTAACCGTATGAGGCTGTCTCGTGACATGCTTGCTCAGATTTGAGGTAGAATTTTGACATTCTCCAACGGGGGTCCTGTTTCCAGATCAGGATGCTCTCTGCATAGTACGCAAGTCTCTCTCGCTCTCCTCGTCGTGCGCACGATACGAAGTTTGGACTTTGGAACACAGTCTCGCATGTGCGCTCGCTCTAGATTCCGGGAGATTTTAACTAATTTGCGGTATAACTAGTCAATCACAAATGTGGCTCAACGGTTAGATTTATAGATATACTCATCTTTCAGGCATTTGGCCGACGGGATTGACACTTCAGCGCGAGAAATCGGGGTTGTGTCGTGTGAGCGTGTGTGAGAGTTGGCAGCTCGGCTGCTCTCTCCCGCGCTCTAGTTGTCTCTCACTGATGTCGCGGCGCTCATACATCATTTTTATTCACGCAAGACTCATGTCACGAGACGCTCTGACTAAACAAAATCACGGTTAACTAACGCAGTAACGCAGGCTGTTTACGGGGAAGTAACGGTAATCTAATTACTGTTTTTTTCAATTGTAATCCCTTACTTTACTCGTTACTAGAAAAAAGTAATTGGATTACAGTAACGCGTTACTTCCAGTGGTGGAAAGAGTACTGAAAAAAACATACTCAAGTAAAAGTACCATTACATTCCAAAAAATGTAGTGTGAGTAGAGTAAAAAGTACTTGTCCAAAAAACTACTTGAGTAAGAGTAAAAAAGTAGCTATTTAAAAGTACTTAAGAGTAGTGAGTAGTGAGTACTGAGGTGCGGATTCTACCCCTTATAATAAACACTGTGCACTACAATTCATAAATTTAAAAAAAATTGCACATACTGTAATTCACATTATATTTTGTTCTTTGTAAGAGAGATTGAAGAATATCTATCATCAATCTTTTTAAAATGCATCAAATCAGTATACTCATCACCATTTAAATCATATTATTTGGGGGGGGGGAAGCATTTAAAATTAGACGAAAAACCACTGGGTCTGAGCATGCTATTGTTGCACATAAAATATCAATATTCATAACTGTGCAAAGAATTCAAAAACCTTTAGAAACTCATATGATAGTTCAGCATCACACACCAAGAGATGGGTTAAATAGAGAGATTAAAAAATACCCAATTTCTCTCCAAAACGGTACCAATGTTAGTGTTTTGATAAATGAGAATCACTAATATTATCATATTACCTCAACTAATGCACTGAAAAAGGCTAAGATAGTGAGCTAACACTAATTACACACTTTAATTCCATGCTATTAAATATGTTACAATTTAAACGTAAATGCACATTGTTCTTGTCACATCTGGTCAGGAACGAAACAGAGAGTGAATCCAATCGCAAGCTTTTATTAATAACACTAACCGATAATCCAGGGAACTCAGAACAGGACAGAGAAACAGACAGGAACCAAGTAACATTTAAACAACAACCGACACCCAACAACTGAAACACAGGGGTATAAATACACAGACAAACAAGCTAATCAAGCTAACAAGGGGGTGTGGTAAATAAGAAACACCTGTGGACACTGAGCAAAATCATAACAAAAGACAAGACACATGGCAGGATCACATGACAAACAAGGAAACACGTGATATACAAAGCAAAACAAAACCCACAACGTGACATAGCCTCCCCCCTATGGGCGGCTCCCGACGCCCCTAGTGTAACACCCAAAACAAAACCCAAAACACAAGTTCAGGAGGGTGGTGACGCGGAGATGGTCCTGGGGGAGGGAAGGAGGGCCAAGTCTGTGCAGGGGAACAGGACCAGACTTGGAGCAGGCGACCAGGCGAAGGCCAGGGCGGAGCAGGACCAGGCGAAGGCCAGGGCGGAGCAGGACCAGGCGAAGGCCAGGGCGGAGCAGGACCAGGCGAAGGCCAGTGCGGAGCAGGACCAGGCGAAGGCCAGTGCGGAGCAGGACCAGGCGAAGGCCAGTGCGGAGCAGGACCAGGCGAAGGCCAGGGCGGAGCAGGACCAGGCGAAGGCCAGGGCGGAGCAGGACCAGGCGAAGGCCAGGGCGGAGCAGGACCAGGCGACGGCCAGGGCGGAGCAGGACCAGGCGAAGGCCAGGGCGGAGCAGGACCAGGCGAAGGCCAGGGCGGAGCAGGACCAGGCGAAGGCCAGGGCGGAGCAGGACCAGGCGAAGGCCACGGCGGTGAAGACCCCTCGGGCGGCCACGGCGGTGAAGACCCCTCGGGCGGCCACGGCGGTGAAGACCCCTCGGGCGGCCACGGCGGTGAAGACCCCTCGGGCGGCCACGGCGGTGAAGACCCCTCGGGCGGCCACGGCGGTGAAGTCCCCTCGGGCGGCCACGGCGGTGAGAGCCCTTCGGGCAGCCACGGCGGTGAGAGCCCTTCAGGCGGCCGTGGCTGGGACACTGGGCCCCCCCCCAAAAAATATTTGGGTTGAGTCCCCGGGTGAAGGGCAGATGGGGAGTGGATGGTCTCGGGCTGGACGGTCTCGGGCTGGAGGGTCTGGACGGTCTCGGGCCGGACGGTCTGGACGGTCTCTGGCCGGACGGTCTGGACGGTCTCTGGCTGGACGGGCTGGACGGTCTCTGGCTGGACGGGCTGGACGGTCTCTGGCTGGACGGGCTGGACGGTTTCTGGCTGGACGGGCTGGACGGTCTCTGGAGGGCTGGACGGAACCAGCAGTAAAGAGCATCCAGTCTCTGGAGAGCTGGACGGAGCCAGCAGTGAAGAGCCTACCGTCTCTGGAGGGCTGGACGGAACCAGCAGTGAAGAGCATACAGTCTCTGGAGAGCTGGACGGAACCAGCAGTGAAGAGCATACAGTCTCTGGAGGGCTGGACGGAACCAGCGGTGAAGAGCATACAGTCTCTGGAGGGCTGGACGGAACCAGCGGTGAAGTGCATTCAGACTCTGGCGAGCTGGACGGAACCAGCGGTGAAGAGCATTCAATCTCTGGCGAGCTGGACGGAACCAGCGGTGAAGAGCATTCAGTCTCTGGAGAGCTGGACGGAACCAGCGGTGAAGAGCATTCAATCTCTGGAGAGCTGGACGGAACCAGCGGTGAAGAGCATACAGTCTCTGGAGGGCTGGACGGAACCAGCGGTGAAGAGCATACAGTCTCTGGAGAGCTGGACGGAACCAGCGGTGAAGTGCATTCAGACTCTGGCGAGCTGGACGGAACCAGCGGTGAAGAGCATTCAATCTCTGGCGAGCTGGACGGAACCAGCGGTGAAGAGCATTCAGTCTCTGGAGAGCTGGACGGAACCAGCGGTGAAGAGCATTCAATCTCTGGAGAGCTGGACGGAACCAGCGGTGAAGAGCATACAGTCTCTGGAGGGCTGGACGGAACCAGCGGTGAAGAGCATACAGTCTCTGGAGAGCTGGACGGAACCAGCGGTGAAGTGCATTCAGACTCTGGCGAGCTGGACGGAACCAGCGGTGAAGAGCATTCAATCTCTGGCGAGCTGGACGGAACCAGCGGTGAAGAGCATTCAGTCTCTGGAGAGCTGGACGGAACCAGCGGTGAAGAGCATTCAATCTCTGGAGAGCTGGACGGAACCAGCGGTGAAGAGCATTCAATCTCTGGAGAGCTGGACGGAACCAGCGTTGAAAGCTCGGGCTCGGCAGGGCTGACGGTGAGCGCAGGCTCGGCAGGGCTGACGGTGAGCGCAGGCTCGGCAGGGCTGACGGTGAGCGCAGGCTCGGCAGGGCTGACGGTGAGCTTTGGAATGAAACTCTCTTCACAAACGAAGATCGCCTCTCTCCAGTTCAGACCCGAGAGATTGGGGAGCTCCCTCGGGTTGACCTCCTTAGCCCCTAGCTGGTAACACAGCTTAATAGCCTCATCACCGAGAGAGCAGGAGGCAGCGAGAGGAACAAACCCCCAGGTATACTGGAACAAATCACAACTATTCAGGGCCAAGGCCGCGATCTGACCAGCAAACTCCCGGATTTGTGCTGCTGGATTCATTTTTGGGTCGGTTGTTCTGTCACATCTGGTCAGGAACGAAACAGAGAGTGAATCCAATCGCAAGCTTTTATTAATAACACTAACCGATAATCCAGGGAACTCAGAACAGGACAGAGAAACAGACAGGAACCAAGTAACATTTAAACAACAACCGACACCCAACAACTGAAACACAGGGGTATAAATACACAGACAAACAAGCTAATCAAGCTAACAAGGGGGTGTGGTAAATAAGAAACACCTGTGGACACTGAGCAAAATCATAACAAAAGACAAGACACATGGCAGGATCACATGACAAACAAGGAAACACGTGATATACAAAGCAAAACAAAACCCACAACGTGACAGTTCTAGAGGGGTGTTTTACTCACATTGTAATGCTGATAATATAATTTGGTAAAATGGACTAATTGGAAATGGATTAAAATGGATAATTTGTAAGGAAAATTGTGCATTAAATAGGGAAGTTATATCCAGGAAACTTTTACAAAAGAAACAAACAAACACACTTTGTCTCTGAAGTCTCGGCGAAGCTGTTTTATCAGCAACATCCACAAAAAAAAAAGTTCAACATGAACAATGTTTTTGCGGAAGTGCACTTGCCAAATGAAGACGGATCCTATAATGGATCAATCAAAAAACGTTGTTTATTAACGAGCTGTGCTAATTTCTTATTAAGAAATGCAGTTCAAGTTAACGACATGCACTGATTCTGAATCTGGCGGCATGGCGAGCGGCAGTGCACAGATCGTGACGCGCGTCTCTCTAAAATGTGATTGTGAAGTAAATGGGAGCGGGAATTCACCGCATTATGAACTCGTCTCGCAATTCCCCCAACCTCAGACCAAATTTTAGGCCATGTAGACAGGCCAGCCTATATAAATATCATATTAAGCAGAAATGTGAAATGTACCTTAGCATATTAGAGGAAGACGCTGATATCTGGATTGAATTGATGCGTGATGAATGCACTTCCACAGCAGTCACGAGTAACAGCAGGAATAGGCGGTTAAAGTTTTCTATGCTTAATTTGAATTGATGACAGTCACGAGACCGATTACTCGATCCAATCACGTTGATGGATAAAAATAAAATTAAAACAAGCATGTAACGAGTAACGGCCACAAACAGAAGAAAAATAGCGGAAAAAAGTACCGATACATCACTTAAAATATACTCAAGTAACAGTAAAATTACACAATTTTAAACTTACTCAAAAAAGTACAATTTCTGAAAAAAAAACTACTTAATTACAGTAATGTGAGTATTTGTAATTCGTTACTTTACACCCCTGGTTACTTCTAACGCGTTACTGCCCATCAGTGCATATAACATTGGCATAAGTATCAAGGGATTATTGTGGGATTGAATGAGTGCACTGGTGTAGGATTGAAAATAATCCAAGACATAATGAAATTAATTTTACTGTGTTACTTTCTTTCAACCACAAGGAACATTTGGAGTTCCCAAAGACAGAGATGGGCTGATAGTGATCAAGGGCTGATAGTGATATAGGCCTGTAGGCCAAGATTTGTGTACTTTGGGGGTCAATGAATTGTCAAACCTTTAGAACACTGGGGGAAGTGTAATTATCTGATCAGGTCAGTTTGAATGTCTCACATTTGGGTTTTAGTCAGGGAAAGGATAAAAGAAGACTGTAACTGTTGATCTGTCTCTTGTAATGCTCTGCTCTTTTTATGCTCTGGCTTTCTCCCTTTCTTGGGGCCTCTCACCCTTTGCCTCCTCTCTCTCTCTTTCTCTCTCTCTCTCTCTCGCTCTCTCTCTCTCTCTTTGGTAATACTTCACAATGCTGGGTAAGATTATTGGTATAAGTTATCATCATCTCATACATATAACCATAGCCATATTTTGTCATTAAACCTTTTCAATTACAACTAATGTGCTAAATAGTAGGGATGAGCGAGTACAGCATTATCTGTATCTGTATCTGTATCTGTTAACCATGTGAATTATCTGTATCTGTATCTGTATTCGGACTGGGCGGGGCCTAAACCCGGAAGTGGGTCGGGTAGTCTTGAAATGGGCGGGGCTTTAACCGGTATGTTATTTTAAGCATGCAATTGATATGGGTTGATCTGAAATTGCTATATTTTTTGCTGATAAGAAATAAAACTATTTACATGACAGCATCAGCATTGAGCTTCAGATCAATGGTTTTGATCACGATAACAAACGAACTCCAAAACAAGTTTTGCAACAATGAATACAACACAAGTGGCTGCAATTATAAAATAAAATGTAATGAACAAGAGTTTTCATCTCAACTACGGCTGGGTGATATGGACCAAAAGTCATATCCCGATATATTTAGGCTGAATTTCGATATACAAAATATATCCTGATATTTTTTTCTGCAAAGTGAGAGCAAATGTTCAGTCAAAGCCAAATATGACATGTCACAAGTAGTTTTATTGAAACTTGAACATTTGCCAAACCAAATGAATGAATAATAAACAGGTTTCTTCACCTTAGGGCTGCATGATTAGCTATGACAAAAATCATAATTGCAGATTATTCCCTTGGAATTGTAATTGTGATTTATTAATTGGTTTATTTATTTTGTTAATACAACGTTGGTATGAGCCATTACAGTCATTTAAAAAAATATAAAAAATAACAAAGAAAAATAGGGGCATTAAGGGGTTAATATAGAAACGACAGTTACTATGGTGAATAGTGAATACACAATACTAACAAGAACTGTTTATGAAACATGGAAACTGCTCTGGTGAATAGAATGAAAATCATAACTGCATTGCTTTTATTTCGTGTAATTTACAACGTAACGGTGTTGCATGCTCGTGTAGATTCTTTTGCACTTTATATACAGAGGCGATCCATCGCTCGCCACCGCATTTGCGCGTGCAATTGAGTGTGCGCCACGACTAACGTTACAGTTTAACGGGTGACAGGACAGAAAGTCCGTTTTGCTGAGGTGAAAGACTTTATTTCATAACATAACATGCTTGCCTTTAATCAAGCACGCAAAGTGGAAAAGGAGTGGCTGGGGCGCGGGGAGCAGTGCAGAGAGCTCTGGTTCAGCACTCAGCAGCTTGCTTGGAGCAAGGATCACAGCGCAAACCTGAATAGCCTATATCGATATGCAATATGATTTAATTACATATCACATTTAAAAATATATATATTCTTTATATTGATATATCGCTCAGCCTTAATCTCAACGTAACTTTTTTTTTTTTTTTTTTATCCGAGCACAGATGTTGACTCGTATTACTCGTATAATATTCGTACTCGACAAAAGTGCTTTATCCGTACCGGATACTCGTTTCAGCCGAGTATCCGGCTCAACTCTACTAAATAGTTTTGATTTGGTATTGACTTTGAGGTGCTACCTATTGCAATACAATACTCTCCCTCTCTATAACAAAGCTCTACCACATATTAAGCTATTTTATACCATGGTCTGGGTGAATACTCGATTCTGATTGGCTGCAGGGTGTCCGTTAAAAAGTGATAGAGGACACCTAGTAAAGTAGTTCTGGTGAAACTGCCTGTTTACCATTCGAAATGAATAAATAAATGCGCTGCCCACAACAGCTGTGAGTAACCATAGCAACAGGCAGTCGAAGTATCCGTTAACAATTTGCTCTATCAAAACAAACATCTAACGTTATTCTGCTAAGAACCAATCATATGCCATAGACATAATATCTTGTGTTCTTATTGGCCATGTCACATGTGAGTAATACGATATAGCTCTGGAGAGTTCAGAGTTCAGTATGCATCCAGCGAGATAAGAGTGAGCACTTTGCCTGTGTGATTTTGAGTTAATAAATCCTCATGATAAAACGAATTCAGCGTGCACCTCCTTCCATCGTAATATGAACAAAAGCTTTACAAGTTGGATATTACATAGCCTACTAATACTACAATGAGCGACTTCGTTTTTTCGTCAGTCTCTCACGGACTGACGGAGCCCAGTAAGTTAAGCCCGCAGACTGCTCTCGCATCGATGTCACCGACATTATTTGACGGATCTCCAGTCCAGCATCGGAGAGTCGATCTACAGCAGTGGTTAGTGTAGACTAGTGTAACACATAGTGTTTTATGTGTAATAAAAAATAACTATGCCTAACGTTACCTTTGTGTTTGATGAAAAAAAGCATTTTTGAACCTAAAGGGTTCTACAAGCTGAGCGGACTATATCTCAAGTTACTAAATAAATCGTCAGGCAAGTTATTATTTAAAAAAAACTAGATTTAGCCTAATTAAAATATAAACTAATGTTTTAAAAATGTTTTATTTGGCAAGTGACCATGGTATAAGCGGGTTAATGCCCTCCGAGGTGTCCATTGTCAGGTTTTAATGGACTTCGGCGGAGGCAACCGTCCTCCGCTGCGCGTCGGCCGGTTCACGCCTCGCCGTCGTCCATTAAAACCTGACAATGGACACCTCGTCGGGCATTAACCCTTACGTAACTGCGCTTATTTCCGTCGTTGGTATAAGTGGCAGTGGGTGAAATAGACAAGAAATGTACATTTTTCTACCATCTTGCTACTATCGTTTCTCTAGTCATTTGTCAGTCTTGCAACCTGAACCCATGCAGGAAATCCACCCTTACACTCAATAATGTGGTTAGTGCACCCACTATGGTTTCAGACACCACCACAAATGGAAGTCCCTTCAAATAGCGCCCTATTAGAGTGTGCTGGGGGCAATTTTGGATTCAGCCCAAGTGTCAATTGACTTTATGAATGGGTCATTGAATTATTGACTCACCCAATTCGTAAAAAAAGATGAATCTTTCAAGAATGACTTTTCTGCTTAGTTTCAAACTGTTTTCAAAGAGTAAAATTTGTCTAAAAATTGTAAATTTATATAAACAACTGTTTATTGACCTGCTACACAGCAAAATCCCCACTGTTAAATTAACACTGAAAAGTAGGGCTGGGCGAAATATCGCACGATATCGTCAGTAAAGCCGGTTCCTTGATTAGTAGTAAATCGCCTTCACCTGCTTTCAGATGGAGCGGCATTTACTACAAAGAGCCGTAGTTCACTGACAAGCTGAGCCATATCGCATTAATATCGAGGATGTATCGCCAACGATAATTAATGTGATATGGCTCAGCTTATCAGTTAACTACGGCTCTTACACACAGCAAAAACTCAGTGTTAAATTAACACTCCCTGGGAGTGTATGAGTCCAAACTCAAGAGTGTTAAAGTTAATGAGATAATTAAGTGATTAATTGAGTGATGATTGAGCATTATGTTTGTGATTTATGCTGAAGGTTACAGCATAACTGTGATTCTGCATAAATATCCAGAATTTGAGATATAATACAAAGGATTTCTTAAAAGTTGTAAAAAAAAAAGAAAGAAAATCTGTCTTTTAGCCACTCACAGAAATCAAGATTCAGTTAATGCATCTCAACAATGGTGACGAGCAGAATATTCAATTAGGAAAAGTAAAGTACATAGACAATTCAGATCATAATTTATTCATACCGCAATGCATGATGGGAGCCATTGATGAGTTGTGATTGGTGGCAACAAGGATTATTATTGTCCCTACTGTTGAGATTCACAGGCTGATTATTGATGTCTGTGTTTCTAAATAAACATGGAAGTGATTTGATCAGAACAATTTTTAATGAAATGTTTCGGATTACAAGAAAAATACAGATTATCATATGCTATCGAATCACTAAACTGTTGAACATAACCAATACTATCAAATCACACTTATCTTTGTATATTTGATTGTTATAAATCAATGACAGCAGACAAACAAAATATTAAGTGAAAGTATAAGGGTGGGCAGCTCGTGCACGATGACCATGACATTTTGGACGGACGCTGTAGCCTGGTGTTCAGATGCCCCGAGTCCTGGCTGCTAAACTATTTTTGAAGATCCGCTCAGGAGTCATGTCAGTAGCTCAGATTCCAAACAGTAAATTTACTGATTCTTGTGATGAATAGAACACTTTGTACCCCTTTGTGTACTTGTGCAGGAAGTTGGTGTGTCAGTTTTACATGTTGTAAATCATACAAATTGGTTGTAATTTTTTTAAAATAATTGTCATAAATAAAAATGTGAAAACCCATACTTTGAAGACCATTATTTGATTTTCAGTTTTAGATGGTTAATTTGTTTTAATAAAAAAAATGGATTTGACAAAACATCGGAGGTATATTTTTACAGACTGCTATAGAAAGAGGAGCGAATGGATCGCTGCAATTCACAGAAACAACTGGACTCCAGTCAGCGAAAGGTGGATTTGCAGTTATCATTTTGTGTCAATATGCTGAATTTAGCTGTAAAACCATACCCATATATTTTGTATTGTTATATACATTAACAACTCATCAATTAAATATGTATCATTGTATATTCTGCATTATTGGATTTTTTTTTTTTAATAAACACTGACCAAAAAAACTCTAAAGTTCCCTATCGAGGGAACTCAACACTGCGTCGATAAAATCGACTCTTTGGGGACGCTCCCTAAGCGTGCGCCTCTGAAGTATGAATGAAACTAATCCAATCCTGATTGGTGTTGCGTCGTGACGTAACATGTGACGGCATACCCGGAAGTATAAAAGTGACGCTGTCACAACACACACTAGCTTTTCGCTCTTCAGCAAGCGCTTTATGTTGAAACTGTCTGTCTTATTTGGTGTTGTTTGTCTTATTATTGAAAGAAAGTATGGCCAGTGAACAATTCAAGAGGTGTGTGCATCCCTGTCCTCGTTACATCACGGGTGGGGACGCACACTCTCTCTGTGTGTATTGTTTGGGAGTGCAGCACGCACGGGCAGCTCTCGAGGGGGCTGCTTGTGAAATGTGTGAGGCTTTGCCTATTAGAGTGCTGCGCTCCCGGCTGGCGTGCTTTGACGAGCACGGTCAGGCTCGCGTTCCCCAGGGTTCCGGTCCCGCATATGTCGAGGCGATGCGGCGACTGAGATCCTGGGGTTCGCAGCGGGATCTGGCGGAGGAGAGTGAGAATGCTGAGGCATTTTCTCGCTCGCCATCGGCTGATCCCACAGCCTCTGAGAGTGGTGTGGGAGCCCGCGCTGCGGTTTCTCCTACCCGCGATCAGGTCCCGGTGCTTGAGCTGTCTACTTCTGAGGAAGGGGACGTGCTCAGCATCGATGCGGACGACCGTGATCTCAGCACGCCATCACGCGGCCTGGGTTATGAGGAGCTGGTGGAGGTTGTAACACGCGCTGTGGCCACACTAAACATCAGCTGGCCACAACATGAGCAGGAAACGCAAGTCACCAGTAAAATGGACGAGCGTTACCTGCAGCGCAGGTCACAGCCTCACCGCCGGGGTCTGCCGTTTTTCCCTGATCTCCATAAAGAGATCTCGAGAACGTGGGAAAGACCGCATTCGTCCCGTATTTCGAGTCCCAATGTAATAGATTACAGCAATGTTATGGGGGCTCGAGATATGGGATATGGGAAGATGCCGAAGGTGGAGGAGGCTTTAGCGAGCTATCTCTCTCCCGTATCGGCGTCTTCCCTAAAGACCCCGGTGTTGCCTAGTAAGCCCTGCAGAGAGACATCTGCATTGGTGGGCAGGGCTTACATGGCGGCGGGTCGGGCTGGTTCGTGTCTGCACTCAATGGCGATTTTGCAGGCATACCAGGCCGACCTCCTGAAAGATTTGGATGAGGGGGAGGGGCCTACTCCTGAAGATGTCGCGGCCATGGTGGCCACGGAGAGGCATCTGTGGCTGAACTTATCCGGTATTAAAGAAAAGGATAGGTCCTTCCTGCTGGATGCGCCGCTTTCGGCTTCTGGCCTGTTCGGCGACGCCGTTAATTCGGTTGTCGACAGGTTTCAGGAGTCGAGAAAACAATCTGCGGCGTTCCAGCAGTACCTCCCCCGGAAAGCGAAGGCCAAATCTAGTAGGGGGGGGCAAAGCAATCAGCCCCAGCCATCAGCCAGCTCCTCCCACAGGGCAGAGCAGAAGGAGAGCGTTTCCTCTAGAGCCCCCCCTCCGGGGTCTTGGCAACAGAGGAAACGCTCCCAAAAACCGAAGTCCTCCAGCCAGAGGGGCGACCTGAGGGACGTCATTCAGGCTAAGAGGACTTCGGAAAAGAGGTCCTAGCCAAGGCAGGACTTCAGAGGGCTGCCCCCTCCGCAGTGAGAGAACCGAGGTTGTTCTCACAACGGGGCCCTCTAGGAAAAGATGCAGGTCCGCCGTTAACAGCGCTTCGGGCCGCATCAATTTCCAGCGAAAAGACACCAGAGGCCAGCCTCGAGAGGCTGGTACCCTTAGCAGATTTTGTAGAGGGATGGTATCATCTTCCCAACATATCTCCATGGGTCCTGCGGATAATACGAGTTGGGTACAGACTGCAGTTCGCGCACCGCCCCCCCAAGTTCTCTGGGGTGGTGCTCACTGCGGTGGTCCCAGAGCAGGCTCAGGTGCTGGAACAAGAAGTACAGACTCTGCTGTCGAAAGGAGCCATAGAACGTGTTCTTCCGGTAGACAGGGAGTCCGGGTTTTACAGCCGGTACTTTATAGTTCCAAAGAAGGATGGGGGGTTAAGGCCAATTTTGGATCTCAGAGTGTTGAACCGGTCTCTGAGAAAGTTCAAATTCAGAATGTTGACCATTCCAACAATCGTGAGTCAAATCAGATCCGAGGACTGGTTTGTCACGATAGATCTGAAAGACGCCTATTTTCACATCTCCATCCTTCCTTGTCACAGGAGGTACCTGAGGTTCGCTTTCGGGGGCGAAGCATACCAATATCGGGTTCTTCCGTTCGGCCTAGCACTCTCTCCCCGCACATTTACCAAGTGTATGGACGTGGCCCTTGCTCCACTGAGACTTCAGGGGATTCGCGTATTGAATTATCTCGACGACTGGCTTATTTTGGCCCAGTCTCGGGAGATGGCAGTTCGGCATCGAGATGTCGTTCTTGGCCATATTCAAAAATTGGGGTTAAGACTCAATTTGAAGAAGAGTGTGCTAGAACCGTCCCAGGGCACGACCTTTTTGGGAGTCGTGTGGGACTCGATTACAATGCAGGCACATATGTCTCCCGCACGTATCGAGTCAATTCTGGCGATGGTGTCCAGGGTGCTGGGCCTCCTTCACATGAGGCCCCTCCAGTGGTGGTTGAAGACCAAGGGGTTCTCACCCAAAGGGAATCCGTTCCGTATGATCAGAGTAACGCGCAAGTGCCTTCAGTCTCTGCAAATATGAAAGAAGCCTTGGTTCCTATCCCAAGGGCCAGTGTTGGGGGTGTCATGTCGCCGGGAAACCGTTTCGACAGACGCCTCCCTTACGGGCTGGGGCGCGGTCATGGACGGCCGCTTTACCAGGGGTCTGTGGCAGGACCATCATCGCACTTGGCATATAAATTGCCTGGAGATGATGGCGGTATTCAAGGCTTTGAGGAGCTTCCTCCCAGACATCGAGGGTCGCCACGTCCTTATACGGACGGACAATACGTCAGTGGTGGCCTATCTGAACCGACAGGGGGGACTCAGATCGCGCCCTCTGTGCAGACTGGCGCATCAGATTATCCTTTGGTCCCAGGAAAAGATATTGTCAATAAGGGCAATGTATATCCCAGGGGTTCAGAATCGGGGAGCAGACATCCTGTCGAGGCAGGGGCTGAGGCCCGGGGAATGGAGACTTCATCCGGATGTGGTGAAGTCGATATGGGAGAGGTTCGGACCGATGGAAGTGGATCTGTTTGCGTCTCGAGAGACGTCGCACTGTCCACTTTGGTTCTCCCTCTCACATCCAGCCCCGCTGGGGTTGGATGCCATGGTACAGGCTTGGCCGAGGCTTCGCCTGTATGCTTTCCCCCCGATCGCTCTGCTCCCAGGGGTCCTGGAGAGGGTCCGTCAAGAGGGCATCAGTCTTCTTCTGGTTGCCCCGAGATGGCCGACACGAGTATGGTTCTCGGATATAATATCACTCCTCATAGCTCCGCCATGGCCGATTCCTCTGAGGAGGGATCTATTGTCTCAGGCGGAGGGCACAATCTTCCACCCTCGCCCAGAGTTGTGGAAGCTGTGGGTCTGGCCTCTGAGGGGGTTCAGTACCTAAATGCTGGCTTATCAGCTGAGGTGGTTGAAACCATACTTAGCTCTAGGGCCCCATCTACCAGGAGATTATATGGCCTCAAGTGGAAGGTTTTTCACACTTGGTGTGGAGAACGAAGGTTGGATCCAGTAAACTGCCCAGTGGCTTCAGTTCTGGAATTCCTTCAGGATCGTTTCTCTGCGGGTCTCTCCCCGTCCACTCTTAAGGTGTACGTGGCTGCCGTTTCGGCTTTCCACGCGCCAGTAGATGGTGGACCTCTGGGGAGGCACCAATTGGTCATTAGGTTTCTCCGTGGTGCTTGGAGGATGAGGCCGGCGATCAGGTCCAGGGTGCCTGCCTGGGATCTGGCAATAGTTCTGGAAGGGTTGTCCCTCGCTCCCTTCGAACCTTTAGAGTCGGCTTCGCCTAAGGACTTTACGCTGAAAATGGTCTTTCTCTTAGCGATTACCTCTCTTAAGAGGGTGGGAGATCTCCAGGCCCTGGCGGTAACGCCAGCTTGCTTGGAGTTTGCCCCTGGCAAAGTAAAGGCCTTTTTGCACCCGAGTCCGGGCTACGTGCCTAAAGTTCCTTCGAGTACGGCTCGCTCTGTAGTCCTTCAGGCATTCCATCCTCCACCTCATGTGTCGGCGGGAGAAGAGAGGCTTCACTTGCTCTGCCCCGTCAGAGCTTTGAGTGTATACTTGGAAAAGTCTGCTTCTTGGAGAAGATCTGACCAGTTGTTAGTATGCTTTGGGTCACCTAAGAGGGGGCTCCCGGCGACCAAACAAACTATAAGTAACTGGATTGTCCAGGCTATTACTGAGGCTTACAAGGTGCGTGGGGTTCCTTCACCTTTGGCCTTAAGGGCTCACTCGACTAGAGGCATGGCTTCCTCTAGGGCCCTTCTGTCGGGAGTACCTCTGCAGGAGATTTGTGAGGCAGCCGGCTGGGCTACCCCGCATACTTTCATCAGGTTTTACAGTCTCAGCCTTCCCAGTACGCCCGGTGCACACGTACTCGGCCCTTGCTGAGTGCCTAATCAGTTTCACTCTGGGGCGGGTCTGTTCGGTGCGTGGCCTAGTGGGTACTCGTTCCCCAAAGAGTCGATTTTATCGACGCAGTGTTGAGTTCCCTCGATAGGGAACGTCTCGGGTTATGACTATAACCCTTGTTCCCTGAGAAGGGAACGAGACACTGCGTCGTGTTGCCACGCCCCCTTTTCAGACCCTTGAGCGTCTTGCTTCATCGCGAGGCTAGTGTGTGTTGTGACAGCGTCACTTTTATACTTCCGGGTATGCCGTCACATGTTACGTCACGACGCAACACCAATCAGGATTGGATTAGTTTCATTCATACTTCAGAGGCGCACGCTTAGGGAGCGTCCCCAAAGAGTCGATTTTATCGACGCAGTGTCTCGTTCCCTTCTCAGGGAACAAGGGTTATAGTCATAACCCGAGACGTTTTAGGGCTGGACGATATGATATTATAACTATATATAGCTATATATAGGCTATATATAACACTGGTATAAGTGATCACCCGGATTTAGACCTACCTATATTGTATTTATATAAAGCGTTCACAGGCAAATTTGCTTTATGTTTAGGTCTATATTGCTTTTATTTCCCCTGTGTTGAAATCAGGCAAACATAAATGTCAGGCAACACGATTCCTGGCTTCATGTCCAATATCCATGGATCACTGGATCTTTAGTAAGTTGTAAGGAACACTATATTGAGTCCAACATTTAGTTTAAATTGATAAAATTGTTCGATTTTGTCACATTTCCACAGTTTCCCCTATTAAATTCAGTCACGCAGCAGATCTTTTGCCACTTTGTCAGGCTGAGGAGGGTTGTTCCGGCGGGAAGTCACGTGTCAATGCATTCCCTCTATTCTTCCTCTCTTCCCTGAACTCTCACCCTCACTCCTGATTGGATCTTTTTTTTTCTTTTTTCGGGTACATGAATTTTAACTGACTTAATATTTAACACACATAAATATTATTTAAACATTTTTAACAACATGAAATGTACATTTTTAAAGAAAACAAAATAAAAATAAATGATTTTAGAAAACACTTCAAATTCCCAAAGGGCTACATTATGTTCTTATTTCTCTTCCTTTCCGTGCTCGCACATATGGTGTTTGAATGATTGATAGAATGTTTCAGGAACATCATATTAACCTTTTAATTAACTAAAAATGTTGTTGTCAGGAAGATCTTAAAAAAACAAGAGTTAAATAAAACAAGGCCATTTTGATTTTAGAAGTTAAATTAATAAGCACCCTTAATTAAATTCAACAAAGAGTAATCTGAGTTAATTGGAGATGGCAAAAGTACAGTGGCAAAAACTGTACAATGAGGTTTTGAAAGATTTTCTTCTTTTTTTCTTTCTGCAGTACAGATTAAAAAGAAAAAGAATAATAAGAATTCAGAATTTAGTTATGCCAAAACCAAAACAATATACACCCACGTAAATGATTATTATTATTAACACAATATTAATACTGTGTTTGACCCCCTTTCGCCTTCAGAACTGTAATTCTACGTGGCATTGATTCAACAAGCTGCTGAAAGCATTCTTTAGAAATGTTGGCCCATATTGATAGGATAGCATCTTGCAGTTGATGGAGATTTGTGGGATGCACATCCAGGGCACGAAGCTCCCGTTCCACCACATCCCAAAGATGCTCCATTGGGTTGAGATCTGGTGACTGTGGGGGCCATTTTAGTACAGTCAACTCATTGTCATGTTCAAGAAACCAATTTGAAATGATTCGAGCTTTGATTTGATTTATTGGTTTATTTAAAAGGGGACAGTGCAATTTCACAAAACACATGAACAAACATGGTTAAAAAAGCCAGAATTAGCCAAAAGGCTATTTTTCATCTGTAGTCCCCTGGCCAAGATGTAAAAAAGCATTACAATACAAGCTTTTACGAGCTTTGAGACATGGTGCATTATCCTGCTGGAAGTAGCCATCAGAGGATGGAGACATGGTGGCCATAAAGGGATGGACATGGTCAGAAACAATGCTCAGGTAGGCCGTGGCATTTGAACGATGCCCAATTGGCACTAAGGGGCCTAAAGTGTGCCAAGAAAACATCCCCCACACCAATCACCTTTCTTTCCCATTCTGACATTCAGTTTGGAGTTCAGGAGATTGTCTTGACCAGGACCACATCCCTAAATGCATTGAAGCAACTGCCATGTGATTGGTTGATTAGATTAATGAGAAATTAAACAGGTGTTCCTAATAATCCTTTAGGTGAGTGTATGAGTGTGTATGCTGATTTTGTTTTTCATGAGATGTTTTTTACAGTCAAACACCTTTGGCATAACCACATAAAATGCTGCTCAGCCTGTCTGAATTCTTTCTATGTCTATCATTTCTGTACTGCTTCCTTTCATTACAATACATTTCTCTCACTACCGCAGAAGTGATTTCAGCCACTGGTCTAGCACCAGTTTTCAGAGTAAACTTCTTTTCTCATTGATGTCTGTGGGCTTCTTAAGGAAATAATTCTTACTGTACATTTAAATAACAAATTTCATAAAATATGATCTGCTGCAAGAAATTATTATTGATGGATAAAATCTATTAATAACCAATAACCACTTTTGGTCAGAAAACTCTTAATTCATTTTTCTACCTTACAATGCTGAAAACAACATCATCACCACTTTATCTGCATCTACATCTACATAATTGCTGGTGTTGGAGAATTCTGCTTGTGCTGTAAATGTGAAAGAAGTGTGAATGTAAGTCTGTGGGAACATGAGGACAGGGACAAGAGAGTGGAAAAGTACCCAAAAACACTTGTAGCACAGATGCAGGTGTTGGGAGGCACTGGGAGAGAAACAGATTGTATACAATGTAACAATGTGCCACCGAGAAAAGCATACTAAAACAAGGAGCCCATTGTGTAAAAAGAAAGATACGCATGTGCAAAGAAGGTTGCCCCAATTAAAAATAAAATAATGATGCAGGTGTTTTTAATCTGGGAGGAGTAATAAGGAGGAGCAAAGAGAGAAAAGATAATGAGTTGAGCGCTAATTGGGTACCACAAGGTATAAGAAATGAGTGCAGACCATTGTAAGATCAGATGCCTGGCCAACATCTCACTTTGTTGAACTGCTCAATAAAGTTATTCTTCTGAGACCTGAAACCTCGACTCTTTTAATGAGAGCTGAACCAGACTTTGAAGACTTGAACTAAAGATTGAGAATTTGCCACGACACTGGTTTTATTCAAGTACACCTGGCTGCAGCCTGCAGATCGGGGTGGGGCTGCACCTGGGGCGAGGCTGCACGTGCAGCTCCGCCCATAACAATTCTCATTGGTTAGTGACAAAGTGATGACGTCGATCGAGGCGGGGCCGCACTAGGGCAGGGCTGCATGTGCAGTCCCGCCCCAAAACGCTTCTCATTGGTTAGTGGCATAGCAATGATGTCGACGCCATGCACGGTAAACAGTAAATGGGGCTGAAAAACTCCTGCGCTAAATCGCGCTGAAACCTCTCACGTAGATTTACCTTAGAGCTAACTGTACATTCTGTGATTAGAACATAGAGACCACGGATCATTTGTTTTTCTCCTGCTCTTACAGCAACACATTCTGGTGTGACATGTATCATTGGCTGGAGCCTTATCTCCAGTCTCTCTCCAGTTTCAATAGACATAACATCACATTAGGAATTATAATAAAAGACAAAAACAATGAAATGCTTTTAAACGCTTTAATTATCTTGGGTACATTTTTTCATCTACAAATGTAAATGTTTAAAAACACAGTCTCTATTTACTGTCTTCAAGAGAGAATTTGCATTGTAGCCTATTACAAATCCCTGTGGTTCATGAAATAGAAAAAAAAAACTTACTGTATATATCACCTCTCTTTCTCTGTATGTATGTATATATATATATGTGTGTGTGTGTGTGTGTGTGTGTATGGGAGGTGATAAAGGTGATATATAAGTTTTTTTGTGCTATATATATATATATATATATACACCTCGCTGAAAGCACATGCATCGTATTTGCATTAAGTGGTACGGTAATGATGTCGATGCTTCAAAACGCATGTGTGATGATCTGCGGCTGGAGTGCCCGCTTGAGCCTCTGGGGGGCACTCCTTCCTAGTTTATTGTTTCTTTCTTGTTTTACCCTGGACTGATTATGGTTTATTTCATGCACCTGTGTTTTATCATCTTGTTTAGTTCACCTGTCTTAAGCCCGAGTTTCCCCTTTGTTCGGTGCTCAGTATTGTTTGTGTCTAGTGTCTGACTGCTTCTAGTGTTTTTCTAGTATCTTCTAGTTTCCTTGTACCTGTCTCTGGATTCTCCTCTTTAATAAAGCCTGCGTTTGGATCACCTCTGTCCATGTTCCATGTGCAGTTTCATGACAGAATACTGAGCCACTACTGATCCAGCGGCTGAGAGGAACACGGACCTCGCAATGGATCCCACAGCACAGATCGTATGCCTCCGCCAAGGAGAACGTCCTCTCAAGGTTTTTGTGATGGATTTTTTGAAGCTCTCTCATCAGTCCTACTTGGATGATTTTTGTTTAATGATATTCTTTCGGGGAGGACTGTCTGAACCGCTCGGCTCTGATATACCGTTTCCGAGTCCTAGCTGGACTCTTTCCCAATATATTGATCTGGCCCTTTCCATGAGCGGTTCGCTTTTTACTGTGGATTTTTTGGAACTTTTGCTTCACAGAGGACCCGACGATGCGGCATTTTACAAGGTACCCACTGAATCCACGCATCTAGAGTCTCCCGGTGAACCAGCGCTTCACACGTGCTCCGCCGAGTTTGTGCTACATGAAAGCCCAGTTGAACCAGCACTTGGTGAGGAGTCCCCCGAATCCACGCGACATGTGAATCCTGTTGTTCTAACACTTCACGTGAGCTCCGTTGCATTCCTGCCTCAAGAGTTTTCCACTGAGCGCGTGCCAGCCGAGTCAAGTGAGTCAACGGCCGAGTCAAGTGAGTCAACGGCCGAGTCAAGTGAGTCAACGGCCGAGTCAAGTGAGTCAAGTGTGTCCAGGTCCAAATCAAGTGAGTCAAGTGTGTACAGGTCCAAATCAAGTGAGTCAAGTGTGTCCAGGTCCAAATCAAGTGAGTCAAGTGTGTCCTGGTCCAAATCAAGTGAGTCAAGTGTGTCCAGGTCCAAATCGAGTCAAGTGAGTGAATCTCCTCTTCAAGTGAGCGCTGAATCTCCTCTTCAAGTGAGCGCTGCATCTCCTCTTCAAGTGAGCGCTGCATCTCCTCTTCAAGTGAGCGCTGCATCTCCTCTTCAAGTGAGCGCTGCATCTCCTCTTCAAGTGAGCGCTGCATCTCCTCTTCAAGTGAGCGCTGCATCTCCTCTTCAAGTGAGCGCTGCATCTCCTCTTCAAGTGAGTGAGTTGTCCAGCCCAGCGAGTGTGTCTAGCCCTGTGACGCGCCGCCGCAGGAGGAGGAGAAGGAGGACTCGTTTGGTTCGCCAGGCCCCGGTGAGCGTGCCCAGACTCCTCGCTCTGCCGGCCCCGCCTCTGCGCCTCGCTCTGCCGGCCCCGCCTCTGTGCCTCGCCCTGCCGGCCCCGCCTCTGCGCCTCGCCCTGCCGGCCCCGCCTCTGCGCCTCGCTCTGCCGACCCCGCCTCTGCGCCTCGCCCTGCCGGCCCCTCCACTGCGCCTCGCCCTGCCGGCCCCGCCTCTGCGCATCACCTTGACTGCGTCCTTCAAGCTCTGGGAGACCTTTCCTGAACCCGTTTACCACCCAGAGGTTCCTCCCGTGAATTTCCCCAAGTATTTTTTGGGGGGGGGCACTAGGTACTCTGCGGGGGCCTTGGAGGCGACACTGACATGGACCGCACCTGAGTCTGCTCCGCCCTCGTCTCTGCCTGAGCCTGCTCCGCCCTGGCCGCCATCAAGTCCTGCTCCGCCCTGGCCGCCATCAAGTCCTGCTCCGCCCTGGCCGCCTTCACGTCCTGCTCCGCCCTGGCCGCCTTCACGTCCTGCTCCCCCCTGGCCGCCATCACGTCCTGCTCCAACCTGGTCACCCACGCTCCACGGCCCAGGCCCGCCTTGCCTGTGTCCGGGTCCCGTTCCCCTGCACGGGCCTGGCCCTCCGTCCCTCCCCCGGGATCACCTTCACTCTGCCCCCCGCCTGGATTGTTCTAGGAGCGTCTGGAAGCCGCTCCTTAGAGGGGGGGTTATGTGATGATCTGCGGCTGGAGTGCCCGCTTGAGCCTCTGGGGGGCACTCCTTCCTAGTTTATTGTTTCTTTCTTGTTTTACCCTGGACTGATTATGGTTTATTTCATGCACCTGTGTTTTATCATCTTGTTTAGTTCACCTGTCTTAAGCCCGAGTTTCCCCTTTGTTCGGTGCTCAGTATTGTTTGTGTCTAGTGTCTGACTGCTTCTAGTGTTTTTCTAGTATCTTCTAGTTTCCTTGTACCTGTCTCTGGATTCTCCTCTTTAATAAAGCCTGCGTTTGGATCACCTCTGTCCATGTTCCATGTGCAGTTTCATGACAGAATGCGCAAATTTGAAATAATACTTTTAATAAAATTATTAAGTATTAAAAATCTCTAAAGTAATAATGAAAGCAGCAAAAAGGAGTAGAGCACATATCCATAGTTTTAACTATGCCTGATCCAAGTTCAGTGTATAAGGTATTACAGAGTATTGTGTAATATCTTTGTAGTATTTTAAAAGTTTTTCACATTCTGTTGCACTTCACCATGTAAATAACAAAATAACTGTAAACATTAATGGCACCTAAATATATTTCGGTAACACTTTAAAATAATAATCCGTAGTTAACAAGTAGCTATGCAGGAAGTAATAGGTAGTACTGCATTAACACCAAACTTAATACTATTAACTAATATGGAAGCAATATTAACTAAGCATTAAGTAATAGGTAATTTAGTACAAAGGTAGTTCCTTGGTAGGTATTTGATTGTTACTAAAGAAATATATCCTCATTGAGAACTACTTGTGAACTAAGAAATAATAACCAATTAATTACTAATCACAAAAGTAACATGTCTAAAAAGTGAACAATTGTGGGGGTTTTGTACTCTTAACATGGTCATAACAGTTCAGAAGCATGTGCCTCAAATGGGTTCTTTGTGGAAACCAGTTTATGAAGTTTATATATCCCCCCAAATACATTAGCTAGGTTGAGATTGTGACCACTACTCTTGCCAGGACAACACAGTCTCATCCCAAAAAGTCATAAAACTGACGTTTTGGGACGTCTTTTGACCGCCGTCAATATCCGCCTTTATACAGGCAGCTACTGTAACATAAAGTTATAGGTCTTTGGAGTCTGAGATATATGTGAATGACATTCAATAGAGCTCATAATAGTGAACTAATCCAATCACGAGAGTGTCAGCATCACTTCCTAATTATTTAAGGTTTATTTTTAAAAACTGTCATTATTAGTATTATTTTCTGTTTAAGTTTTAAATAAACAGAGAACATGCGTCCATCCTGGCAAGAGTAGTAGTCACAATCTCAACCTAGCTAATGTATTTGGGGGGATGTATAAACTTCATAAACTGGTTTCCACAAAGAACCCATTTGAGGCACATGCTTCTGAAATGTTATGACCATGTTAAGAGTATAAAACCCCCACAATTGTTCACTTTTTAGACATGTTACTTTTGTGATTAGTAATTAATTGGTTATTATTTCTTATTTCACAAGTAGTTCTCAATGAGGATATATTTCTTTAGTAATAATCAAATACCTAGCAAGGAACTACCTTTGTACTAAATTACCTATTACTTAATGCTTAGTTAATATTGCTTCCATATTAGTTAATAGTATTAAGTTCGGTGTTAATGCAGTACTACCTATTACTTCCTGCATAGCTACTTGTTAACTACGGACCATTATTTTAAAGTGTTACCTATATTTTTTATTTTAAGCATTCCTCTGTAATAGGTCTTGTTTATTTTTGTGCATTATATAGGTTATTATAAAACATTTATGCCAATAAAGTTTGAAGTTAAAATAACTACATACAGTACATTGTCAATCTCTGCAAACGATATTATGCATGCCAACTCAAAAAAACCAAACTCATACCAGTGATAACTTTTATTTCAAAACAAGTTTGAAAAATAGTGTAAAGAGATATTCAGATAATCACCTACACACAAATACACGCACGCACACACACACACACGCACACACACACACACACACACACACACGTACAGTCACACACATCATGTACACACACGCGTACACTCACTCTCACACACATACATTCTCACACAATCTACTCAGCCTGAAATTCCCCTCCATAATTAAAAAAACTACCCCTTAACCTCCTTCACGGAAGAAAATGCATGCAGGACTCCCCTTCTGCCATCACCTACACACCCAGGTGGGCAGTCCTTGTGTATTTCAGTACAGTGCAATCACAGTCAACAAGGGCACCTGGAACTCTTGCACTCCAGTCCACAACACCTAATTTAGATAAAATACAGAACAAACAATACTGAATCATTTTGAAGAATGGCATTATCAGTACAAAGTCATACAAGGAATTTCTTTTTTATACATTTTAAACATATTATATAGGAAAATGTTAGACAAGATACACTTGAGTGCAGGCTTACTACAGGCTTTGTCTGTAGTACCCAAGTACCTAATTGTTTAGGAAGAATATAAACTCTAAATAAAAACTTTAATTTGGCTTGAGCAAGCCTATCCTAAAAGTTTTGAGGGCAATATAGTTTATCAAGCACAGACAGATGTATGGATATGACGGTTAGGTAGAGATGGATAGCACACAGAGATGAATAGATAGATTATGAAATTATTTTTGTTGTGGTAATACATCGGCCATATGGCATGCTGGTGTACTGACAGAATGGGGACCTACTGTTGTGTAAATTTTTGCAGGGGGGGGGGGGGGTAAACAACAACAAAAAATAGGTGAGAGAGATGGAGGACTAGAGTAAGTGTTATAGAATAATTAGCAAACACCAAAATATATATAAAGTAAAATAGCAAAAGTGGTACCCAGGGAATATAAATGAGGATGACAATGCCAAGGATAAGCAAAGAGAATGACGTATAGAGCATCAGAATAAGCATGTTTGTTTCATGTTCAATTAAATAAATGTAATCTTTTTAATTACAAAATAGTTTACATTTAATCAATTTATTTATAGAAAAAAATCTTACAATATAAC
Source organism: Pimephales promelas (assembly GCF_988280905.1). Lineage (NCBI taxonomy): Eukaryota > Metazoa > Chordata > Actinopteri > Cypriniformes > Leuciscidae > Pimephales > Pimephales promelas. The sequence continues at coordinate 41,985,745 of NC_142771.1, forward strand.
TTTGTATATTGCTACTATTAACTCTTAAATCATGTTTTTCTTCTGGTTCATTTTTAACACTAATATCCTCCAAATCCCACCAAAACCACCCTAATATACATACGCCCGCGCTCACGCGCACACACACACACACACACACACACACCTATGATGCTTTTGGGAAACGCTGCCCCAGTTATTTGTGTGATATGGTGAGTAAAGTTACACAATCTTATTGTTATACCACTTCATTGTATCATCACACTAAACGCCACTTCAGAATTAAAAATTGTAAATAAAATCAGAGGAAAAAAAGAACATTAGCCTGTACTCACCATGCAGCGATGAACAGCGGAAATGAAAACAAGCTAGAAAGCGGCGGCCCCACCTCGATCGACGTCATCACTTTGCCCCTAACCAGTGAGAAGCATTGTGGGCGGGGCTACACATGCACCCCCGCCCCAGGTGCACCCCCGCCCAAATCTGCAGGCTGCAGCCAGGTGCTTCTCGTTTTATTTGGAACAAATTATGTGCTTTGGTAAACACTATTGCAAAGACTACTAACTTACATTAACAGCTAAGTGTCAAACTGACCAACTAAATAAAACACAGATCACCATAATGGTGACCAAAATGTAAATAAAACATCAACATCCAAACCTCTGTTTATTCTCTATAATGCTACGTTCACACCGGACGCGAATAGCGCGTCAGGCGCGAATGATTTCAATGTTAAGTCAATGCAAAGACGCTTTACGCGCGTGAAAAATTCCTGCGGCGCGAATGAGGCGCGGAGCGAGGCGCGGAAGACGCGAATACGCCTCATTCACGCGTCAAGTACGCGCGAATGGCGTGAATTGAGCGTCTGGCGCGTTAAGCGCGTTACGCGCGAATGATTCAGTTAGTGCCATTTGTGCATTCACGCGTTTGATGCAAATTCGCGTCTGCCGCCCGAGTTGAAAAATCTGAACTTTGGCGTTCAGGAGCCTAGCTGCTTGCTCACGTGGTGAAGTGTCTGGATGCTTCAATAAATTATTTTGTTAATATGACTAAATGCATGGCGGGATTATGCACAGCAAAGCAAATGTTATCACTTAAAACATTATTTCTATATATGAGACATGTTCATTTTGTATTGAATGTTATTCATTCCATAGCTAGATTATATGAAACAGTATTATGTTGTAAAGACAATCAACATATGTGCATAAATTCGTGTCTGGACGTGAGAGAGAGAAAAATAATCACAGGACAGGTTAATAACTTTTGAAGGCTGGCTCTATTTATCATCAAAACAAAAAATAAATGACAGATTAGATGGATGAGGGCGAGGGTGATCCTCGCTCCGATGCGGGACAACATGTCATCAAACTGGCCGCGGGACAGGCGGAAGTACCGCTGACAACGGCCGTCATCCAGGCGCAGCTCCTGGAGCGAGCAAATGGTGAAACTCGCCAAACGGTTCGGCTCCGAAGGGTCCGGTGGACACAAATATACGGCGACGATGATCCCCACGCCACTGTTCTGCTCTCCGGAGTAAATATAGAGCGGTAACTCTCTTGATGAATGCTCGGTCGACATAAAAACAATGGCCGCCAACGGATTTCGATTCTGACGCGCGTAAATTTCGCTTCAAACTTTTGTTTTTACGCGCGCCAGTTTTGCTCTTGACACGCGAATTAACACAAAGTGGTCAAGCGTCAAACTAGACGCGTCAGGCGCGAATTTGACGCGCGATTCGCGTCCGGTGTGAACGTAGCATAAGAACTTCTGCCGCATGACAGAAATAAAGTCAATCTGGTTAGTAATAGGTGAAGTTGTTAATGATGTTTGTGGAGTTGTTTATTGTTGTTTATATGTTTGCTGAGATCTTCAGAGATTTAATGTCTTTAATGTCTAAGTTGATTTCATCTAAGACTGTGGCTGGAAGTCAGTTGTAGTTCTTATGTTTCTCTTTCCTTCAGTAATTCTGCTTATACACATCAGGTGTTCATCATTAATGCTCAATAGTTTAGGAGCCTAAACTTTATGTCCTGTCAATCATCATTATAAGCGTACTATATAAGCAGCAGACACC